>NW_024412422.1:17395596-17510308 GCF_014898765.1 Herpailurus yagouaroundi
CCCCAGCACAGGGGGCTTGGTGTTCCTGTCTCCCCCTCAGCCGGCGGTTGGGAAAGAGCTTTGGCTGCCTTGCGCGGAAAACTCTGCTGCAGAGAGACGCGATGCTCCCGCAGGGGCGAGTTCGCCGATCGCCCTCATCAAATATCGATGGCCCGGCTGTACCACATCTCTCCTCCTGCCCACGCGCCCTCGTGCCTGGCCATCGAGGCTCAAGGAGACCTCAGGTACCTGCGAGCGGTTACTCAAGGAGCTGTCACAGACTGGACGGATGGGCCCTTTTCCCCTTTTCGGTTTTTATTATTAATCCATTCTTACCAAGGTGGTGTGTGTGCACATCGGGGGTGTCCGTGGGCGTGTGTGCGTGGGCGTGTTGTCCCCAAATGCCTCTCCGTACCCCAGTGGGAAGGGTATGGCATCAGGGACAATGTGTGCAAGCCGACGGTTTCTGAGCGGATCACCGGTCCCTTCGTGGAGGGACGGGCGAATCTGGCTGTTCGAACTCTGGAGCCAGACGGCTCGGATCAAACGCTAACCGTGCCACTTTGATGCCTGTGTGATCCTGAGCGGGTTTCTGTGCTGTCCTCTACCTCTTTTTGGCTCGCCTGCTTAAAAAGGAGCATAGGGATGGAAACTGCCCAGTGGAATTGTCGGGAAGTCTTTATTGTTTCTTAAGGCTTTAATTTTTCAGAGCAGTTTTAGGCTTATTAAAAAAAACTGAAAAGAAGGTACATAAATCCCCGTGTACCCCCTGCCCTTGCACCTGCTCAGCCCCCTCTCAGCGTTGGCATCCGCAGCAGGTGGTGCACCTGTTACAACTGATGCGCCCTCACTGTCACATCTTGTCGCCCCCGGTCCCTAGATTACCTTAGGGGTCCCTCTTGGCGGGGTGCACGTTCTGTGGGTCTGGACAGACGTGTAATGACACGTATCCACCATCATAGAATCTCACAAACGATTTTCACCGTCCTGAAAATCCTCTGTGCTCTGCGTATTCGTCTCTCCCTCTTCCTAACCCCTGGCAACCACTGGCCTTTCTATTGTCCCCCTGGTTGTGCCTTTTCCAGAATGTCACGTGGTTGGAATCACGCAGTATTTAGCGTCTTCAGACTCGCTCCTTTGACTTAGTGATGTGCATTTAAGTCTCCTCCGTGTCTTCTCATGGCTCGACACCTCATTTATTTTTAGCGCTGAGTAATATTCCGTCGTCTGGATCGACCACAGTTTACCCACCCGCCTCCGGAAGGACCTCTTGGTTGCTTCCGAGTTTTTGGCAGTTGTGAATAAAGCTGCTATAAACATCTGTGTGCAGGGTTTTATGTGGACATACGTTTCAACTCCTTTGGGTAAATACCAAGGAGTGTGATTGCTGGATCATATGGCAAGAATATGTTTCGTTTTGCAAGAAACTGCCAAACTGTCTTCCAAAGTGTTTACGCCGTTTTGCATTCCCGCCAGCAATGAATGAGCGTTTCCATTACTCCACATCCTCGCCAGCATCTGGTGTTGTCAGTGTTTTGGATTTTGGCCATTCTGGTAGGTAGAGGGTGATACCTCATTGTTGTTCCAATTTGCATTTCCCTGGTGACTTACGAAGGGTTTTGTTTGTTAAGTAACACATGGAAAACGCTTAGCAGGCAGCCTGGCTGATACAGGAATTTTAGTGGTAAATGTCAGCTGTGTGTTTTTGGACAGTCTCACAAACACAGACACAGCAGAGCACTGTCTAGATGGCTGTTTCCCTGCTCGCACAGGAGCTAGTGGGTGGAGGCGGCAGGAAGAGTTTGGTTTTGTCCTCTGCTGGTGGGCACTGAGACATAGCCAGGTGAGGCCCCCTTCTGGGACGCTGGGTCCTCGCTCACCGCGGTCCCTGCAGAGCCTCTCGCCTGGCCCGCCGCATGGGCTCTCCTCCTGATGGTTTATTCTCCCATAATTAAATTAGCCCTGTGCCAGCATACTCTTTTAAATGGATAAGATGAGGTCATAAAAACCCTTTACTGTCCGCACACGTGGGGTCACAGTGCAGTAATCTCAGAGCGACAGACGCAGGTAGAGTGTCTTGGGGGAGCACACACAAGACACGAGGTGTTCTGGCCATTGGACCAGGACGCCCGCTGTGTGCCAGGCCCACTCCGCCGGCCGGGCGCTTTGCCATGGGGTGGACTTCCTCGGTCCGTCGCTGTGGAGAGCTGGGGCCAGGCAATCCTCTGTCGCGGGGGCTGTCCTGTGCACGGGGCAGCGGTCAGCCCCTCCTTGGCCTCTGTCCACTAGACGCCGGCTGTATCCTCTCCCGGCGTGACTCCCACACACGTCTCCAGACGTCACCACCTCTCCCCTGGCTGAGACCCTCTGCCTGGGAGCCTCACTCAGAGTGACACGTGGGGCACAGAGTTCACAGCGGGTGGTGCCGGGACCCCCCCCCCCCCAACCCCCACCACCATACACATCACGACAGCCCTGTGCCTGGGTCAGGAAAACTTGCTCCGTCCTGCTGGGACTCTGCAAGGCTTCTCATTCCAAAGCTCGAGGTTCACTTGACGTGTTGGCCCTTTCCCGAAGTATACCTCTTCTCAGAGCCATGGCAAACGGATGGCCAGCTGGCATGGCTGACGCACCCTGCGTGGCACTGATTTACGACAGCTCTACTCATCCCAGAAATACTTACGTAAGACACTTTAGCGGATGCTGGCCTCCCCACCCCCCGAGCTCAGTACATGATAACAACAAACACAGAGCGCAGCTCAGAAGGTATTTGTGCCGACACCACTTGATGTGTGTAACGACTTGATATCCAACAACCGAAGTAAAGGAAAGACGGGGGAGAACCAGTCGAATGGCAAAGACACAGCCACATAAACCAGCGCCTGGACATCACGGGACAAATGACTTAGTATTTCAAAAAGTATCAACTGCACGAATGAACAGGGGAAGTGACACTATTCGCAGAACACAAAAGACTTAAGAACATAACAACCAAATGCTCTGTGTTGGCCTTGTTTGGATTCTGATGGGAACCATCCAATTATATCAAGTAATATCCTTGAGATAATTAGGGAAACTTTTACATTAGGAACTTATTAATTTTGTTAGATATGATAATGGAAATGTGATTGTGTTAAAAAAAAAAAAAAAAACTTGAGGTATTTGAGAGTAAAGCAGCATGCTACCTGAGTTTTGGGTTGAAGTTCTTCAGCATAAAATCGTTGAGGTACACAGTCGAAACAAGGTCACCTCAACGTAGACAGTCATTGAATGTGACTGATGGCTACGTATTAGATTGTCTGTATTTGCTTGAAATTTTTGCTACTGAACAGTTGAGTTAATGCCACTTTTCATCATGGTAGACTGAGTGCCACATGCCCACCTACCAAAGAAAGTTCATGGGCCAAACTCTACTTTCTTTAGGCAGAGAGGCATTTGTCATGATATTTCCTTCTGTTTGGGCTCTGGTGAATTATTTTAACCATAATAGTTCACTAAACGTAGTCAAGACACAGCCCCAAGCGTATAACCAAAATGCCAAGAAAGAGTGTATGATCTGTTATGATATAGAGTCTATGGTGACTCAAAGCGAGGCCAACTCCAAGAAACTGGAGAAACATGAAGACATCGGCCATCATTGAGGGATGGGTAAAGTTCTTTGTTGTCGTGACCAAGGGAGTAATATCACCGCCAAGGAGGAGGAAGTAAGCCAGGACTGAGGACGGATGGAGCACATATGGAAGACATCCCAGCACACCCACTGGGGTGCCAGCGGCAGACAAAAGGCACACTCCAAGTTTAAATATTTTTAAATTTATTTATTTTTGAGACAGAGAGAGCACTAGCGAGGGAGGGGCAGAGAGAGAGAGAGGGAGACACAGAGAGAGAGGGAGACACAGGCTCCAGGCTCTGAGCTGTCAGCACAGAGCCCGATGCGGGGCTCGAACCCACAGACCGTGAGATCATGCCTTGATCCTAAGTTGGACGCCTAACTGACTGAGCCACCCAGGCACCCCGAAGGCACACTTTAAGTTTAATGGAAAATTGTTTGTAATTGAAGGAACTGTTTAGAGAGGCAGGTT
The DNA here is from genome assembly GCF_014898765.1 of Herpailurus yagouaroundi. Taxonomy (NCBI): domain Eukaryota; kingdom Metazoa; phylum Chordata; class Mammalia; order Carnivora; family Felidae; genus Herpailurus; species Herpailurus yagouaroundi. The sequence goes on from NW_024412422.1 coordinate 17,399,658, forward strand.
GAGGCACCCCTGGGCCTGAAGGGCTGGGAAGGCACCTCCTTTGCTGGAGCCTCATGAGAGCTGGGGCCCTGGAGGTGGGGCCACCCCAATGCAGGAATACACCTGCTAACCACATCGTGCTGCTGAACGGAGTCCGGCAGGTGCCCAACCTCCCTCTCCCCTGCCCTCCAATCTGGTATTGTGTCCCCATTAGCCAGACTTCCCTGGAGCGAGGGTGAACGGCCCCCCGAGTCAGCCACCTGGGGCACAGAGTAGAACAAAGGGCAGGAATAGACCAGCAGCTGTACAAGTGGAGAATCCTCAGCAGGCATATTGGAGGCTTGCCCAGCCCAGGGTGGTTGGATGAGAATAAGGCAGTCGTTGGCGTGCATTTGCCCTATTTGGGAACATTTGCCCTATAAGTCATCCATGCAGTGCTGGCCCATCAGACACCACCAGGGGTGTGCGGGTCAGTGTCTCACAGCTGGCACTCTGAGGGGAAGGGTCCTGAGGTGCAGTGTTCCCCTATTTCTCTGGTGTAGATACTCCCACCACCTCCAGTTTCAAGATGGAGGTGAGATAGCAGTGAACGCACAGTTGGGTACAGGTGGGCGGTGGCCCTGCATGGTACAGGACGTCCCCCTCAGAGACACACAAGGACAACCTCACGAGAACTGGATTTTGTAAACTGGTAGAATAATTAGGGAAGAACGGGCTTTGAGTGTTTATTGGTTGTCTTTGTTTTCTTATATAGGTTACTCCCTTGTAAGTTTCTACAATGTATATTTCAACAACCGCTCTCTTTTAACAACCAGCTTGCAAAATCCTCCCCCCAAATGTAAGAGCTGGCACACCACTGGCTCATGACGACCAGCCTGAAGTTTCAAAGACCAGAACAGTAGGCATGAGGAGGCAGACTTGGGCGTTTGTAGGAGCAAAGCTGTGAAAGCAGAACATGGGTATTTATTTTACAAACAGACGTCCCATGTGTCTAGTTTGCAAAACTAGAGAGATTAGCTCATTGCCCAGGACCAGAGGAGCAGGGTTGGGGAAGACGTAATGGAGCTTGAAGTAGCAACGTGCTTAAGAAACCCCCATGTTCTCCGAGCCCTGGACTGGACCTCAAACATTCGTGGAGTTGCCGATGCATTTTATCTTCTGCACCCTATATCGAAGGCAGATGTGAGGCAGCAGAAGGTAATGGCCAAAAGGGGTCAGTGTTTGAGAAGCTGAACAGAAGACAACCCAAGCCACTCAGCGGGGGGAAAACATTTGACAGCCCGCGGTTTTCACAGCAGACTGAGAGGTGAGGGGTGCTTGTTCAGATGCCCTGGTGGTGACCGTGGTCTCCGTCAGTGACAGGCGAGGAATCCTACACGCGGGAGAAGGAGCCGGCTTTCAGCGGATACACACACATGCGTGCCCACGTATAGGCACACGCAAATTCACACAGGTGCACACATGCACGCGCATACCTGTCACACACATAAACACATGCACACGTGCACAGGCACACGTGTGTGTGCACACGCCTACATATATGCACACACAAATTCACACAGATGCATGCACGTGTACAAACACACGCACACACACACATGCACACACACACACAAGTTCCTTTCGGAAGCTGCAGCAATGACCCCTGGGACACCGTCCGCCTCTTGGAACCAGTCTGTTCCTCGTTTCCTGGGGTCTCCCCTCCCGTCGGTGGGCAGAGGGCTGCCCCCACAGGAAATCTAGGAATGATTCAAGAGGACGCCACCAGCGCGGGCAGGAAGCTGGGCCCCATCTCGGAAAGGCTGCTGCCCCCAGTCAGGGAGTCCCTGGCTCCCGCTGGAATGGGATGATGGTGGGAGGCGGGCAGACGGGAGCCAGCTCACGCTGGTACCGAGAGAGCGTGGCAGAAGCGTTCGCGACACTCTCATGACACGGGATCCTTCGGCTTTCCCCTTCCTCCGGGTTCTGAAAGACCCTGTATTAAAGCTCCACGCGTGAAGGAGAACCCTGCAGTCTTAAACTCTATGTATGTCAACGCTTCCTGAGTGTGACAGGCACAGCGGTAGCAAGATAGGTTATTTTATGAGATTCATGTACAGGCTCTTTAAAATTTTACCGTCGTGTGTTTAGTTTGATGCGCGTTTCGGAAGTTGTTTTTTGTTTTCGTTTTTTCCATTTGTGCTTGCTACAGAGTTCCTTTTCTGAAAGAACTTTGCTAAAGCAAAAAAGAAAGGGAGGGGGTAGTGCGTTTCTAGAACAATATTAAATAGGTGATAGCACAGCGAGTGTATGACTATGTCCAGTATTTGAGGGTAGGATTTGGGGAAACCCCGGTAGATATTTCACATACACCCAGCCTGCACTCGGCACCAGCCCACGATACCAGGGTAGCCACGCGGACCCGGTGACATTATGAGGACAGCAGTGACAGCACCGATATCCGTTAGATAGCTATTCGGAGACCCGGATCTCAGACAAATGTCTCTTTTCCCTTAAGTGCTTTGAAAGAACCAAAAAAACCCCTCAAGCCCCTTTTGCCTGCCACGTCAGCTTTATGGGACTTGTCAGGTTCCCGGGTGGAATGGTTGTGGACGTGGATTTATGAGACTTATTCGCGTGGCGGGGTGACCGACCAGGGTGTCACGTCCTCATACACAGCACACGGCCCGTGCAAAGCGCGGCCCCTCGTGCAGGAGCCGCCACGAGCACACAACGGGAGGCTACTCCCCCGTGGGGCGGGTGGGGGGCACTGAAGCCACGGCCACTGGGACGTCGCTCCCCTGCTCGTTTGCGGACGTCATCATTTTTTGCATCGCGCGTCTCCTCGCAGGGGCCAGGCCACGTGGGCTGTTTCAGAGGCTGCTCGCTCCGTAGCTCTGTCCTGGCCAGCTCCCTCCGAAAGAGACCCTGAGGTCAGGTAGGACATTCTGGTTTACCGTCTGTCTCTCCCAACCGGACGTGAGTTCTCCAAGGGAAGACATGTGGGCTCGTGGGATTCTTGTCCCCAAGAGCAGCGCTGGGCACGTGGGGCCACGTGGCACAGTGGTTAACTGCTTGCTGAATGACCGAACATCACAGCGGCTTAAAAGCACAAATCCAGAATTTTGTATGGAAGCTTTTTATTGTAGTTTTGAGTAAGCTCTGCACCCAACGTGGGGCTGGAACCCACAACCCTGAGATGAAGAGTCCCACGCTCCACCGGTGCCCCCCTCCTGGTTTTATTTTAATGTCGGCAGCTGTGTTGGTTTGCTGGGGCAAACCCCTATTAAGTGGAAAGAACAATTTGTAGCTTCAGTGAAACCTGGAGTACTGTGGGTGGTGGCTCAGAGGACAGATGTGTTGTGTCTCGCTCTTGAAGGCCAGGAGTCCAGAATCAAGGTCCCTCCTGAGGGCTCTGAGGGAGAGCCTTCCCAGGCCCCTCTCCTCGGTGTGCGGACGGCTGGCTTCACCTTGACATGGCGTTGTCCCCGTAGGGTGTCTGTCTACAAGCTGCCCTTTCTTCGGGGGACGTGCGGTCACCGTCCCGCTGCTTTGGGGCCCACCCTGGAGCCACCCTTGAACGGGGTTGCCTCTGTGCCCGTGAGGTCCCGTTCCAAAGCGCTGGGGTTGAGAGTTCAGCATACGGATTTAGACGGAAGTACAGGGCCACCCATAATAGCAGCTAATTATATTCTTTCCTCTTTTACTTACTCTGGGGATCAGATTCAGCCAACTCAGCCTTACAGGGCCACAGACCAGGTGGTACCCAGCCCCCCGTCCCCCGACCCCCCTCCTGAAGCCACGCACATGCTCATTCCAGCAGCAACCATACCAGTGGCTTCTGGAAGCTCAGTGGCTTGGGGATCTTCTAGACAGAGAGCATCTCGCGTGGGGATTCTGGTGCACCCCGAGTTCGACGCATCGGAGGACAGAGATCAGGCTCCCTGTGTCCGGAATTTGTACCGAACGTCGATTTTCTTTACGGAACGCTTGATCATCCCTGTGTTACAACAGAGCCAAGGACGTTTTGAAAAGATGGGGGGACACATTTGGGTTTTAAGCAGCCAAGGACTGAGTGGACTGAACGGAGCGTCAAGCACAAACGTGTGTGCGGACGAGGGGCCGCCCAGGCGGCTCCGTCGGTGAAGCGTCCCACCCTGGGTTTCAGCTCAGGTCAGGATCTTGCGGATCGTGAGTTCGAGTCCTGCGTCGGGCTCTGCGCTGACATCACAGCTTGGGATTCTCTCTCTCTCTCCCTCTCTCTGCCCCCCACCCCCTCCCCAGCTCATGCTCTTTCTGTCTCTCAAAATAAATAAGCTTAAAAAACAACAGCCACGTGGGGGTGGCACGAGCCGGCTCAGGGGCGCCCAGACCGCACAGGAAGCATCCCCCAGGGCGGGTGGGTGCCCGGGGCCTGTGATGACGCGCTCAGCGCCCTGCACGCTGCCTGCGGGGGCGCCCGTGCCGACGTTAAGCAGGTGCCGCGGCGCTGCCTCCCAGCCTCCAGAGTCACCTCCTGACCCGGGCAACAGCAGAGCCACACATAGGGGACCCCACCCCCTAGGCAGAGAATGAAAAGGAGGAGAGGGCAGGGAGTGACGTGCCCAAGGTCGCCAGCAGAGGCCGCCCCGCAGCCCAGCCGGTTTCCCCACGTCCATTCCAGCGACTCCGCTCCCTCACCACGGGATGCTGAGTGGGCGTGGCCTCTCTGGTGCCAGGCTCCTCCCCGAGAAGCCAGGCGTCCTCACCTGCCCATCGCGCGTTCCCACAGGCCCTCCCTCCTCGCAAATTCCACTCCTGCTCCTTGGGGGAGAGGGCCACACCCGCTGGTCTCACGCAGAAAACGCCCAATTAGCAAAATCGACCTCTGAAAGCCCGTGCCTTCGTCCCAGCTCGGGCTCATGGCCCACCTCATGCACAGATGAAACCAGCCTCCGCGCCCGTCAGCAAGAATCCTTCTATTTGTGCGAACTATTAAGTGGAAAGAACAATTTGTAGCTTCAGTGAAACCTGGAGTCTTGAGCAAAATCCAAATGCAGCAAAACCCGATTTCAAGCAAAGTCACATTTCATGAGGCATTTCTTATGGGCAGTAAAGGTAGAGGGTGTCCGTGCTAAGAGACCATTGGGGCGTTGATTTCCCCCGTCTTAGGACAAATGGGGGGCTTTTGCATGCTAATGTGTCCTAATGCCCGTCCTTTAGGTGCGCCCCAGTCTCCTTGTGGCCAAGGTGACCAGTTGCGTTCAACACATCATTTAAAAAAGACATTTTTTTTTAATGTTTATTCATTTTTGAGAGAGAGAGGGACAGATTGCAAGCTGGGGAGGGGCAGAGAGGGAGGAAGACACAGAATCTGAAGCAGGCTCCAGGCTCTGAGCCATAAGCACAGAGCCTGATGTGGGGCTCGAACCCATGAACACTGAGATCATGACCTGAGTCGAAGTCAGACACTTAACCGACTGAGCCACCCAAGCGTCCCTACTCTTTCTTTTTTTTTTTTTTAATGTTTATTCATTTTTGAGAGAGAGAGAGGGACATTGCAAGCTGGGGAGGGGCAGAGAGAGAGGGAGACACAGAATCCAAAGCGGGCTCCAGGCTCCGAGCCGTCAGCCCAGAGCCCGACGCGGGGCTCGAACCCGCGAACCGCGAGATCCCGACCTGAGCCAAGGTTGGAGGCTTCACCGACTGAGCCACCGAGGTGCCCCTCAGCACATCATTTTAATGCAAGACCTGGGAGAAGTTTCTAAACAGCAGGTGCCTGATGCTGCTGATTTGCTCTTGCTGCTCTGGGGGCTGATGCTGACCAGGACACCCGAACTTTGACAGTGGTGATGTGGCTTACTGAGTGCTGGCAACCAGGTTTGCTCAGCTATGTTGATGTAGCTCCCCAACTATTCACGAGGATTTACGTCCTCCACTCCTGGAGGGGGGCGGTGAGCAGGGCAGAGGTGTGCATGTACCTGTGTGTGTGTGTGTGTTTGCCTTGCTGATACTTTCAGAAGCTGTAACCCTGCATATACCCTGAGGAGTCCAATCTTTCTGCAGAGTTTGTCGGTCAAAACCGTATGTAACACGCTCCCAGTGACAAGATGGTGGTGACAGAACGGATGGGTGTTTGCCAGGCGTGAGTGTTCCGGGCTTTTCTGTGTTGTTCTCTATTCTGTCTGGCTGGCAAGTACACGAGAGATACCTTTTCTAGCACCCCGAGAGACCAGCACACCTGACAGCAGGTGGGATCCAAGGAAGGTGTGTGCCTGCATTCAGTAAGACGTGGTCACCGGGGTAGCGGGGCGAAGGGCTCACGAGAAATCTAGGATTGCCCGGTTGTTTTTGCAACTTCCTCGTAACCTCAAAGCATCAAACTATTTTAAAATGAAAACTTATTTTTAAAAAATACTGCAGTGTTCTGTTTCCTTCCAGAAGCAAAATTCTTACTTTGCCTGGTATTTGCATCCATATCGCTGACGGGGAGAGTGACGTTGATGCATCTTGCTTTGGTGTGTGTGTGTGTGTGTGTGTGTGTGTTTAGGCGATACCTATAAATTTCTCACAACAAAGGATAAAATATACCTCTTCCCCCCCCATAAGGGGACTCCTTTCTATGCCTCCATCCTTCCAATAAAATAATCATATTTTGTCTGGGTCCATATTCGGTGTTTAAGATATTATAAGCATGTGTGCTAATCACAGTAAAGCCAAGTATGAAATTCTGATCACGTGGCATCTTCTGAGTGATGATTTCTTATCTTCAGATTTAAAAACTGGTCCGGTTTTATTCCTTCCCTTCATTTTCTGTATATTGAGCTCTCGTTCATTCCCAAACGCTTAGCTGACTGTCTGGATCTCCCCCCGGAGCGTTCATCCCCACCAGATTCCTTAGGAAAATGTCCATTTCCGGACGGCAAGGCCGCCAGATTCTCCTCCTTGCTGGGGCCCCCTGTCCTCTGCGGCCGCCTTCCCTCTGTGCACCTGTCGTGCATGAGATCACGTGTTTCCTGCGCCTCTGACGTCTGACATCCTTCTGGGTTTCTCCCTCGCTTGATGGAGCACATCTCCAGGTAGCTTTCTGAGCAAGGATGTAGGAAGTAAATTGTCAGAGAGCTTGCATGTCTGGAAACATGGTCTTCGGAATCAGGCTGGGTATAGAATTCGAGGTTGGGAATCACTCCCCCTTTGAGTTTTGGGCTATTTTCCATGGTCTCTTGGTTTCCAGAGCGGCTGTCGTGAGTTCTGAATCCGTGCTTGTCTCTGACGCTTCTGTCTCTCTGGAGGAGTGCGGAACTCACTCTCCCGTACTGTCGACATGTGCCGCTGCTGTGCCTGGGTGTGGGTTTGCTCTTTCTGTCTCTAAGGACAAATCTCCTCTATCCACCAGCCAGCCAGTCTATGCCTTTATATTTCTGCTATAATAGTTTTAATTTCCAAGTGCTCTTTTTTTTTTCTGGACGTTTTTAAATAGCATTGTGTTTTTGTTTCATGATTGTGGAGTATTGTCTGATTTCCCTGTGAATATGAATGATTGTTGTTGTTTTTTTTTTTAATTATGGTCTTTCCCATATTGGCTCTATTTTGTATAGATTGCTTTTTTTTTTTTTCTGTTTGTCTGTTTGGGTGTCTGTAATCACGTAGAGACTTTTCTCAGTGCCCAGTAGCTCCCGTTTGCTCCTATAAGTGATTGGGGGCACACGGCCGTTGGGAGGTCTGAGCCCAGGCACCCTGGCTTGCTGTTTGGAGGAACACCAGTGTGAGCATTCACTCCCTCTTTGGGGCTGGGCCTCCGAGTCCTCAGGCCGCTCCCCCGGTGTGATCCCCGCTGACTCTTACTTTTCCCACCGACCGCTGGTGCCGCGAGTGGAAATCCTGCTCCCAAATTTGCTCGCGTCAGACCTCTTTCCCGTTCCAGAATCCGTGGCAGCTGGGCGTGTCCCCTCCCCACCTCGTGGGCCTCCGTTCTCCCATGAGCGGGATTTGGGGGAGAGGACAGGCAGGCGGTCGCGTTCCATCTGCTACTTTTCTCCTCGGTATGTCGACGAGAGCACTGAGGTTCAGAGGGACCGAGTCGGCCCGGAGAGGAAGGCTTCCTTTGTTTCAAGCCCTAACTTAGTGCACTTGGGTTGGCAGCCTGCCTGGAGGAGGCAGCTACATGGGAGCAAGTGTAGCAATAATGGACACTTATTAAGTGCTTGCTGTATGCTTCACCCTATTCTAATCTCTTTATAGGCATTAAGACATTTCATCATTCCGCTTTATTAGCAGATCCATTTTGGGGGTAGGGGGTGAACTGAGGCTCAGAGAGGGTGTGGTTGGGCCCAGACCACACAGCTACAAAGTGGTGAACCCAGGGTGTGAGCTGGGAAACCCCAGCACTATGGACCCTCTGGACTGATGAGTCTGTTGTGGGGATCGTGCCGGGCATTGTAGGATGTTAAACTGCATCCTTGGCCTCTACCCCCCACCCAGGCAGCGCACCCCCACCCAGTGGCGACAACCGGAAATGTCTCCTGACCTTGCCACCTGCCTCTGGCAGGACACCAGCCTCCCCAACAACCACCAAATGAGAACAACTGGCCGAGGCAGACTGACGGTCCCCCTGAACGCTTTATGGGGCGACGTCTCTGTGTCCGGGGGGACAACCAGGGCCCCCCTACCCTCACCACCGACCCGGGCCTCCGGATCCGCCGTTCTGGAGTCCATGGCCCCTCCGCCTTGCACGGTCTCCGCCCACCCCGGCGTGACCCCTCTGGAGCCCTCGGTCCGTCTCTGCACCTGCCACGGGAACGTGCGCGTGAACGCGGAGCGGGCGATCGCAGCGCAGTGGGGCTCAGGCACGTTTGCAGAGGCCGGGTCACTAATGCCGTGGGTCTCTCTCGCCTGTCTTCCTGCCCGCAGAGCCAAGGTGAAGAAGGGGGTGAACATCTTGGGCGCTCAGACCAGCGAGCCCCGGCAGTGGGACGTCAAGCAGGAGACGGGCAGCGGCGGGAAGCACACCACCGCCACCCTGCTGTGCCAGCGCCGGGCGCCCAGTGCGCGCAACAGGTAAGCGCGCACCGCGCGGGCCCGCACTGACCCCGGCTCGGCGGAGCTCTTACACCCTCGGCCCAGAAAGCTGGAGGCACCCGCCTTGACTGTCAGGACCGTCTGGCAGCTCCTGGCGGGGGCAGCTGCGGCTCTGGTCCTGAGCCTGCGGTTCTGCCTTGGGCGCAGAGACCTGTCGCCAAGGTTCGCCCGGCCTCCCGGCCCCCGGGCATTCCATCCACCTAGGCTCAGGTCCCGCGCGGCGTCACCTCCCCTTGAACTCCCTACGTGATCAGAGGCTGCCTCCTAAGTGCGCATCCTCTGCACGGAGGGTGTGATGTTTTGCCCCTTGGTAAGAAACGCGGATCCGGTCTTCATCGCTGTTCCCGGCACAGAGCTCCTAAGAGCCTTAGAATTTCCCGAGTGACGAGAGGAACAAAGGTGGTCTTTCCTGGGTTAATGAAGTGACTTTTGGAAAGCACCGAGGTCACCCCCCCAAACCACCCCAACATCTCCCGGGAGGGCAGACAGGCTGGAGGTTGCATTACCAGCGGCCAGTGACTTAATCAACCTTACGTCTGTAGTGAGGCCTCTAGAAAAACCCTAGAGAAAGGGTGTCAGAGAGGGTGCAGGTGGGTGAGCCCCTGGCACTCGGGGCGAGTGGTGCCCAGAGAGAGCATGAAGGTCTGTGCCTCCTTCCCGACACCCATGTGTCTCCTCAGTGTGGTTGCCCCTGAGTTATTAACATCCTTTAACCCGGTCAGTAAGGGTTTTCTCTGCATTCTGTGAGCTGCTCCAGCAAATCAGTCGAGCCCAAGGAGGGGGTCACGGGAACCTCGGGCTTATAGCCTGGACCAGTGACCGGCACCTGCAATGGGGAGGGACAGTCCTATGGGATGGAGCCCCTCACAGCGGGGGGCGGGGGGGGGGGGATCTGACGCCACCTCTGGGTGGATGGGGTCAGGATCGCATGGCACCCGAGGATCCCAGCTGGTGTCGGCGAGCTGCCCCGGGGGGGGGAAACACACGCGTCGGGATTGATGTCTGAATCGTAAAGGATTAGGCCCAGTCTTCAATGAGGAAGGATCTGAAGATGGGGTGACAGTCGGTGGCGATCGTGTGTAAGGACATGATGCTGTGTGACATTCTACACGGACATCTGGATTACTCTTTAATTGTTTTCTGCATATAAAAACAATACATACTCCTTTTAGAGTATTTTTTAAATTTATTTATTTTGAGAGCAGGGAAGGGGCAGAGAGGGAGGGAGAGGGAGAATCCCAAGCAGTCTCTGCACCATCAGCACAGAGAGAAACCGATGTGGGGGCTCAAGCTCAGGACCCTATGATCACGACCTGAGCCGAAACCAGGAGTCGGACGCTGGACTGACTGAGCCTCTCAGGCGCCTCATAGAGTATTTGTGAAGCACAGTTATGCAAGGAAAAAACGTTAAATAATATATCAGTACCCTGCCACCCAAGGATAACCCAGTGCTAATAAGTCGGTTCATTTCCTCCCAGCGTTTTATACGTACAATAAATGTGCAATCGGTTTATTTATCTTACAAATCTGGTATCATAATCTCTACAGGTTTTAGGATACTTTCATTTCTATTGTAAACATTTTCTCTTGACACTAAATTGTCCTCAGCAACGTTTTAACGGCCTCACGATATTCTGTCATATAGATTTAACATCCCGTCAATAGCCATACCCACGTCTCTGGACATTTCCACTGTTCTTTTTATAAACAACGCAGCAATAAACTACCGTCCACATAAAGCTTTATCTCCTTCTCTTTTCACTTAAGGTGGCTTCTTAGAATCAAAAAGTTTGAATCATTTTTAGGGCTCCTGATACCTTCTCTTTGTGTATTTTCTTGAAGAGACCAGCACTAAAGGAAAAAAATAGCCCCTCACCAGGCACGTTTTCTTAAGCGAACGCTACAAGACTGCCAAGGAAAGTAACGCAACTTCTCTACTTTGTGTGGAAACGCCCAGTGCTTTGATCGCAGACCCTGTGCTCGGTCCTCCCTTTCACGGGTAGCCCGCGAAAACATCTGGTGCCCCGAGCGGCTTCCAAACAGCAGCCTCTTCCACAGTTGCCCCCAGGAAGGACTGTTAGTACATCCTGCGGTTGAGTAGGCAAGTTAAGAGCGGAAGTGTTCATTAGCAGTGAAGTCAGGCGTGGAAATCGTCCTTCGTGACACCATCAGGAGCCTCAAAGTGAGGGAGGTGCGCCCTGTGCTGGCACGTCCTCACGGGTCCCTGAGGCCACGCTGTTTGTTCCGCGTCTTCCAGAAAGCGCGCTCTGGACTCAGGTGTGTTTGCCGAGAGGGTGAGCCTTTATTCGAGGTGTTTGTTGCAAAGCCTGTTTCCCAGCACACCGCCGATGGGCGTCCTGTGCTCACCGCCTCCCTCGCGGAGAGACGACTTTCTGCAGAAATCCTTGGTCGGTTCACCTGTGCTCCGTGCCAGGCGGATGTCCGCTGAACACGCTGACTGTGGTCCAGACCACCCCCATCAGCGACCTAAATGCTGCAGACCTGGCCCCAGAAAGACCACACTTCAAATAAGGGTGTTTGTTGACGGGGAAGGTCCAAGGGCTCGCTTCCTCTGCCCGTGGAGCAAAGGCCAAGCATACCAGTCGTCTACTGCTGTGTCACAAACTACCCCCGAGTTTCAGGCACCACATGCTCATTATCTCGTGGCCTCCGTGGGCCAGGATTCAGGCACCTCTGAATCGGGGTCTCTACCCCAGGGTCTCTCACCGAGCCGCTGTCTACGTCTCCATCGGGAACCAGGGTCTCATCTGAAGGCTCAGCAGAGACCGTATACTTCCAGGATCAGGTGGCCATTGGCAGGACTCTTGCCTCAGTTCCTCGAGGCTGGCAGGACTGGGGGTCTCAGTTTCTTGTTCCTTCCTGGGCGTCCTTCTCCGTCAGGTCACATTGGCAACGCGGTCAAGTTCTCAACGCCCCCAGCTGTGTGCTCTCCTGGAGGTCGCTACGCAGCATTACAAGGTAGAGCCGTCATCCTTCCCCTCGAACACGGGTGACGTTTGTGACCAGCTTGCTGTGAGCACAAGGGTCGCCCTGTGGCGGCTTGGAGAGAGCTGGGTCACAAAAGAGCCAACAGGCAGGCAGCCCCATTGCCCCGAGGCCTCCAGTTATCCCGCGTGGAGAGACCCCAGGGAGGACCCCGCACCAAGGGAGAGGATGCGTCCAGCCAGCCCCACCCAGCCCAGCCCTTCCGGAATTCTTGGATCACAGACACAGTGATCGTTTCATGCCGCTAGGTTTGCAGGGCAGTTTGTGGCAGAGCAACATGTAACCAGAAGACGGGGGGCTCCCGGGAGGGTTGAGGTGTGCTCCCACCCCCTACAGGTCCTCAGGGCCAGGCGAGCGTTTTAACCCCGTTCTCTGGGGTCACCTCCCAGCGCAAGGAACAGTTGCCCGAGTGAGGAGACGTGGACACGGCTTGTCTTCTTGCCTCAAAGAGCCCTGTCCGGTTCCCAGCCCCTCCCCGCCTCTGGAGGCCTGCTTCTCGGCTTTATGCACCCGAGCCTCATGGAAGGCTTTTTGTGGCAGAGTGAAGGGTTTCTGTTTTCTTCCATCCGTTACGGGCTGACATGTGGTCCCCGGTCCAAACCGAAAACGTGGAAAGTAAATATATCTCTCAGCATCTGCCCTGAGATGACTTATTAGAGCACATTAAGAAATCTCTGGAGCTCTTGCCAGACCAGTAATGGACTTTTAGGGGAGGCTGTGGCCTCCGACCCGAGCAGGTGGCTTTCAGAGCCCCTGATGTTGCCACGGAGACCCCCTCTTACGCTGAGGCGCGGGTACAGCCGTCTCCCTGAGGCGGTCGCCCTGTCACTGGCCCTCAGAGAACAGCCCTGCGGCCCTGCAGCACCCCACGCTCTGGGCACAACACCCGACACGGTCAGAGTCCTCCAACTCTCCACCCCCGCCCGGGGCTGCCGCGAGATGCTGGCATTCTCCACTGTGACTCCTTTAAATTGAGGGATCCGGGTCCTTCCCACACTTGACCGGTCTTTACAAGAAAATGGTGAACGGCAGTGGGAATGAACCACAGCTGCCCATTGAACACCGTGTGTTTGCAGTGCTCGGTCCGCTCACAGGCACGTCTTTTTCCGTAAACAACAGCACAGGACTGTCAACGTGTTCTCTCCTTAGGACTTTCTGAGTGGCGTTTTCTTTTCTCTAGCTTGCTTTGTTGTACAAATGCCGGAGAGAATACAGAGAACACAAAATAGGTGTCTGTTGACTTTACCTGATGAGTCAACGGCAGGCTCTTGGTAGTTAAGAATGGGGAAATCAAAAGTTATTCGTGGATTGTTGACTGCGCGGGGGGTCAGCGCCCCAACCCTCTCGTTGTTCAAGGGTCCATCATGTTTCCGCTTTTAAACACAATGTATTTTCGTGCCCGAACGGTAAAAGCTTGGGTCATGTAGTGCCTCCATCGTCCCGCGTCCCGTGAAGCAATATGGCGCCGTGAGTAATAGCTTGGCCTCTGGAGCCAGCCAGGCAACTCGGATTCAAGTCTCAGCTCTTCTACTTGGGACCTGTGTGATTTTGTGCAAATTAGTCCGTTTCCTTGGGTCTTCTCTGAAAGTGAGATGGTAAATAACCGCGGCGCGTTTGTCGCTCATGGGCATTGCAGATGTCAGTCTACGGTAAGCGTCCACAGAGAGTGCTGGTTCTTGTGTTTTGCACGGAGCGAAGCTTCCTTCAGTTATTCCTGACATTTTTACGCGGTGGCCCAGACTGCCTTGCATTGTCTTTGTGACAAGGCATGGCACTCTTTCCCGTGGTGGCACATGCCAATCACAGAGCCACCCTGTCCTGTTGGCTTGGTCTGGGCCCCCAACATCGCGCTGGAAATCCATCTCACTCACTTTCCTCCCCGTCTCCCCCGCTGACCCTCTTGGCTCACTCTTTTCTTGGAGTCTCAGTAGCTGGTTGGCTCTGGGCTTTGTGCCCACCCTCAGGGCAACCTGACCGTCTCAGGGATGGCAGAGCCAGGTGCCAGAGGAACAGTGGTAACCTGCGGGCACCTGTGGGTTGAATATCGCTCGCTTTGGCTATTCATAAGCCAACCCCAAAGGTCGAAGGCTTGTTGTAATCTGTCACTTTACTAAGGCACATTTTCCCCCTCTGCTTCTATTATTTTCTGCTCTTAATTTTTTGTTGTTGCTGTTGGAGGAGTGGGGGAGGACCAGTGATGCATTCACACAGTTCCAAACCGAAAATGTAGACAAACCAACACGCGGAAATCCACCCCTGCCCTCCCCGTACCCAGCTCCCTTCCGGAGGCCACCGACATCGGCGCTTTATTGCACACCTTTCCAAAGACATTCCACGCCTACGAAGCAAGCACACCCTCACACGTATTCCCTCCCCACTTCAGCTTTGAACAGCGTTGCTTCTCTTTTCGACCTACTCATGTATCTTGCGAGTTTCCCATGTCGGTCCATGAAGGTCCTTATTATCCTTTTGTTGTTTTTTTTTTATAGCATTTGCTTATTATGGCGTCCACTGTCTAACTGGACTGGTTTAGAGCGTCCACTGTCTAAACCAACCCCGTTAGGGTCTTTTGTCCTTTGCTTCCAGTTGCTGCTCTGATTAACCTTGTCCACGCGCTGCCTGGCACTTCTGTGGCTGTGTCTGTGGGGCACGTTCCAGAAGTGTGCTATCTGGTAGAAGGGCTTGGGCCTCTGTGAGTCTGGTGGACACTGACGTGTTACCCTGTGCCGGTCCACGCCACCAGCCACCCGTGGCTGACAAATTGTTGGACCTCGTGATGCTTGTGTTTTGTCTCTTCACGGATGACTTGACTAGCAGGTTGCCTGAGAGCAGTGTTTCACGTGGGAATTGTGGGTCTGCAGGCTGTTGACCCCATCCATCCCGGTCTCTCCTGGGAAACTCTGGAGCGGCGTTTATGGCCCCGGGACCTGCCCTGTTCCCGGAGCATCTCCCTTGGGCATGCAGTGCGTCTGCTATAGGAATGGGACTGTTTGCAATCACGCGCCTCCAACAGGCTGTACCTTAGGTCACTTATAAACTCTCACCTAAGCTGAGCTCGCTGTCGGTACCCTGGCCATCCAGTCTTCTCGAAACGGCCGAAACACTCTCTTTAAAAGAAAATCCGATCCCGGAACTCCCTATAGTCTCAACCTTCCAGGGCTTTCCAACACACCCAGAAGAAAACCCCAGCTCTTGGCCGCAGCCTCCAAGGCCCTGGGGGATCTGGCCCTGCCCACCCTCCTGATCTTACCCCCATGCTTCTCTCATCAGTCACCCGTCTTCCTTTACCCCATGTGCCAGACTTGTTCGTGCCGCGGGGCCTTTGCACCTGCCATTTCCTCCGACTGGACTCTGTGAGTTGGTCGTTCTGATTTTTAGGTCTTAGCTTAGACGTTGTGTTCTCAAAGAGGCAGCCTGTGACCGCTCAGACCGATCACCTGACTGACTTTCTTTCTGGAACTCACCAGCGTGAAGTGACTGTTTACCATTTGTCCCTCTCCACAAGAATGTAAACTCCACGAGGGAAGGCAGGGACTTGCCCACAGTCTTCACCTCTGTGTTCGTGTCTAGATCGGTTCCTGGCCCAGAGCAGGGACCGAAATACTCACTGAGTGAACCAATACGTGAACGACCTTGCAACGATATGTTGACGTGGGGCACGTCGTCTGTGGTTTGGATGAGGAGCCAGGATCAGAGGGCCCCTGTGTTAACACCGTGAGGACCGTTTGCCAAAGACCGAGTGCGTGAAGCATGTTTGTTGGGGCGGAGCGTGTGGCCTCGTACACATGACGGAATAAGTTGGGGGGGGGCTGCATGTGCGGGACAAACGGCACCCCGGGAGGCAGGGCGGGGCGTCCTCTTGCCAGTGTTGGGAAGGGCGGTGGTGGAGTCCTCTTGCCAGTGTTGTGCTAAGCACTGCAGACAGACAGACGTTTTCTGCAGACGGCTTTTCCAGTTGGCAAGAATCCCGCGGCTCTGCCCAAGCCTGAACCTTGCTCGTCATGAGGAAACATCCTTCCGCTTCATCTTGGTATTCCGTGTCCAGCCGCCCGGAACTCAGAGACCTCCAGGGAGAAGAAAGGCTCCCCAAATCCCGGGAAGTGGGGGATCTTCAGGAATCACATCCTGACTGCCTGTTAGACCCTCCCAGGGGGAGCTTTGGACCACACGAGCCCGACTGGAGGGTCCCAGTTCACAACCTGGATTTCTGTGTTTGTCCTCAGTAATCGATGATGGAGGGCCTGCCAGGCTCTGAGAATATTAGGGCTCACAAGACGAGCATGGACCCTGACCTCACGGAATTCACTGTCCATGTGAAAAGACGGAAAACAACCCAACAATAAGTATGCCAGGAAATATTTCGCTGCAACACCGGTAAATGCCATGGAGAAGTATGTCGTGCGAAAGGAGTCGCAATCAGGGCGCGAATTCCTTAGGATGGGGGTCAGTTGCCGCTAAAAGAAACCTTGCTCAGGGCAGCGTACGTTCAAGAAAACATCATTTTCGCCATGTAGGGGTCTGGGGAGGTGTGGCCATCCAAAGCCCGGGCTCCGTGTGTCCCATTTCTTGGGCACCACCGGGGGCTGCCCTCGCTCACCAAATCCAAGATGGCACAGCAGCCCACAGAAGCCCAGCCCGTGGGAAGGTGGGGAGGACGGAGGGCGGCGGAAGCCAGAACCTCAGAGGTGTGTTTTGGTTTATCTAAAGAACAGTGAGAAGAAGGCAGGACAGAGGCACAGTCATGTTTGCGTGAACGATATTGTCAGTGAGCCTATGGAAAACGAATAGGGAAGGGGTGGTCCGAGAAGACGCAGACGGCTCGTACCTTAGGCCCAGGTGAGGACAGAGGGCTGCGCTGCCCGCCACGAACTTCCTCCACAAGCCCCCCCCCCACGACCGGACACCCACCTCCCCTCTCTCTGCCACCTTCACATCCAACAGCACCGCCGTGCTTTCTGACACGGAAGCCCAGCTGCCCGAGTCGGCAAAAACGCTCGAGGGCTTTGTTCAGGAGGAAATACAGCACTGCCTCTTGGAGGGGGAACAAAAAGTGTGGAAGAGAGGCAGTCTCTTAGCACGGAGAGGTTACTCTGATAACCTCAAATCAGTCCTTCGGAGCCCTGACTGGGTTCTCTCCTCAAAGACCCGGTGACAGGTGGTTCTGTAAGCTGATCTCCGTGCCTCTCCTGGGCAACTGAATACCTTCTTTCCTTTCCATTCTGCACATCACATTAATTCTTCCTAAGTGGTCCTTAGTATTCCTTACTTGTTCCATCTCAAGAGCGGTATTTCCTCACCAGTGGTGTGTAAACTAGGCCAGCTAAATGGCACAGACACCTCATCCATCATGCCTTTAATTTTCCACCTTGGGAGGAAGCGTTGAGGCTTCAGTTAAAGATAAAAGCCAAGTCACCTTAATACTTAATACTTAATACTGAGCCCGTCCACTGCTCACATTCCTACACCGGGGCGGACGGCGGACGGTCCCCACGCAGGTGCGGATCAGTTCGGGCAAAAGGGTCCGTGGTTGTGACGGAGACCCTCCCCAAATCCCTGATTAGACAAGATGGGGGTTGACTTCTCTTTTGTCTCCGGTTTGAGTCGGTGAGGCAGCCGCTCTCTGCAGAGGCACCTTGGAGATGGTGCATGTGTGTTGTTTCAAGCCACCAAGTGTGGGGGCTAATTTGTTGCAAGCTAGTAGATAACTCACACTGTGTTCTTACAGACACTCCAGGATTGCTTATGCGAACTCCTAAGATTAAAAATGATACTCAATAAGGCTCTGTGAACATAAGACACAAAAATTCCTCGTGACTTTACGGAGCTTTATCGTCTGCAAAGGCAACTCAATGGATATGTTTAATTTGATCATCGCAGCAAACCTGTGAGGGTCGGAGACCCTGGGTATGGTCTCCTGGGTCCTGGGGGAGGGACCTGGGTCCTGGGTATTGGTCTTTGTTATGGGTGTGAATAAACTGAGATCCAAAGGCATTCGAAGTATTTAGTCCAAAAGCTCCTGGCAGGTTGAGAGGAGCAAGTTATGTTCTACCCTTGATTCCTTTGTTCTTTGCAAGAAACTCACCCCCTATTTGGGGATTTCCTTTTGCAAAACTGAAAGCACGTGTCTCTGGGCATAACTCGACCCCTAAGAACTACATGAAGGTCAGTGATGTAATATAACCTGAATAGACAAAATAGATTTTGAGAAATCAGTAGCCACTTCTGATCTTTCCGATTCCCCGAATTGTAGGCATTCAGATTAAAGAAGGCCCATCACCCACCCTCCCCTCCCTCCCACCCCCCATCAACCCTCAGCTTGTTCTCAGTTTTTAAGAGTCTCTTATGGTTTGGCTCCCTCCCTCTCTAACCTCTTTTTTTTGTTGTTGCTGTTCCTTCCAATGGGTTGGGTCGGTTCCACCTTGACCTGAAATTCTGAGATGTTGTTCACCCCGTGTCAGTTGTGACCACACCACCGGTGGGGGGTGGGGGTGGGGGCCGGTCTGCCATGCTCGTGCTCGCTTCTGCTTCCCCAGTCTGGAAAACGTCAGGCTCCCACAAAAACCCTACGGCGTGATTTCTGAGGACGACTGCAAGCGGGGTGCCGTTCTTGCACGGCGGCGATCTCTGTGGCTGACTCTTCCCTCAGGGGAAGGGAGTAGTACTAGCTCAACAAAGAGCTACATCCCCCGATCCCGCCCGTGATACAGCAGGACGGGCTCGGAGCTTGGGCTCGGAGCTCAGGCTCGGAAACGAGACGGCCAGCGGCCTGATGCTCAGACTGACTCAGGGAACTTTGGCGCTTATCAGACTTGTGTGCCTCTGTTTTCTCATCTGCAAAACAGGGGCGACACCCTAATGGCATCTCCTTCCTGCAGGTGTTTGGAGGGTTAAATGAAACAGCTTATGAGAACAGTGCCTGGCATGCGTTAGGCATTCCCGGGGTTGCCAGGTCAACAGTTAGACAGCGTGGGGGCGCATATCCCAGACAGGTGCGCCATTTTGAAGAGTAAACCCAGTTCCTTGACCCTCTGGAAGGCGCCCGGTCCTGGTTCCAAGTCTTCTCAGGGAGGCTCAAGCATGGCTCGTGTCCTAAGGCCTTTCCGTGCCTCCTTCGGGGAATGGTCCCCCCCAGAGCCGTCTTTATCCAGAATGTTCTCTTGGTTCAAGGGAAAGAAGGGCCAACCCGAACGGAATTGAGAAAAAGAAAAAAAGAGAAGAGAGCTCGAACCCCGGGGGGTAAACTTGAATCCGCACAAGGGCGCTTGGCTTCAGATTTCCGTCCGCTGAAAATGGCACCCTCCATTTGAAGGTATGGGTTCATCCGTGCTCCCCGTCGCCGGGGCCATCCTCCCGGCACACATTAGCCACGTCAGCTGCGGCCTTGTGACCTCCCAGGTCTGCCAGGGCAGAGAGAAGCCCCATTCCCGGGGCCAGGCCAAAGCTCCGGGGTCCTCCTGCCATTTTGGTCCCACACTAAGCCTTCTGTCTGAACGGAGCATGGCACCGTTGGATTAGCTCCGCCAATCATATGCCACGCCTCGGGACCACATGTGCGTCACCCAGACCGAGAGGCAGGGAGGGGAAGAGTCCCAAGTTAAAAGAAACAGGGACCAACATCCATCACACAGCCTTCCCGAGGCGGAGACCACGGGCAAGGACCTTCCCGCCCTGCGCCTCCCGCCGTGCCTGAGAGTTCAGAAGGAGAGTGAGTGTGTTGCCAAAACAGACCCGATGCCTTTTGTGGAGCAGAGCCCTTCGAGATGGAGACCTTTAGTCTAACCGTTCGTGGCAGGCAGCGGGCTCCAGTGAGGAAGGCGCCGAAGGGTATGTAATTGAAGAAAAACAAACCATCGATGTGCGTGGCTCGTGGCTTCTGCCCAACAGCTTTATTATTTATGCTCACACCCTGTTCCGCAAGGGGCTTTCCATGGTTTAGGATATTCCGCCCAACCTAGGAAGCCAACACTGAATTCCCAACAAGTAATAATCGCACATACTTTGAGTGCTGCACACACACATGACATTGCTCTGAGCGCCCTTTTTTTTTTTTTTTAATGTTTATTATTTTTGAGTCTGAGAGAGACAGAGCGTGAACAGGGGAGGGGCAGAGAGAGAGGGAGACCCAGAATCCGCAGCAGGTTCCGGGCTCCGAGCTGTCAGCACGGAGCCAGAGGCGGGGCTCGAACCCACAAACCGGGAGATCACGACCTGAGCCAAAGTCAGACGCTCAACCGACTGAGCCCCCCCACCCCCAGGCGCCCCTGCCCTAAGTACCTCATACTCGCTCCTTTAAAATCTCCACATCCCCTCCCAGGGAGCTGCGGTTATTACTACGTGTGGTCTACACACAGGGCCCCGAAACACAGAGATCAGGAGACTCCCCGAGTGGGTGCGGTGGGGAAGCCCAGAACAAGACTTCAGCCCGGGTGCCTCGGAGCCGGCGCTTTCCCTCTGGCGATACTGACGGGGAGACGAGGAAGGCAGGGAAATGAAGTCAAGGCGAGAGTCTGGTTAATCCAAGAACCAGATGCCTTGTGCCTCTGGACCCTTGCTGGGGGGCGCCTCCCAGCCTGCCCGCAGTCCCCCAGCACTCACTACCAGCTGTAAGATTGCCCACCTCTCTGGAAACGGAGTCAGTTTGCCCCGAGAAAACACGGTCAAGGTGAAACCCAAAGGGAACTGCTGCGGGGCCTTATTTTGTGCAACGTGCTGCCGTCCCCGGCTTCATGCATCCATTTGTCACCCACGCATCCAGATGCTTCTCTGTGCCAGGCCCTCACCCCCCTAGGCTGCGTGCACGGGGAGACAGAGACCTTCCTCTCTGGTGGGAGGACAGAGGACGGGGACGAGAAGGGGTCGCAGAGGATAGTCAGTACGTGCTGCCGGAAGGAGGTGGGCACAGTGAGGGATACTGAGGCAGAGCGTGGCTGGGCCAGTGAGCCGGGTCCCCTTGGAAGAGGTCACATCTGACGCCTGAAAGAATCTGAGAGTGAGCCCCCCCCCCCCCGGCTACGTGAGCGAGGGCATTCCCGGCCGAGGGACAGACGCGGGGACCGTGCCGAGGCCAGAGAGGAGAGTGGGGACCATTCGTGATGTCATCAGTCAGGACAAGCGGGTCACACATTCATGACACGTGCATCCAGAGGCCTCGGGGCCTGGCCACAGCCTCTTTTCCGCAGCAAAACTCAGCTCCGAGTACGGTGTGGACCCCACCTGACTTACACAGATGGGTGTTAGAGGCACCAGTGACCCCTCTTACCGGGGCAAGCAGAGAAAGTGCTTCCGCTGACCTTCACACAGGCGTGCAAGCACGTGTTTACAGGCTTCTGAAGATTGCATGCGACAAGGACAGGCCGGAGAATTCTCCGCCCACGGAGTCAAGAGAAGGGGGGGAGGCGGACGGAAGAGAAGAAGAAGCAGGGTTGACGCTTTCCGTTTATGCCACCGGCTTTTGATTACCCAGGTGACACCCGGACAGAGCCCGCTCTCTGGACGCCACTTGTGGTCATTTGGCGAATCAGGGCCGTCAGCAAACATCTGTGGAGGGTGATAATATTCAAGGGGCTTTCACTGTTTCTGTGAAAACTTAGTTACGCCGGGCTGAGATTAATTTTCCATTGTCTCCGCTTAAAACGAAGATTGCTTACACAGCTGCTTCAAATAGAACCTTGATTGCCTGCCGTCTTTTGCCAAAATCATGAAAGACCAAAAAAAAAAAAAAAAAAAAAGTCAAAATCAAAGACTAACTTCAGATGTGTTGAAGTCTCTGCGGCCCTCTGAGCCCCTGGATTCTTTCTTTCTCCACCGTTCTCTTTCGACCGGTGTTCATGCTTTTTTATTCTCATGCTGTTACCGTGAGGAGGGAAAGCAGAGTTGAAGGATGAAACCCTGGCCATATTAGGCAAAAGTATGAAAAAGCACGTAAGCCAGAGCGAGTACAGCTGGGGCTCTTTTCCTGTCGGAAAGCCCCTTAACCCCAAAGAGGAGAGGACAGGTACGAGAAGGACAATGCCAGGACGAGGACACGCAGGCATGCACACACACGTGCACACGCACGCACACGCACTCATCCACGTGCACACACATACATATATAAACATGCATACCCACTCATGCACACGTGCACACTCACGCACACACACCCAAACGTGTGCACACACTGATCCATGTGCTCACGTGCACACACATGCCCATACACACACCCATGCATGTGGACACCCGTGCACGCACACACCCATGCACACACACGCACTCACATGTACAGGCACACCCCACAGTCACACTGGAGCTCAGCCACTTGGGACGGGCTTTCTGTGGTCCGTTTCCTTTGCAAATAAAGAACCTCGCTTGCAACACCCACGGACCCTCACAAATCTCGACGTACGTGTCGGGGAAGAACTTCTCTGATGAATGAGTCTCGAGCAGACCTCCTTCCAGAATCCAGTGTTTTCCGTCATGTTTCTGTGCATACGCCACCCTCCCGGATGCTTTAGCGGATGCCCTGAGCAAACACCAGACGACAGTGGCCGTCCCGAGTAGCTTGCGTCCCTCTGACACTGGGGACCAGTGTCCAGCTGAGGCCGAGAACACGTGTTTCAGCTGTCTTTACCAATTTTCATTATCTCAAGCCCAGCCACGTGCGTTGTGTGACTCGTCCCTGAAGACAACTGTGTTTGCAGCCTCTCTCCTGAGGGGTCAGTGGGTAAACAGTGGACCGTGGCAGATGTCACGGGTGGAAAGGACGGACACCTAGGGAGTTTCCCTCTCTAGTTACCTCACACGCCTCCCTTCAAGCACACACGCTTCCTCGCTTTGTCCTTATTCGGAGCAGTGAGAGCCCCACGCTGTCTCTGACTTTCTTGGATTAATAACTAACTTTTACCAGTTTTCACATTGTTACAGGATAATCCTTGCCCACCTGCCCCCCCCCAGAAAAATGGCAAACATAAAATGAACGTGTGAAAGATTTTAGCTAAGCAATGATTAATGAAGGGAACATGTGTCATGTTACAACTGTTCAAAGAAGCATTCGTGAAGCAGAGACATGTATAGACCATAAAGTAAATGTGTAAGGGGTGAAAGCTGACTTTTTCCACTAGGGTGGGGAGAGAAATCGACTGTCCCTCCACTGCGCGTAATTTATTTGTGTGCCTGTTGGCGAGAATCATTCACAGGGCTACCGTTTACCTGCAGTTTACAGAATTGTAAAATAGCTCAGAGATGGGGCGCCTGGGGGGCTCAGTGGGTTGAGCGTCCGACTTCGGCTCAGGTCACGATCTCGCGGTCCGTGAGTTCCAGCCCCACGTCAGGCTCTGGGCTGATGGCTCAGAGCCTGGAGCCTGTTTCCGATTCTGTGTCTCCCTCTCTCTCTGCCCCTCCCCCGTTCATGCTCTGTCTCTCTCTGTCTCAAAAATAAATAAATGTTAAAAAAAAAATAGCTCAGAGATCATGAAAGACACAAGTACCGTAGGACCCGATGATGGGAAAGACGTGTCCTATGTGTCCTAAGCAATGCGTAATTTTGCATCGAAGGAAGCCAGTAGCATTTTGGTCCACGTCAGTCTTTTGCAACATCTCCCTGCAACGTGGTGGCCACCAACTTACCGGAGGCGGAACTCTCCCTTTCCTGGCATCTGGTGCACCTTCGAGATAACTCATGGTCGGCACCGACCCTACAGAATCAGCTG
The DNA here is from genome assembly GCF_014898765.1 of Herpailurus yagouaroundi. Classification (NCBI taxonomy): domain Eukaryota; kingdom Metazoa; phylum Chordata; class Mammalia; order Carnivora; family Felidae; genus Herpailurus; species Herpailurus yagouaroundi. The sequence continues at coordinate 17,423,366 of NW_024412422.1, forward strand.
CATGCTGGATCTGGGAGGGTGGGGTCAAAGCACTCCGTGCTGAAGTCTTCAAGATCATTTGTGCAAAGAGGAGGGCTCCACTGAATAAGGAGAGGGTGGTCCCATCTGTAGGGCGCAGTCCTCTGTGCTCGGCTCATTAAGGCAGCCCATCCGTGGGCGTGGTCTCTTTGTTCCACGGCTCCTACCTCTGAGTACCCCCCCCCCAGCCGACAGGAGATTCACCTTTGCATCCGGAGGTTGGGCAGAGAGACAAGTGGCACTTAGCGGTCAGTCGTTATCAGTAACAGTCGGCGTGTTTGTGTGCCATTAGCTGGAACCTTTGCTAATACGCACCTCGAGTCTCTACATCGCCGTGTGGGTCCTCGGCAATGGTCCCCATTTCGCCCATGAGGAAGGGCAGCAGGATGCCAAGCAACTCTGCCCATGAGCACGCAGCTTAATGGGCTGCAGGGTTTTGAAGGCCAGTCGTCCGATCCCTGGGTCTGTGCTTTTTTGGTTGAAGATGGTGTTGGTGGCAAATAGGCTTTTTATTGTGCTCAGAGAATCCTGTCCAGAACCCTTAAAAGGTGCTTTAAAAATCAACTCTCTCCTGCTTTTGTTTATCATACAGTCTTTTATTGAGATGTAATTCACATACCATAAAATTCACCCTTTAAGAGTGTAGAGTCTCGTGGACTTTAGTGTATTGAGGCTTGCTCAGGCATCACTACTAGTTCTGGAACATTTTTGTCACCCCACAAGTAGCCCTCATACCCATGAACAGTGACTGGACTTTCCTTCTCCACCCCCACGGCCCTTGGGACCCCCTAACCTGCTTTGTCCCCAGGGATTTGCCTATTCTGGACCTTCCATATACATGGAATCCTACAGTACGTAGCCTTTGGGACCGGTTTTCTTCGCTTAGCGTCACGTTGTCAAGGTTGGTGGCTGGATCAGTGCCTTGTGCCTTCTCATCGGTGAATAATATTTCACCGTACGGGTAGCCCACATGGGTCCGTGCACTTTTCAGACAAGCCTTACTGTTGGTCAATAAAATTGTACACATTCTTTAAATGTTTATTTCCTTTTAAGAGAGAGACAGCGTGTAAGCAGGGGAGGGGCAGAGAGAGAGGGAGACACAGAACCCGAAGCAAGTTCCAGGCTCCGAGCTGTCAGCACAGAGCCCGACGCGGGGCTCGAACCCATGAACCGTGAGATCGTGACCTGAGCCGAAGTCGGATGCTCAACCGGCTGAGCCCCCTGGGCACCCCAAAATTGTACATAATTTTAAGTGGACAGTGTCACGATTTCATTCATTGTAAAGTAGTTGCTGCAGCCAGGTTTTTGGTGTTTTGTTTTGTTTTGCTTTGTTTTGTTTTTGGCGAGAACACTTAAGGTTTACCCTCTCAACAACTTTCAAGTACACAACACGATATTGTTGACTGTGCCCACCGTGTGCGGCACCCCCTCAGGACGAACCCCTCTTAGACCTGGACCACCACCCCCCACCCCTGCCCAGCCCCTGGCAACCACCGTGCCATGCTGTTTCTACAACGTCGATTTTTTTTTGCATTTCACATAAGTGAAAGTCAGTCCCATACAAGTTAGTCTTTGTCTGACTTCTGTCCCCCAGCACGATGTCCGCCATGTTGTCACAAGCGTCAGGCTTTCCCGTGGCTGAGCGATACTCCGTTATGTGGCTCAACCACATCTTTATCCGTCGTCCCTACGGACCTGCGGTCCTGATCCCTTTCTTTCCTACGTCTTTTCGCGTTGGGGAGGACGCCAGCAGATGGAGAGGAGGGAGCACTGCCATTTCTACCCCGAGGTTGTGGCCCTGGCCCAATGCGGGATGGGGGCACCGGGGACACGCCTCCCTGGGCGGTGTTCTTCCTTCCCAGGCATCGTTGGACCCACGGCTGTACTTGTGTGAAATAGCCCACCGAGACCTTGGGTGAGCGTCTGGTCCCGAGCCTCGGAAACACGCCTCCCGTAAATGGATTGGGCCGTGCCTCTGGGCTCTTCTCTTACTAACTCAGCCCTCCACCCTGGCCTTTCCCTCCTGAAGCGGCCCTTGATCCTTTAAAAGTTTTTTAAATTTTTTTTTCAACGTTTTTATTTATTTTTGGGACAGAGAGAGACAGAGCATGAACAGGGGAGGGGCAGAGAGAGAGGGAGACACAGAATCGGAAACAGGCTCCAGGCTCCGAGCCATCAGCCCAGAGCCCGACGCGGGGCTCGAACTCACGGACCGCGAGATCGTGACCCGGCTGAAGTCGGACGCTCAACCGACTGCGCCACCCAGGCGCCCCGATCCTTTAAAAGTTTTATGAGGTTACATCTTGGGGTTACAAAGAGAGCCGTTGCCTTGACTTCCCCTAGGGTGTGGGATGAGTCCTCCTTCTTCCAGCGATGCAGCGCCCTGAACTCCGGGTCCCGCTCTCACTGCCTCGTTAGAAGCCTTGAAATCCCACCTTCCCCACGGCTGACCTCAGACGACCCCGTGGTGACTCCGGGTGTCTGTGGCACATGTCCCTAAATGCCACTCCCGATTCTTGCCGTGGCCACAGATCATAAGTACAATTATTATTTAGCTAGTGTTTCATACTAAAGTCGACTCATCCTTTTTGCTACTTAAATAAGTTTGTGTCAAGGGGAAACTTCATCTCATTACTGGCTATGAAAACCCCAGTATCGTTCGCCATAAGTAGAAGGGAAACCTACAAGTAAATGCAATTAAATGCTCCGTCTGGAGCCCACTTCCCTTCATTCCAGCGGAGTCTTGTGATGCTAAAAGCCTGCCCTCCTGCTTGCCAATGCCCCAAGAGAGCTTTCGGCTTAATCCCTCTCTTTTGTATGAACAGAAGGATGCATTTGAAATTAGAATGTAGGTCATGCCTCCAAGCCAGGCAAGCTGGGTGTCTCCCACCTCCCAACCCTGGACGGTCCCACTTGCGGTCACCCCGAGTGCCACCTGCTGTATGCACACCCCACTGTGGGAACTGTCGGGTGATCGGACGGGGGAGGGGTCTTGCCCCGGCATTCCAGGCCCCCATCACACGGCCACAGCCAACAGATGAACACGAATACGTACCCTTCCCTTAGCCCACCCCCCTCTCCCTTCTGACCAGCCTCCCTTCCTCTCACTCATGACTGTGCTTATCCCAGCTCCCTCCCCCCACCAAGAATACCCTTTCTCTTCCCCACTCATCCAAAGTCATTCCTACCTTCCAAGTCTACCTCTTATCTGATTATCAGATGCGAATTATTTCCCAAGTAGACCCTTTCCTTCTATTAAGCATCCCCGTGGATGCAAAATTGTAAGGTTTTTTGTGTTTTTTTTTTTGAAAGTAATAAAGACACTTGTAATTAGGAAAGAAAAAAAACAAAAGCAAAAACCAAGCGTAAAAAGCATTACTCCAAATAGAAGTGACTGGGGATTTTTATCTTTAGGGGATTAGCTATCTCACTCCACCTTCCAAAAATGAAATCAATTTCCCAAAGTCTCTTCAGTAGAATGCCAGTGCCCCAAACAAATGGACGCTACCAAAGAAAAACGAGTCCCCCACATGGAGGGGGTGAGTGGCGCCATCTTGGAAGGTCAGGAGTGGGCGAGGTGGAGGGGCTCGCTGGGTCTGCCCACTGGCCGGCTGCAGAGCAGGTGCACGTGAAGGAATCCCCCCCCCCGCCTTCCCTGCACGTGTCCACCTAGTGTCCCAGCTCCGCTCACGCTGCGAACAGACTGGCCCTTGCTGATATGGCATTTCCACCCAGATGGCCTCCATTCAGTGCGTATGCACCAACCTACCAACACCTCGCTCTAAAATTTGTTGGAAAACTGCCACTTTGTGCAGATTTGCTGGGGCAGGGAGGACATGAAAAGCCCTCTTGCGTGACTCACTGCTCCAAACAAACCCTTTGACCCCTGGTTTTCTAGTCGCATACGTTCGGATAATTGTGCAATTTACATCACCCTTTCTTGGCGCGTCCCAGGGCCCATTACGTGGCAAGGCTCTGATAAGTCCTGCAGCAGGGAAGCTTCTTGCTTCCCAAACGTGTTGTTGGGCAGAACCGCTGCCCCACGGGTACACACTGAGAGCCCACTCAGAGCAACGGTGCGTTCACTGTTTGCTCTGTGCCGTCCTCCGTGCAGGGCAGGTGGGAGAGGAGCCAGAGCCCCTGCCTTCAAAGGGCTCAGTGGGCGGGGAGGTAAGACTGCGTGGTTCTCACCCAAATCAACCAGGATGACTGTCCCGATCCACTGGGCTGCGTGAATCCAAGGGGGCAGTGAGGATGCCTGGGTACAGTCCGGGAAGACTTCCTGGAGGAATTGTAACCGGTCCAGGCCTGGATATGCAGCTTAGATTTAGGTGGAAGAGGAGAAGGAAGGCCAGACAAAGAGCGCGAGGCAGCGCCTTCCAAGCAGCGAGAGAAGGTGCCTGCAGACAAGGGTTCAAAACCCGCCTTGAAATCCCCCCTTCCCATGACGACTGCCCACAAGCCTCAGCTCTCTCAGCAGCAGAATGGAGCAGTGCTCCGGAGAGCTGATACAAGGATGAAAACAATCACCCACGTGAAAGTCCCGGCCAAGATCCGTCTCCCTTTACGGGAGCCTGGTGAGAAGGAGTCCGAGCTCTGCGTCCAGGCTGGGACACTGGACGTCTTATCAATTCCATACGGAGGCTTTTTTTTTTTTTTTTAATTTTTTTCAACGTTTATTTATTTTTGGGACAGAGAGAGACAGAGCATGAACGGGGGAGGAGCAGAGAGAGAGGGAGACACAGAATCGGAAACAGGCTCCAGGCTCTGAGCCATCAGCCCAGAGCCCGACGCGGGGCTCGAACTCACGGACCGCGAGATCGTGACCTGGCTGAAGTCGGACGCTTAACCGACTGCGCCACCCAGGCGCCCCAATTCCATACGGAGGCTTTTAAACCAGTACGTTCTGCCTGAAAGCTTAGATTTCTGAATTCTGTTGGAGACACCCCTGGCCTCTACCCACCGGATGCTGATAGCACTTCCCCGCCCCAACTGCCACCACCAAAAATGTCTCCAGAGGTCGCCAAGGGTTCCCGGGGTGTGGGGGCAAACTGAGCCCTGGCTGAGGACCGCTGGTTTGCCCCAAACACCCTTCCGCTCTCCGGAAGCTGAGGGTCCTCTTAAGAAGTGAAGGGAAGTCAAGTTAATGGGAGAAACCCATCAGGGCTCTGGAGCGTCAGGGAGAAGTGTAGTCAGGAGGGGGCGGGGGCGTTACAAAACCACGGCAAGGGAGCAGTGTGGACGCGGGCCAGCGCGGGCTGGGTGCTCTTGGAGTCCCCGTTACCAGAATTTGTGTTCTCTCTTTCTAAACCATGCTGTAACAAAAGAAGTGTTTAAATTGCAAATCCCAGTGGAGCTCCAACATCCGGCCGGTCCTTGAACAAACGTGCAGCATATGTGGGCGATGAGGCCCCTTGCAGACTCCCGCTCCCATCAGCGAGAGAGGGCACCCTCTTCACCGCGTTTGCAAAGGGCACGTTGCATCGGTGGGTTCAGCGATATTTCAGAGCTCACCTTGACTTTCCTTTGAAGGGGGCTGACTCTCACCGGGGCGGTCGGGAAAGAAGATCCCAGGCTCCTTGAATCGGAACCTTTTCCCCAGTCTCCAGAAACGCAAAGTTCGCCAGTAGAGTGACCAGCCAGGACATTAGACACATTGGACACCCAGCCGGAGTGCATTTCAGGGCCAGGCGGCTGACGTCGATTTCCCGACTTCTCTTTTTGTCTTTTCCATGCGCCAGCTCGAGGGGGCTCTGCTTTGGGGGGATCCCAGTGGTGCCAAGTCATAAAGGACGAAGTTATCAGGAAATGGAGAAAGCAGATGTCTTACTCACGTTCCCCCAAAGAGTCGAATTGGAGGTGACGTGCCGCGGGTGGTTCTATGCCACTGAGGAAAGGTGGAGACAAGGGACGAAGTGAGCTGAGGGGACCCAAGCACGTGGCCTCAACTCCGCGACTCCGTCCTGCTCGGCAAGCACGCAGCCTGCTGTGTGGCCAACGGGAGTCAGAGAACCGAGGGGCAAGGATGGGAGTGGTACGGCCCCAGGAGGCAGTGACCACAGGGCTCTGTTGGGCAGACAGGCGTATAAAGAAGTCGAAGGTATGTGCAGCCCGCCTAACAGAGGAGGAGTGGTTGCTCTCTCACACTAGGGGTGTAGGAAACACAGTATTGAAGTGTCACCCATCCACTGTTCGGCTTCTGACACAGAAAAGGTGGATGGAGGAGGTGTCTGAGCTGAATGGGTCTGGCAGCCTTAGGAGAAGAAGCCCAGAGGAAGACCCGGCAGAAACAAAAAGTTCCCTGCACCTTGCGTTCTGCGCGTTCCGAGCGTGCTGTGGTGGGGCGAACGCCGGTCCTGCTCAAACATCTTTCTTGATTCCCAGCTCCAAGGGGAAGGTGAACCACTGATGAGCTGAGAAGGACACGTCAGTGCGGGGAGTAAATCTGACCTCGCCGTGGTTCCCAGCTGCCCGCCCTGCCCCCCCCCCCGCCATGATTCAGGGAAAGCCCCCTGACCTTGGTTTGATTCTGGAAGAAGGAGCACACACCGTTATCCGTTCACGAGCAACTTTCCGGAGCTTAAAAGTCAAACTATGGCTCAGTGCCCAGAGCAGTGCTCACCTCCTCCATGAAGCCCTCCTGGAATCCTACTCACGGCCGAAGTTAGTGATGCATCTCGAACCGTGGTGCTTTCGATACACGCTTTGTCCTTAGCACATTCCGGCAGTAAGTGTTTGTTTTCAGACTTTATACAAATCCAACTGTGTTCTGAATGATTTGTGAAGCTAATTATTGATGAGTCACAGGCAGCCCCAACGGTCGCTTTCTTCCTGTCCTTCTGCACCTCAGGCCTTGCCTGTGATCTGGAGGAGCCTCAGGAGGGACCGTGTGCCCTGCGCCCGCAGTGTCTGTGACGGCCTCGCGCACACAGCTGCTGTTGGGACTTGCCTTTTCCCCACGGCGGCCTCAGGGGAGTCAGAGGCTGGCTTTCCCCAACCTCTGTGTCTCCTCCTTTCGTTTCTAAACCGCTTTCCTGAGATTTGACTGACACGGGAAAATCCACACGTTTATAACGTACACAACTCGGCACGTTTGGGGGTAAGTAGTCACTCGTGAAACCATCACCCCTGCTAAGGGCACACACAGACCCGTAACATCCCAAAGTTTCCTCCCTCACTGTCATTATTATTGTGACTGTGTGTGTGTGCACATCAGCTCTTCTTAACGCTTGGGTCTGGGTCTTGTACTCCCACATCACTTCTGCCACGTTCTCTCTGACAAAACCTGTCCAGGGGCCGGCCTAGATGCCCACAATATGCAATCGTGAATGCCCCAAACCCATGACCGGAGGGAGGCATCCTGTCCTATGTTCGTTCATGCATCCGCGCGTTATCTGAAATGGGCTGGAAACGACCGGTCCGATAAATTCTGGCAGCTCCGTTCCATGGAATATTACACAGCCATTTAAAATGAGTTATATCTGGGGGCGCCTGGGTGGCGCAGTCGGTTAAGCGTCCGACTTCAGCCAGGTCACGATCTCGCGGTCCGTGGGTTCGAGCCCCGCGTCGGGTTCTGGGCTGATGGCTCGGAGCCTGGAGCCTGTTTCCGATTCTGTGTCTCCCTCTCTCTCTGCCCCTACCCCATTCATGCTCTGTCTCTCTCCATCCCAAAAATAAATAAAAAACGTTGAAAAAAAAATTAAAAAAAAATAAAATAAAATGAGTTATATCTGTACCTGCTGATCTGGAAAGTTCTCTAAGAAATACCGCTAAGTGGAAAAAGCAAGGCACCGAACTGTGTGTGTGGAATATGAACACTTGAGGTTCAAAAACAAAAAGATGTTCGGCAGCGGGACCCGTTTCGGTGGATGACCCTGGAGGACACGATGCTGAGTGAGAGAAGTCAGACGCAAGACAACAAACACCATAGGGTTCCTCCAGGGGTCCCTAGAGTCGTCAGAGTCACGGACAGAAAGTGGAGTGGGAGGCACCAGGGGCTGGGGTCAGGGATGGGCTAGGGCTCCAGGCAGTGTCATTTGCCAAGATGACACAAGTCCTGGGGATACAGGTGGCTGTGGGGGCACAACAGCGTGACCGTACTGAACCCCCCCGAGCCGTGTGCTTAAAAAATGAGCAAGATGGGGCGCCTGGGTGGCACAGTCGGTTAAGCGTCCGACTTCAGCCAGTTCATGATCTCGCGGTCCGTGAGTTCGAGCCCCGCGTCGGGCTCTGGGCTGATGGCTCGGAGCCTGGAGCCTGTTCCGATTCTGTGTCTCCCTCTCTCTCTGCCCCTCCCCCGTTCATGCTCTGTCTCTCTCTGTCCCCCCAAAAATAAGTAAAACGTTAAAAAAAATGAGCAAGATGGTTAAGTTTTATGTTATGTGCATTTTACCACAATTAAAAATTAAATATGTCCTTGTAAGTGGACAGCACGTCTCTGGAAAGCTACGCCATGTGAAGGATGTGAGAAATTAAGACTCAGTCAGGGATGCGAGTGAAACTCCATCTCAACCTATCCCTTTTCCTAGTGTGTGATATTTTTTTTTTGTTACCCTGTGTGTGTGCTAAGTTTAAAAGTATCTTTCTGAGGCGTCAACAAACGGTTAATAAATACAGGAGCCAAATAAAGCCTACACAGATAACGCCTGCTGGTAGGGAATTTATCTTATATACTTACATGGATATATTGTGTTTATATAGATATAGCCTGGATATTATAAAGATATATTTAGCAGTATATACTTAGCAATCGCTGACCTAGTTTGCAAGACCAGAATTCGGCTCTGTTGTGGTTAAAAAAGGATTATCAGCTACAGAATGAACTGCGATCCGGCTCCGTTTTCCACCATTGCATAAGCGAATGGACCCACCGGGCTGCGGTCCCTTTACGTAAACAGTCCTTACTGACGGGAGAGGCTTCTCCCCACCCCGCATCTTCCTTTTCTTCTTCTTCTTCTTCTTCTTCTTCTTCTTCTTCTTCTTCTTTCTTTTCAAGAGAAACAATCATGGCTTGCATGGAAAGAAAATCGTGGCAAATGTTAAACAGTAAGTGAGGTGAAGCAGAAGGGGGGTGTTTCTTAGCCGGTCTGAAGGCACGTGATGACCAAATTGGAAGGAAGGCCCGGTGCGGCAGGCAGGCTGGCCTGTTGGAAGGGCAGTGGGGGCGGTTTCTTGGGCAGCCTGGTTCCGAGAACGTTCCCTCTTGACGCGGGCACTCACAGCGGGTGTCGCCAGCAGTGGCATCGGTAGACAAATACACCTGACGATCCGCAGAGTAACACATAGGACAACTTGAGTCGGACCGCGCACGCAGTGACATCGGGTCGCCCAGATCACGGACACCGAAAGCAATCTCACGTCCCTGGTGCCCTGTGAGTCCGTCCGATGAGCCGGGTCGCCGTGCAGCCTGAGGGCTCAGCGTCTAGTGAGTGCATTTGCCTGCTTTATTTCGTCCTGGCGAGCGGACCCCGCTCCCAACTCGGTCTCCCGTCAAATAAATGCAGGTTTAAGAAAAAGGTGAGACCGTTCGTGGGGAAAACACAAAGTAAACAATGGAACGAACCGTGCTTGGCTTTGGTCGAAGGGGACGCGTGTGGTGGGTGTCCCGAATTTGACGTTCGGACGCCTGCACTGCAGGGTGACAGGAATAAAGATCACCGCGACGGCATCCGGCACTGGAAGGGCACTCACCTGGGTCAGAGTCTGATCGAAGCAGGTGATGCGTGTTGGCTCGCTTCCCCCAGGTGAGCAAAGACCCTGTGAGGGGCACACCTTCGTGGATCCCATCGCAAAGGGGAAGACACGGTCCAGGGTCTAGAGTCTTAAGAAATAAATTTCAAGCCCTAAGCAGTGGGTGGCCGTAAGATCCCCTTCCGACATACGCGTGTGTGTGTATTTCTCGATCTGGCTTCCAATTTATTGACGAGTGATTGGAGCTTTGAAAGTCACCTTGGGCTGCAGGAACCCGAGCCCTGGCCTGGTGTGTGAAGGGGGGTGAAGAGAGTGGCAGGGGTCGTGTCTGCAAACTTACGAGTCTATCTCCTGCGGGACCAGGTTCACACTGATTTTATGAGGACCTTTGGGGAAGGGCTCCGGGCTGCCCTGCCTGTCCGAGCTGCTGGAACTGGACGGCAGACACAGGTGCCAGTGTGTGTCGTGCTCCACGATGGCCCTGGATTTTCATGCTGGTTCCCCGCGTGGAGAGGGCCTAGCGGACTCCCCAGCCAGACAGCAAACACAGGCAGCTCTCCTGATGCGAGACACAAAGGCAAGAGACACAAAAAACAAAGCAGGACTTAGCAGAGCGTGAGGACCCACCCATCAACCGTCTCCTGGCAACTCCCCTGCTCCCAACCTCGAGGGGGCCTCCCTGGGCCCTCAGGATCAAAGTCAGACCTTATTACAGCTTGTATCCCTGTGTCCAGACCTCCATCTGTACATGCCCTCACTCTGTCCTGTGTACCTCAGGGCCTTTGCACATGCTGCCCCTTCTGCTAGCTTTGCTTTAGCAAGGCTCTACTCACTGCCCAGATTTTCTTGACCTTCCCTGCCTCTCCCCACATCTCCCACCCCACTCCGTAAGCTCCCTAGGTACCTCCTCATTATAGTATTTTAGCAGTTTATAGTCATATGTTCACATGATTACTTATTGCCTGCTTTTGGCATTAATTCAGGAGGCTGAATGTGAAATGGGCAAGCGGTTCCTAAGGTTTGCTTGCCAGGCTTCCATAAATTCACCTGGCAAAGAAACAACGGATACAGAGAGATTTAGACAATGTATTACTCAGTACGGCCAGCGGCAGGAGCTCCGTGCACTCAACAGTGTCCCCGTCCCACCACCGGGTCCCAGGCTGCGGTGGCTGGGGGCTGTGGACTGAATGAGGTGGCCCCCCCAATTCAGATGTTGCAACCTAACCCCTCAGGTGATGGTTAGGAGGCGGGAGCTTGGGGACCAGGCGACGGGGGCCCAGGGCTCCCTCACCCTGTCTCCGCCGTGGGAGCAGGAAAGGGGCCTCACCGCCGAATCTGCGGGCGCCTTGATCTTGGACTCGCGGCCAACAGGGGCCCCCTTTGATGTGCGGGGAGGACGGTGCTGACTCCAGGCATTATCCAACCTATGTGGCTGGGCCGTGTTTCAGCACCATCTACTCTCTGCACAGCACACAGGGGGAGCCCCGTGAACCTGAATGAGACCACGTCCCGTCTCCGCTCAAGCCTCCTCCTGCTTCCCTCCCCCCTCGGAGTGAGAACCAAAGCCCCCAGGGAGAGATGTGGACCCCGCGGGCCTCCATGCTCCCCTCTCCTCCTTCTCTCCCCTCGACGCGCCTCCCAGCCACCGCGGCTCCGCTGGGCCTTGACCGTGACCCAGTCTTCGCCTGCTCTGTTCCTTCTGCCTGGAATGCTTTTCCCCACGGACATTTCTGTTGCTCATAAGCCCCCGCTGTCTGGTATTGGGGCCAAGCCAGCGGTGGTGACACAGAACAGCCCTGGGTGGGGTGGGGGCCACGGGGGGGGGGGTCTCCGAGACATGCTGGGCTTACAAGGACACCCCAAACTTACAAGGGCAGCGGGCACACCTGTCCAGGCCTTGCCCTGCAGCACGACGCTGTCTCCACTCTCCTGGACAGCAAAGCGGCCTCCGGTGCCTAGGGCGGTTTGCACAGCAGGAAAGGCCGGCTCAGGGGGCACAGAAATGGCAGAATCATCGCCCGACATCCAGGCAGCAGGGGTTCCGCTCGGCATGGACTCCCCGAGGCTCCGAGTGGCTGCCTGACGCCCAAACACGGGACGGCCTGGATCGGTGTCTCATCTCCCCATTACCAGCGTGGCCTTGGGCCAGGCGCCTGACATTCCACGCCTCAGCTTCCCCATCTGGAAAGCAGGAATAATGGCACCGCTCACCTCGAGGAGTCTTCTGAATCCTACGCGGTCCCGTGAAATGTGTGGAGCGGAGCCAGGCACACGGCCGGGCCACGAAAGGGCCACGTGTTCCCTGCCACCGTGACCGCCTCGGGGCCTGGGTGCCCGGCTCAGCGGGGGGTTCCTCACCGCAGGCCGAGCGGAAGGCGCTTTGGGGCACACGGTATTTCTTTTTACCGCTCACCTACCCGGGCGGCTTCGGGCACGTTTCCTTCGTCCTCCCGGCCGCTGAGGCGTCCCCTCCGGGCCTGGCTCCGGGGCTGCCGGCCTCCCCACCCTCGCGGCCGGCCCCCGCCGCACCTGCGCCAGAAGGAGACCTCCCGCAGAAACAGGGTCTCTGTTCCGGCACCACCGGGTCCCCAGGCCCCCCGAAACCCGGTGCCGTGGCTCGGCGGCTCTGCGGTGAAGGCGTGCACGGGGCGCCCTGCAAGCGGAGGGGTGGCTGGAGACCCTCCCAGCCCGCGCCTGGGGGAGCTCGGAGCCCCCGGCCCTCCCCGGCCGGGCCGAGACCCGCAGAAAATGAGCCAGCTCTGGGATTGCAACCGTTTTGCAGCGAGGATGATGTTTCCATCACTGGTGCGAACACAGTATTAGTCAATTCCCCGCAGCCCTCCGTCCAGGGAGCCCACCTAAACGGAGTTTATTCTGAGACGAAATTGCAGCCTTTAAACTGATTTCTCGAAGGACACGGTTCATTTCTGCATCTTTACTCTGTCTTCGCGCACGGCTTCCAGACACCCAGGAACGGCGTTTTCCAAATTGCAGGCCCCCTTGGGCTGCCTCCGCTAAACAGGGACGCCTTCGGTGCCTTTGATTCGACACATCCCCACCCCCCCCCCCCCCCGGAGCTCTCCGTGGCGGCTGCTCCGGGGACAGCGGCTTCGGCGGCAGGTCCGTCCCTCACGTCTGAGGAGGGAGAGAGCCTCTCACCAGCATGAGTTCCCTTCTTACGGTGGGTCGGAGGGGTCGGCCACGCCGAGAGAAAACGCGGCTCCCCCGAGAGCAAAGTGGGGGGAACGCCGTTTTGGCCCTCCGTTCACTTTCCATCCACTGCATTTCCCCCCCCCTCCCCGCCGCCCCTCGATGTCTGGTTCTCTTGCTGTTTCTGGTGACGGCTCACAGGGCAGACATTTGCTCAGGACATCGGCCCGCCTTTCAAGCCAGACCATCCTGGTGTTGGAACACAGGGAACCATCAGACGCGGCTCCCCAATAACGGGAGGGAGGCAGGGGCGTCTTCCAAAGCCCCATCGTCTCCAGGCTCTGGCTTCCCCAAATCGCTGACGTCTGGTGTGGGATAAGCCCCACTGTGCGCAGAGCTTCAAGCGCGGGGACGCCTGGTCCTTGGACCACAGCCTCCTTCCACTAAAGGGGAGACTGAGGCCCAGGCAGAGGCCAGGGTGACCCGGGGGTGCTGCTCGTGGCCGGTGGCTGCAAAGCTACAGAAACCGAATCTGGGTAGCTAAAGCCGCAGGAGGCCACAGGACCCTGAGAGGCAGAACGCGGACTTGGGAAAGGAAAGAACCAGTGAAATACAGAACAAGGCGTAGCAGCGACCTTGAGCCAGAAAGACCAGCCAGCGGCGGCCGGAGTAATGAGCCGACTGGGCCGTTCTTCGTGTCTCCCTTCTTGGCCACACGTGTCGGCGACGTCCCAGAAGGGTGCACCCACCCGGCCCAGCCACGGGGCAGGACAAGGGCAGCCGCTTCACCTTGCGGTCTCTAAGGTGGGGGCCAATTAGCACCGGAAATGAATCTCCCTTCGCAGCTCAGTGTCCGAGGGGCAGGACGATTCCATGCTGTTCAGTCGTACAAACTGGCTGGACGCTGGGAGGCTCAGGAGCAAGACATACCCACGACATCAGGGTTACGGGCATTTTCTGGATCCCTTCCCCAGTTGGCCTGTCACACTGGGCTGCCTCTCATGTGGGTCCTGGGGCGACGGAGGACTCAGCGTGAAGAATCCCCCCCCCCCCACACATCACCACACACACACACACAGCAGGACGGCCCCGCTAGACTTCCCCGTCCCCACTCGCGAGCTCTTCCTGCTGGCATCCATCTGCCAACCCTGACTTAGTGAAATGCTTTGTTGTCTCCCGCGGACCCGCAGCCACTGGCGTGACAGAGGACCTCTCTCTCTGTGGTGGAGGCACTTCTCTGCAGCCTGTCTAGTTCTATTAGGGATGCTATTGAGGCACTTTATAAAAGCTCTTCCTGAGCTGGGTGTGCCGACCGGTGCAGACTGGTCGATTGAGAGGGAGGCTTGGCCCCGTGCCTGTCCCCAGGACGCGGAAAGGCCTCTGGAACCCAGAGAAGGGGGTCTGCAAGGGAAGCTGGGCCGCCCCCGGGTTCCAAAGCAGCATCTCTTTTCCCTGGCGAGCCAACGACGAGGGCCGATTCTTGAGGGACGGCTCGCTCTGCGGCCCAACAGCCCGCTCGCTTCCCCGAGTGAGCTCAGCCTGTCGGATGGGCCCTTCTGGAATGCTTCCAGAAGGCGCTGCAAGGAAAGAACAGGGAGGTTTACAGGATGGCTGGCTGACCTAACGGGCGAGGTCACCCAGGATGACGGGGCTGGGGGTAGAGCAGAGGAGCGGATCCACTCATTCCCCTAATGGAGACGTGCTCACCTCCGCTTGCGTCCCCAGGAACCATCCCCGGCCTCGGGGGTACGGCAGAGACTGAGACAGACCAAGTTTCTCATCTCAGACAGCTTGCATGTTGGTGAGGAAGACAAAAAATGAGCAAAGGAGGGCCAAAGAATCTCCCCAGCAGTGGCCAGCGCGGGAGTGAAAACCTAGCTGGCGATGTTTCTCCTGGAGCGTGGGTAGTGGGAGCGTCTCTTGGAGCCGGACGTGTTGGGAGGCGCTGGCTTCTTGCTAAGTGACAAGATGGAGCCACGCGGGGCCACGCAAAGAGCAGCCGGAGGGAACAGCAGACACAGAGGTGGGCATGGGCTCGCCACGGCTGCGGAACAGAGAGAGTCCCGGTGCGGCGGCAGCACGGTGACCAAGGGGGAGAGGGCAGCACGTGAGATGGGAGGGAGGGGACGCGTCCAGGCAGGGACCCCAGGTTGTATGGTCACCGTGGAAGGAAGCCAGAGGGACTTTAAGGATGCGCTTGGCCCTCTGAGTTGTGTTTTACAGAAAGGCCCCTCTGACCCCGGAGCAGACAAGAGAGGCATCTGGGGGAACAGGCAACCGCAGGGGGAACAGGCAACCGCAGCGGTCCAGAGAAAGAGGACGAGGGCCTGGGTGACGGAGCTGGCAGCGAGGACACGGAGGAGTGGGTGCACGGAGGCACGGGCCGCAAGGGGACAGCAGCCATTACTTTAGTGGCTGGAGCTCTTAGCATCAGGCCGAGTGTTCCTTTTTTTCAACCCACACACAAGCGTCCAAGGAAGATGGTTAGAGAAAGGAGCTCCTGTTGCTGAGTCTGGTCGACTCCTCACTGCCTGATGTCCCATGTCCCCTCCATCACGAGCACTAAGGGGGTCTCTCCCCCTCCCCATCCGGCCACATCCTTCGGCCCCGAGCTGCCCACTCTGCTCCCTGAGACCCGAGGCATCTTCCCCAAACGGGAAGCCAACACTTCCCTCTTCCAGTAACATCCCACATCTTTCCCTAGATGCTCTGCCGTCTGCCCAGGCCTTGCCCTATCTGTCCTGCCATCTCAAACCCCAGACCCTACCTCCTCAGACCCTCCTGGAAACCGACTGGGGGCTGAGTGAGAAGAGCTGACCCCTGAGCAGGTGTACCCAATGTGATGCCTTCTCAATTTTTTTTTTTTACATAAAACATTGACCTGGCATTTTATTAAAGCCACGGGTTTTTATTAATTTTTTTTTATTTTTTGATGTTTATTTATTTCTGAGACAGAGAAAGACAGAGCGTGAGCAGGGGAGGGGCAGAGAGAGAGGGAGACACAGAATCCAAAGCAGGTTCCAGGCTCCGAGCTGTCAGCACAGAACCCGACGCGGGGCTCGAACCCACGGACTGTGAGATCATGACCTGAGCCGAAGTCGGACGCTTCGCCGACTGAGCCACCCAGGTGCCCCTATTATTATGTATATATTTTTTAAATTTTTTAAATGTTTTATTTATTTCTGAGACAGAGAGAGATAGAGCGTGATCGGGGAGGGGCAGAGAGAGAGGGAGGCACAGAATCCGAAGCAGGCTCCAGGCTCCGAGCTGTCAGCACAGAGCCCGATGCGGGGCTCGAACCCACAGACCGCGAGATCATGACCTGAGCCGAAGTCGGACGCTTCGCCCACTGAGCCACCCGGGCGCCTCAAAAGCCACAGGTTTTTAAATGTTAGAGGAAATGTGTGAGTGACCGCCCACCCCCTGCACCCCTCGCAGTGACGCAGGGCGCTGGCCTCGCCTCCGGCTTGCCTCCCGGGGGTTGTGTCTACACCTGTGCTCACACTCTAGCCCGCCGGTCCTCCTTCCTTCCGGAAAGGACCTCCCCCCACCGTGTCTCCTCCTCCTCAGATGCCCCTTGCCCGCTCCCCTGGCTTTCCCACCCCCACTCGCTGCTCCTGCCTCAGCTCACTGTCCGGTCCTACAGTAAAACCCGTCTCAAGGGAAGAACCTCCCCTTCCTGGCTCCGCATCGGCCAGCACGGAGCCAGGCTTCCAGCGGATACTCAGCGGATGTCTGTTGAGAGACCGTCTACCTCGTTCCGACCGACGGAGCCGACCGGTCTGCAGACTTCCCGGGGGGTGCCGTGGGACATCGTGCCGAGCCGGGGGGAGGTGCGCGGGGGCTTTGCAGGGAGCGCGTGCCAGCCGTCCGCCATTCCCTGCCCTCCTGTCACCCTGTGACCCCTCCGCACTGGCCGGTTTCCGGGACCCCGTGCCAGCCGGCTTCTGGCTACGTTCAGCCGGTGGGAGGCCCGGGCGAGAGACTCAAGTAAGAAGGAAGGAAGGGGTCGGGGCGCTGTCTCGGGCGCTGGGTCCTTCCCTGTGGCTCCGGCTCCTCCCGGAAGCTGTCCGCGTGGCTGCAGGGGTGACCCAGCTCCCGGTGGCACCACCCCCACCCGCTGCGAGAAGAGCTTCCTGCCAACGATAACCTCTCGGTGCTTCCCCATCCCTCTGCCTTGTCTGCCCACCCGACGCCTTTACAACTGCAGTGAAACCTCCTCGCGGAACTACCTGGCGTGGCCTCGATTTCCTGACTGATGAGCACGGAGCGAGCAGGATCCGGGAAACCGAGTCCTCCCGGGGCTGGGTGGGGCTTCCCACAGCGCTGGGAGAGCCGGGCAGGGAGGGAGGGTGGGTGCGAGGGTCTGCGCTCAAGTTTGCCCTCTTGCTGCTGCTGAGTTTGCTATGAAATAAGTCTCTATATTGGAATCTAGTCCCTTTAGAAAACAAAAAACAATGAGCGTTTTTTCTTCACCCTGGCTGCACTTAGAGATACCCTAAGAAGATTTATCAGAAAACCAAAAAAAAAAATGATTTCCCCTCTGGTGCTTCCAGACTCAGTATTCTTGCTGGGATAGACCAGTTGGATCTGAAGGGGAGAGAGGAGAAGGTGTTATTTATGTATGTATGTATTTATTTATTTATTTTTCTTAACGTTTATTTATTTTTGAGACAGAGAGAGATAGAGCATGAGCAGGGGAGGGGCAGACAGAGAGGGAGACACAGAATCGGAAGCAGGTTCCAGGCTCCCACCTGTCAGCGCAGAGCCCGACGCGGGGCTCGAACCCACGAACCGTGAGATCATGACCTGAGCCGAAGTCGGACGCTCAATCGACTGAGCCACCCAGGCGCCCCAGGAGGTGTTTTTTAAAAGGCACTGGGGTTTTTTGAACATGTAGATTGCTTTGGGTAGTATCGACATTTCAGCAATATTTCTTGTCCCGGTCCACATCAGAGTGGCTGATGTCAACCACTCAGCAAACTCGGCAAACAACAGATGTTGGCGAGGATGTGGGGAAAAGGGAGCCCTCCCGCACTGTTGGTGAGCACGCGAACTGGTGCAGCCGCTCTGGAAAACGGTGTGGAGGTCCCTCAAAAAGTTACAAATAGAACTGCCCTACGACCCAGCAATCGCACTACTAGGCATTTAGCCCAAGGATCCAAAAATGCTGATTCGAAGGGGCACGCGCACCCCAACGTTCATAGCAGCACAATCGACAACAGCCAAAGTATGGAAAGAGCCCAAATGTCCATGGATGGATGAACGGATAAAGAAGATGTGGAGTATATATACAATGGAGTATCACTCGGCGAACAAAAAGAATGAAATCTTGCCATTTGCAACTACGTGGATGGAACTGGAGGGTGTTATGCTGGGCGAAATGAGTCAGTCAGAGAAAGACAGATATCACATGCTATCACTCGTATGTGGAATTTGAGGAACTCATGAACACAGGGGAAGGGAAGGAAAAATAAGATAAAAACAGCGGGAGGCAAACCATAAGAGACTCTTCAATGCAGAGAACAGACTGAGAGTTCCTGGGGATGAGGAGGTGGGGGGGGGGGGGTTGGCACTGAGGACACTTATCGGGATGAGCCCTGGGGGTCACATGTAAGTGATGAATCAGTGGGTTCTACTCCTGAAGCCAAGACTCCACCGTATGTTAGCTAACTTGAATTTAAACAAAAAATTTAAAATGCAATGAATAAAAGCCTTGGTGTTTTGTAAAAGCTCACTAAGTGATTCTATCACACAGCTGGGTCTGAGGATATTAGATAAGTGGACAGGGATTGTTTGTGTAGCTTTTCCCTGAGTGGGGGTACTGTGGACCCCCCCCCCCCCAGTAAAACGGGAAGTGGGAGCGCAACAATTAGACTCCTTTCTCCACTCAGGTGCGAACTGCCTGCTCGGAAAATGACCAGGACGAGAGCAGAGAGGCCCCACAAGGTGTGGCATCTGCATTCTCTCTGGTCAGTCTCCTCCCTGTGTCTTTAGCCTAATACTTGGGGAACTGATACCGGGCTTGGGGGAGCTCCTGTGGAGGCCCGTGACCCTGTGGACGCGGTGCCTTCACTCCGCATCCGCGGCGTGGGAGGACGGTGGCTGGCACAAAAAGCAGATGTTTGGCGAGCGTTCGATGGGCGGACGGCTCGGTGCTGAGCGGAGCACGCCTGCCATTTTGCGAAAACATCCCCCGTCTCCTCCGGTTCCTCGAGTTCGAACAGTTCTCGCTGTGCCACTGAGACCCTCAACTCATCAATTACAAACATTAACTGTAAATTATACTTTTGCATAGTTAATTCAGCCTCTCATTATGTATTTAGTGGAGCTCAGCAGGCATAAAATTCAATAGCAAGCTTTGGAGCAGCTCCAACTCCTGTCTTCTGTGATATTTGGAAAATGCGAAGTTTTAGTAGTGGACCTTGGAGCGTGTCTTTCCTGGAAGGTCTCCAGTGGGCTCTGCTTTTGGCTTCGCTCTTGGAAGGAGTTCAACCCTTCTGGGAAGGCTGATAGCTTCAAAGGATGCGTCTGCCCCCCTGTCTCCACCAAGCAGAGGCTCTTCCTCCTTCCTAGAGTCGAAATTAATATTAACCTGACCAGTGGAAGGAAAGAAAAGTGTGAATATCAGCGCACTTGGCTCCTGGAGCCATCACTCATTCATTATTCATTCAACAAATATTTACTGAGCACCTCCTATGGTCAGCACTGTGATGTATCATGAGGATAGAACAGTGAGCGTTGAGAAGAGGGAGGCAGATGGTAAATGACCAAATGCATCTAAATGTCTAATGTGTCGTGTGGCGATACAGATAAAGTGGCTGAGTGAGCCGTGCATAATAGGGCGAATGCAGCGGTGGGTGAGCCATCAAGACGTCTGGGGCACGCAAGTGCAAAGGCACTGAGGTAGAAAGAAGCTTGGTGTCTTTGAGTAATACTAAGGAGGCCAAAATAGAAAAATCCGGGAAGAAAATGGTAGACAAGGAACAGTGTAGGGAGAGAAACACTGAATTATCAAGATATGGAGGATGAAAGTTACTTCCCAAGTGCTAATCCTGAGGAGAGGCTCAGAATTGTCAGTCAGTGAACGTTTGTTACACTATATTCCACAATCTGCAACCTCTAGTGTGCGAAACAATGTATACAACTCTCTTCCTTCATCTGTCCTTGCGCCTTACGCCCCCCTGCTGCTCCGTAGCAGAAAAATTAATCTGGTTGATTCCAAGCTTGCTGAGGCATTTCACATTCAAACACAGCCCGGCAGTTTGTCAAGCTTGGCCTGACTTTCTTCGATATTAGCCCAGTGGGAAGAGTCAGGTGACTGTGGACTATGGAATTGGGTCTTCGGATAGATGTTCCCTCTTCTGGCTTCATCCACAGGGATGCCACCCTGTGCTGGGCGTGGTCATTGTTTGATGCTGATGTTCATGAGGTTTCCAGGCTTCCACCTGACCTCTGAGAGCACCCCAAATGCCCCTCTGCGGGAGACTGAGGCCAGGTTGGGGTCCGCCTCTGTTCCGTCAGTGGACTTCAGTACCTTCCCTGGAACTCGGTGAAAATTCTGCCGCTCCCCTGCGCCACTCAGGGCCTTTGGGGGCCAGGCAGTGGGGTGGACCCCTCCTCCTCCCTGCTCCTTGCACCCCAAGCTGATTCTGTTCAACCTCTGCCATATCCCGCTGGGAAAGCACAGAGGATAATCTAAGGTCTCGAAAGAACTGTCAGGGCCCACATCCCCTCTCTGTTGCTGTGTAACAACCTGTCCCAAGTTCGTTGTCTTCAAACAACTCTAATTTGTCATAATAAATAGGACACCCATGGGCAATTCCTCTGCTGTTTTTCCCTAGACTCTCTTATAGAGCTAAATGTATTCGGTAGAGTACTTGGAGCTAGGATGGCTGGGCCTCTCTGTCTCCACGCGGTCTTGCACCTGGGCATCCCCACGACCCAACTGGATCTGACAGGATGGGCCCAGTGCTTTCCCCTGGGGGTAGGGACCACCATGGCGGCACCAGGAAACCCACCATGGTGCTGCAGAACCCTAAGAATGTCGTTCGGGTCCATGCCTCTCCTACCCAGACCTCCGAGGTCCGCTTGGCAGCTGTATTTCTTGAAGTGTGACCCAATTTAGCTAAAATTTCAGCTGCTTGCCAATTAATATAGCATACATTCCTGGCGTGTTAGGTTCGGGAAACTGCAGCGTGCATGGAAAATAAAAGCTAGCAGGAAAGCACTCCACAACTGTGCCATTGTGTGGCCCAGAGATCCCTGGAGCCAGTGGGAGTCTGGGGAAGGATCCCACAGGGATCGAGAGGAACTGGGCACCTTCCTGCTTTCTCCTCACCTATCAAGGGTTCTCCTTGGCCCACGGTTTCGTTCAGCTTACCCGTATCCCTCTCGCAGACCCCCAGTTTATTTTACTAATTGGATTAGTTGCCAACATTTACACAGCTGTGTGCCAGGCTCCCAGGGTGGGTTAAGCTTGCACATTTATCTGCCTGAATATGCACAATACCCTGCAAGACCAGAGTGTATATCCCCATTTCAGAGATGAGGAAACTGACACATGAGTGATATGCATAGTGACTCCAGGCTAAGTGTGGGATTCATATCCAAGGCTTTGCCTCCAAAGCCTGGGCTCACACTCACCCGTCATGCTGTAGCAAGGAAAATAAGTGACAGGATGTGCTCCAGCCAAATCCAGGGGCAGAGTGGACGTGAATCTGACACCCAGTGGGGGGACGTTGGGTCAGGACCTGGGGGGCTTGGGTATGGTCCTGTTTTCCCCCTACCTGCTGCCTTCAGCAAATCCCAGGTCTTGTGGCCCCAAGAGGACAAAGGTTTGCAAGTCCTTCTAGGTTACTGAACAGCAGAAATATCATAGTGGTAACATAGTTGCGATTGTGTGTTCTAAGCTCTACACGCGTGCTGTACCATTTATCCCTGCAGTAGCGTCGTGAGGTCGGCTTAGCACAAATCAAGAAGCCAGTTCTCATAGAGGTGAAATTAGCGGTTCTCACACCTTGCTGCGTATTAGAATCATCTGCAGAGTCCCTAAGAATGCCCGGTTTCACTCCAGACCAGTGAAGGTAAGATCCCAGAGGTGGGACTCAGACATGAGAATTTTTTAAACCTCCTCCACCAAGTCATTCAAGATTGCCACCAAGGCTGAGAACTGAAGGGTTAAGTAACTCACCCGGGATCGTTCCCAACCCCACTGAGGAGCAAAGTCAGAAATCAAACCTGTGTGTCGTAACACCTACCCAGTACAATTGCTACATAGACACCGGGAAGCAAAAAAGTAATAATAATTTGCAAGTGAAGTGCTTGGAAGTCACAGAGAGAGAAACTTTTTGTGGGTAGCTGTAATTGCTGATGCTGTGGCCGCACATTAAAATCACCCGAGCATTAAAAATCCTAGTGTCTGAGTGTCACCTCTTGAGATTCTGATTCTGTTGGTCCAGGGTAGACCCAGGTATCAATCATTTTTCCCTTACTCTCTGCAGGGGATTCTAACATGCAGCCGAGTCTGAAAGCCCTGCTCTGTGGGACGAGAAGGCTCAGATTGTTTTCATGAGGGCTGTGATTCTCCTCTGAAGCACTGTCATCGGTACCAATGGGATTTGCAGGAGAACGCTTGCAGTAGAGAACTCACTTTCCTCACCCCTTCATACATGTATCCGCTCCTATAACATTTCAGGCTTTGGGGGCTGACATAGAGAGAAGGTGAATGTTTCTTTTTTAAATCCAAACTCCTAATCTAGTTCAAAGGTGCCTGGGAACAGAGCAACCTTCCTGGCTTTTCTTCCCCTGTCTGTCATGCACTGTTAACATACATCTTTCCCTATGTGCTAATTGCAGACAGCAAGGACGAAAGATCCTTCCTCGCTGCCCTGGTGTCTTTTAGGGTGTGTTATCTTAGCCATTCGGATTTCTCCACTCAGCCCTTTGAGCGTGGGCTTCTGAGGCAAAAACAATCCAGGACAGTAGAAAATTAGTTGTGGCGCCATCGGTTTTGATGACAGAACAACTGGTTTTGTCCCAGGCTCTGGTCTTTTAAGTTTCCTTTGCTCCCGCCTACCCTCCATGTCTTTCTCTCCACACTTTTTCGTAATTTTGAGGCATTTGGTAAGTTCCCTTTTCTTTGCCAGTCAACCCAAGGTGACTTCTGTTCCTTGCAACTCATATCCTGACGTGATTCCTTCAGCACCATGGAGAGCTCTTGGAGGTCCGTTCGGCCTCCGTGTTGACATTGGGGTCAATGAACTATCTAATAAAGTCTTCCTGGAAGGGAAGCGGGTGTCCTTTGCCTTCATGAAATTCGCATGAAGCAGAATGCATAAAATAAAAGCCCGGGCTGAATGACTCTGTTCTCCTGGACTGGCTTCCCTATCCTAAGGTTGATTCCTTCATTTTGTTAGCCTCATTTCTTTCTGTCAACAGTGGCTTTGAAATCCCGTACACCCCATAGTGGGGAAGGGGAGTCCTGATGGTGCCATAACACACCCCCCAGACTCCATTTTCTTACGAGATAGAGTTCAGTCGCTAAAAGGTTTGGTAAATTGGGTTTCCACAGGTCCAAACTTGATTATGACTATTGGGGGAATTTATTTGTTTTTGAGTAAGAGCTTTTTTTAAGCCAATTTTGAAAATTTCTTTCAAGAGTTACTGCAATAAATCTACACTATTGATTTCGCAAGTGGTGGTTCTCAGGCACTCTCTGGAGTCACTTAAGTGTTTAAATTCTTCTCTTTATTACTCCAACAGTACCACTGGCCCCAGATGGGCAGACATGCAGGGCTCTTGGGCCCTTCAAGGCAAAAGCTTAGCAAAGATTTCCATCAGCTCAGAGACAGCAGGAGGGCACTGACGACGGACAAGACCACACACAGATTTCTTCCTTTCTTGGTCTCCGTCTGCCAGTGGAAGTTGTGATACCATGGTATCGTGTCTGAGGGGGACAGCTATGGAGTAAACGCAAATCCGAATAAACCCCAGATGGCAATGAATGGTGGAGAATTATGTCTCTACTGTGGATTGTTCTCAGGGACTCCTGGACCAGCCCCGAGGGGCATGTTTTAAAGGTGGCTTTAGGCAGTCAAACCTCAAGTCACTGAGCACAAACACAGTGCCAAGTTGTGCTAAAAACAAGAACAGTTAACGTTTGCTGATGTTCGCTAGTGCGAAAGCATTCTAAGCGCGCGACACCCGTTGGCTCATTTCCTTATTCTCACACCAACTCTGTGAAATGGGAACAAGTCGCATCTCCAGTTTGCAAACAGGGAAAAGGAGGCCGAGTTGCCCAACGGTACCGAGCTGGTGGAGCCAGGATTTGAACTCAGGACCCACAGCGCGCTCGATCGTAACACTTGCTGTGTTTCCTTGGCAGAGTCTCGCGTGACAGTCTTGGCTCCACCCCCCTGGTTCCCTCCTTCCTCCCATCTCTTGCTTCTGCCTTCCTACCTTTCTCTTCCTTCCCTCGTGCCTTGTTTTCTTCTCTATCCTTTACATAAGTACTTCTTGGAGGCCCAATATTACAACACATAGGGGTGGAGTTGCTTTTGGTGCTGCAGGGGTGACGTTAAGGACCAACTCCAGTCCCACGGCCACCGCCGTCACTGCCCCTTGGTATGCTAAGGGTCCTGGGGCCACAGTTTGGAAATCATCCCCCTGCATTGTCTTCAGGGCCCCATCGTCCAACAAGCATGGCCCTTCTTTGCAATGCTGCCTCCAGAGGACAGGGATACCATCTTCCTGAGCCAGAGACCGCAAACTGACAGCCAGCAGAGATACAGATTTGAGCGACATCACGGCTAAAAGGTTGAGGTTCTTATATTTTAAAATTCAGAGATTTTATAGAAAAACTCCAGGAAAAAAAAAAAAAACCTTCATGATCCACAAGGCAGCGGTTGGTGGGAGCAAGGAGGCTACGTATCCATTCAGATGAGCAGAGCCGGACCACAGGCACCATATGGCTTTCTCCCCTAAGCGCCCCTAAAGTCTCACGTTTCAAACTGTGGCTCAATTCACTTTACGGTGGGTATGTCACATTATGTAGATTTTAGGGACGAAGCAGGTAAAAGCCGTGTGGGGTGAGGGAGGGTAGGAAGAAGCGCAGTCCCACAAAAGTGAACCGACGAAGGAGTCGATTCTTTCTTCCCAAAGGAATTCCTCGTCTGGAGTCAGAATGTTTCATCCTGAGCCTCCCTGGGGTGCATCTCACTGTCGGGCCGGGCTTGCCTGGCTTATTCGGTCACATCTGTTCCCGAGATCCCTGCCGACACGGGCCAGCTTCTTGCTCCTCTCGGCCTGAGGTCTCCAGCCCCCTGCAAAACTGTGTCAACCTTCTGCCCCCAGCACCACCCTGATGCCACTCTGACCCGGGACTCTGCACAGCTCTGGGGAAAGCTGGAGTTTCCCCCACACTGTGACTCCTAATTGTTTTTCCATCTTGAAACCAAGAGTCAGCATGAGTGGGGGGCTGTGGCAGGTTCCCGATGGGCACCTGGCCAGGCACTGCCTTCCACCCCTGGTTGAGCACCACGTAGTGCAAACACCCCTCCTGGGTGCAGGGACCTGAGAAAGTGCTCTGCTCTGGCATTTGTGCAAAATAGGAACCACAATTACCTCTGAAAGGGATTTTATTGGGATTTGAAATAATATATGCATGGGACCTGGTCCAGTGCCTGGTACGCAGGGAACATTTCATACACGGTGGCTTGTTGTCTTTATTTTTTTTTTAATTTTTTTAAATATTTATTTTTGAGAGACAGCGCAAGTGGGGGTGGGGCAGAGCGAGAAGGAGACACAGAATCGGAAGCAGGCTCCGGACTCCGAGCTGTCAGCACAGAGCCCGACGTGCGGCTCGAACTCCTGAACCGTGAGATCGTGACCCGAGCTGAAGTCGGACGCTTAACCGACTGAGCCACCCAGTTGCCGCTTGTTGCCTTTATTCTTACGTTACCTTGAGAATACCTCAGGAAGGTCACCTGTCGCCCGCAAAAACCATATAACACGATATCTTTGAAAGTCGCAAAGGCAAACTCCGCGTCTCTTTTCTCTTGTCCGGCACCGAGACCCCCTTTCGCACAATTGCAGCGGAAGAGGGCGCAGCTCGGGTTGAGTTGAGCTGCCCCTTCCGCATTCCAGTGTCCTACCCGGAGAAAGGGAAGGCCGTCATTTCAGTCGTCTAGATGACGGCACTTAGTCTCAGTAGGTGGTGCCGGCTGCTGTGATGCTCCAAATAGAGTTTTCTAAGAAAATGAAGACGGGCACAGGTTGAGGCACGTCGCAGACTCCGGCACATCCCAGTGGGGCCACAGCAGGGTCTTGGGGCTTTTGTCTCATCCGTGACCAAGGAAGATAGACCGAGCAGAGTCTATGAAGCAACCACTGGACGTCTCCAGCGTACTCAGCCCGTACCCATCTCTGCCGAGGAAGGAGATGCCCGTGCGAGGGTTCTTGCTAACAGAGCACAGGTGACCCCCTGACATAAAGCCCCGCCTGTCGCCCAGGGAAGAGACAGACTGGGCCAGAGCAGGTGGGAAGGATTTCTGGGGGCCGAGTCGAGCAGGCTCAGGTCCCTGCAGGCTTAGCTGCCGGACCAAGTGTGACTCTCTTAGTTTGGAAACATTCCAGACGCCAGACACTTCTTCCTCATTTTCCAAGGCAAGTCGTCCGTTCTTGAGATTGCACAGCTCATGGACGGATGCACCAGACAACGGATTTGTGTTCCCTCCCACATCCCATCCCATAAACCGTGGTTTTCTCGGTACCACTTCCCGCCCGGAGAGCACGAGGCAGATTCCCGAGTCCCGGGGGGCGTTGGTCAGTGCGGCCACCTCCCCGTCACCTCCTCCCCCAGCTGCCGAACAGGGCTGGAGGTGATGGGCTGGAGAATTAGCCTTCTGGCTGCTGAGCAAGCCCCCCAAAGATCGAGTGGGTGTGTCCTTATCACCCCAGCAAAGGGAAGGGTTTCTCTAGCAACTCGTCATAGTGGTACCGGCCTCTGTTTGGGGTGCAGAGTTGTTGTCTTTTTTTAAGTTTATTAATTTATTTTGAGAGAGAGAGAGAGAGACAGAGAATGATAAGCAGGCTCTGCACCATCAGCACAGAGCCCGGTGCAGGGCTTGAACTCCTGAACTGTGAGATCGTGACCTGAGCCGAGATCAAGAATCAGACACTTAACTGACTGAGCCCCTCGGGCAGCCCTGGGGTGCAGTTGGTAAGCAGACCTGTTTCCCTCTTGACGTGCCATGGAAGATTCCCCTCGATTCCCTCGGAAACACGTGGGACGCCAGCCCGCGATAACTGCCGTCGGCTGCCCGGCCCCCCACGTTCCGGAGCGCAGCACGCGGGCAAGCGGGCACTGCAGGCCCTCCGCTGCCCGGCTTTCCGGCTCACCAGCATCCTGCCCCACAGACTCCGCCGCGAGCCTGGAAAGCCTCCTTCCTGCCTATTTCCACCAATGGCGATTCTGTCGATTCGGCAGCTCCACAGAGCTCTCCCGGTTCCCTTCCTGTGACCTCCCGCAACAAGGGCTGGTGTAGGTGATAAATACTCGAGGCTCTGCAGGCTTTCCACAGCCTCACACCGTTACTCGACCCCGCTCCTGCAGCACGAAAGCGGCGGAGGCGAAACGCAAAGCCCACCCAGGGCCGCGTTCCAGCGAAACGGTTCACGCGGACGGGCGGCAGGCTGGATTCGACTCACGGGCCGCGGTCTGCCGACCCCCTCACCGGAGAAACTCGCTCGCTGGGTGCCTCGTGACCCCACACTTGACCTCCGGCTGCCGTGGGGAGCACAGGTTCAGGGGTCCGGAGACGCCGCCTTCGCTCTGACTCTGCGGGGTCGTGGGCAAGCCGATTCCCCCTTCGGGGGCCTTCGCCGCGGTGTCTGAAAAAACGAGAAGTTTGGACGGTCGCGGGTTCCCAAAGCGTCACACCCGCTGGGGCAAGCTTGCTAACGAGACACGTGTCTGGGCTCACCTCGGATTCAGGGTGTTGATCGGGACGCCTCGTGGGGAACCAGAGTCCCGCTAGCTACGGGCCCCTCCGTCGAGGCACAAGAGGCCGTGTCAGGGTGTGCGAGGCAGGTCACGCGGTCTCAGGAGAGCCACCGCGATGAGCCAGCGAGGCAGCCGGGAGGACACCGGTGAAGAAAAGCAGCAGCTGCGTGGAAACCTGGCCCCAGCCGGCCGGCACAGTGACCTGGGCTTGTTCGCGGGAGGTGCCCCCGCCCCTGCCCGGAACTGCTCACGTCCTCCGAGCTGCCGCAACGGGCTGACCCGCCGAACTCAGCTCAAAGGGAGTCTCTTTAGTCCAGAGTTCCCCAGGCTCCTGCTGCAGGGGTGAGGCCGCGGGATTCGCCGCTTGTCTGAGGAGCTGGTACAAACCGGCCCAGACACCTGTGAACGCCCAGCGCTCCAGACTCTGCCCGGTTCCTCCCTCGTGGGGGCCGCTCCCTCCGTCCCAGCCGCCGCGCCCACGCACTGTCCCCGGCAGGTGTCTGCTCTCTCCTTAGACGCGAGTTACAGCCCGAAGGGGAGAAAAGGGCCCTCGCACGGAACACGGTCAGCTAAAAGCCATTTATTTCCTTTGCTCCCTCCCTTCCAGAAGCAGCAGCTGGTTCAGCGAGGTCGTGCAGATGAACTTCGAAATAGCCAGCTTCAGCAGCCTCTCGGGGACGCAGCCCATCACCTGGCAGGTGGAGTACCCCCGGACGGCGACCACCGACACGGCCGTGTCCGAGATCTTCATCAGCCAGAAGGACCTGGCGGCCATCGTCCCCCTGGCCACGGTAAGGGACCTCGCCTGCGCCCCGGGGGGGGGGGGCCCTCCCCTCTGTCCCAGGACGCGCGCTGCCTCCAGAGGCCCCAGGGCACTGGCACCTCCCTGTGCCTTGAGGAGCGGCCGTACCATCAGCCTGGCCTCTCTCAGCCCAGGTTCCTGCCCTGCGACCCTCACCACGCTAGCTGCAGCCCCATCCTGGTTCGCCATGTGCTTGATTTCCTTCCATTTGTGCTCCTTGTTTTTCTCATTATCTTCTGCTCCTTTTGTCGTGCTCCCATAAAGACATTGTAGTCTTGGCTTCAGGAGCAGAACCCAGTGCCCATCCCCCGTCTAGCCCGCTCCCCCGCCATAAACCCTCAGTTTGTTCTCTGTATTTAAGACTCTCTTAGGGTTTGCCTCCCTCCCTGTTTTTATCTTATTTTTCCTTCCCGTCCCCCTGTGTTCATCTGTTGTGTTTCTCAAATTCCACCTGTGAGTGAAGTCATCTGATAGTTGTCTTTCTCCGCCGGACTTATTCCGTTTAGCATAATACCCTCCAGTCCCATCCACGTTGTTGCAAATGGCAAGATTTCATTCCTTTTCATCGCTCAGTAGTATTCCACTGTGTATATACACCACATCTTCTTAATCTATTCGTCATCCGTTCATTTGGGCTCCTTCCATAATTTAGACACAGTGACCAGGGACCTGTTAGGGTGAGACGCTATAAACAGTGGGGTGCAGTGCCCGTGTGAATCGGCATTTTGGTGTTCTTTGGATAAATACCTAGAGTGCAATTGCTGCATCGTAGGGTGGTTCTATGTTTCATGTTTTGAGGGACCTCCACACTGTTTTCCAGAGCGGCTGCACCAGTTTGCATTCCCACCAAAAGTGCAAGAGGCTCCTTTTAAACAAATTTTTTAATGTTTATTTATTTTGAGAGAGAGAGAGAGAGAGCAGGGGAGGGGCAGAGAGAGAGGGAGGAAGAGAATCCAAAGCAGGGTCCACACTGTCAGCGCAGATCCCGACGTGGGACTTGAACTCACAACCGTGAGATGACCTGAGCCAAAATTAAGAGTCAGATGCTTAATCGACTGAGCCACCCAGGCGCCCCTCTGCTCCTTGTTTATAAGGAAGCGTCAGGCCCCTCTGTATGCTAGTGGATAAGCGAGGCAAGACTACCGCCACAAACAACCTCAGAAACTCAGGTGCTCAGCACAACACAAGTTATTCTTGCTTATGTTTCATGGATCAAATGGTAGGGGGCTCTGTTCCGGCCATGTCTCAGGGGCATCACCATCTTGTAACTATGACATCAGGAACATGTGGCCTTCACGGTCTCTGGGACAGAGGAACAGACGTGTGGAAAGTCACATGCGAGCTTCTCTAAGCAATGGCATGGAAATGACTTTCCACGCCCACGCGGCTGGTCACAGGGAGTCCCATGGCCCCATCGGGTTTCCAGAGGGCTGGGTGAGCACCATCGCGGGGCAGGTCAACGCGTCATTGACCCGCGTGGGTCACAGTGCGAACCCGTGCCGTGACTTCTGGCTCCACCCTGTGGCTGCTGGAAATGAGCCCGGGAGAGAAAGCGGTGAGAAGGTAGATGGCACTTTTGCTCCGAGGTCTCTCACCTAGCACGCTGGGACTTTGTCCAGGGCCATCCCTGAGCTCGGCTTTGCTCCACGTAGGGATGCGTTGCCAGGAGGTCCAAGAGGATGGCGTTTCAGAGGCGCGTGTGGTTCAGCTTCCACTGTCTTTGCCGGAATTCTCCCTCCCTCACACGGAGCCTGGCGCCGATATTGCAAAAGCAATTTCTGTTCAGCTTTGGGATGAGCAGGCTTCACTGATACCAAGTTGGGAAATCCATCAATTAGGATTCTTTGGGTTACATGTGACCAAATGCTACCCAGTTGGCTTAAGCACAGCGAGAATCTGCCAGCCCATGTGACTCAGAATCCAGGATCCGTCCTGGCCTCGGGTCCGCCCGATCAGACCCAACTCTGTCTCCGGGACTCCGTTTCTCTGCCTCTTGGCTTCCCTGAGTCTACGCACGGTGGCAGCGTGGCAGTCAATACTCTCGCCAAATGGTTCAAGCCTCCAGCCCAGGAAGATCAGCCAGCTCATTTCCAGAAAGCGCGACCAAGGTCTCGTTGCCAGGACTGCTCCTGTGGGGTCCTGCTGTCTGCCCGAGGCGGTCGCCGTGGCAGGGACGCTACACGCCCAGAGTGTGCGTGGCCTGGAACAGATGCCGTGGACGTCCCCTCCCGCCCTCGCCCCGCCCACCTCCTCACGCACTGGCACGTTATCACCTGAGAGTTCTGTCTCGCCTGCAAAGCCGTCCTTCCCGCCTGCGCGGCAGGACAGACGCACCGAGGAGTTTGCATGTCCCCATCCAAGGAGCCCTCTCCCCCGCGACAAACGGGAGTTGGCACGGACTTATTCCAGCGCCCTGGGCCCTCCCGTGGGTCAACGCAGCTCGACACGGGGCCTTCCCCCACCCGGCGGTCCTGGCCAGACACCTCCTGCTGTGGTCCCAAGTGCCCTGCTCTGTCTCACTTCCCCACCCCCTGACTGAGGTTGTCTGCCCCTCCCAATAAACCACTTGCAATGGAATCCTTCTGGGAAAACCCAAACCAAGATGCGGGTCGACCGCACAAACCACATGAGTTTGAGAGCAGAGTGGTTTCCGGATCGTTTCGCTAGAAAACACGAGAATTGACACCGGGCAACAAACAGCACACGCGGCCCCTCCTAATATCTGACGGGCGAGGAGGCTGAGGTGCCTTTCGCAAGCAGTGAAGCCACTCTGTGCACAGGGAACCCACAGACTACAACCCCAGGGCCAAACCCAGCCTGTGCTCGCTTCTCTAAGTACAGATTGTTGGGGACGCAGCCACACCCGTCCATCCCTGACCCCTTCCGCTGGTCACAGGAAGAAGTGAGTAGTTGGGGCAGGTGCTGAGTGGTCCACCATGCCTGTACTGCCAGCCCTTTCTGGAAAAAAAGCATCCGACCTCTGCTGAAGGAGACCCGAGAGGGTGATTTCTAAATGCTGGCTGAACGGGTGAACCACCCAGGAGGTTTAGGAATTGGTGCAGTTGGGGCGCCACCCTGACAAATTGAGTGTGGATCACTGGAGGTGGGACCAAGCACCACCGGATGATTCCGTGGTGCAGCCACGGTTGGAGACGAGTCTCTCTCGGACTTCAAATGCCATTACTCTCACATTACTGTTACCAGGGCGCGTCGGTAAGAGCTTGTAAGCAAACGCGCTGAATCCCACGATGGACTCCAGGGAACAGATCCGAGCTCTTTGGGTTACACACCCTCCCTACCCCACCCAACCCAACCCAAGCAAGGCTCACGGAAGGTAAACGTCTAGGAAAGCGTTCTCACTCGTGTGCGCTCAGATCACCTGGAGACTCTTCGTGGAGGCAGATTCTCATTCAGGAGGTCTGAGTTGGGTACTTTTATAAAGTCCCGAGTCGTGCCAGTGCTGCGGGTCTGACAGACCAGACGTTGAGTGCTGACGATCGAGTTGAGCGAAATTTGTCATCGGGGAAGGTGGTTTCCCTTCTGCTTTCCTCTTGTGTCCCTCCCGGTTAGAGTCACTTGCAGGAGGCTGTGCTGGGCGGTGCCACGCTGGCATTTTCATGGCATCAGGTCCAGCAGGAGGAGAGCAAAAGACGCCTCGGTGCCAACACTCAAGCAAATCTCCCGGCACTGGCTCTGATTAGAACGGATTGGCTCACTCAGCTCGGGTCACGTGACCAACCTGAAGCCAGTCACTGGAGCCAAAGGGCGTGATGCTCTGATTGGAGGGGTCTGGGGGACTTGTCTTCCCGGGACTTGTCTGTGTGGAGTCAGACTGAGAGCGGGTGGGCATGGTGCACGATGGGAAACTCTGGCTGCCCCTGGGAAAGGGGGAGCAGACAAACACAAAGAGCAGATCCTCACCACAGAAGGTATCATCTACCCCCAGGACCCGTTAATACGTTGAGGTCGGAGAATGATTGCTCCTGACTTCGCGTGTCCAAGAATAGGCATCAACAATGTATAGCCAGTGGGCCAGAGTCAATCCGCTGCCTGTTTCTTGTATACCGTGCAAGCTGGGAATCGTTTGTGTGTTTCCAAATAGCTACATTTTAAATAGTTATGTAAGAAGCGTTTTAGTACGCTCCGTTTTGCCTCTCGGCCAGCAAACCCTGAAATACTTTCCATCTGGCCCCTCAGGGAGAAAGTTTGCAGGCTTACGACACAGAGCATCACCACCAGTTCTAGGGTGTAAGAGCCTGGCTCCTGTCCTACCTAGTTTAAACAGAGAAGGCATTCGGGGCGCCTGGGTGGCTCAGTGGGTTAAGCCTCCGACTCTTGATCTCAGCTCAGGTCATGACTTCACGGTTTGTGAGATCGAGCCCCACATCAGCTTCTGTGCTTGGGATCCTCTCGCTCCCTCTGCCTCTGCCCCTTCCCTGCCTTGTGCCCTCTCTCTCTCTCTCTCTCTCTCTCTCTCTCTCTTTCAAAATAAATCCACTTAAAACCATTTACAAGAAACAGAGAAGGCATCCAGATATGGTGAAAAGCAAAATCACGATAAGGATAGGAGATATTATTTTGTCCCACTTTCCAAGGGACAAGAAAGCGCTCCTTGGAGCGTGATGTGATTATTGGGGTTGTTGCGTTTTGGAAGATGGCATGACTACTGATGTCATACCCAGAATCCGTTTGTTGGCGAGTAACTGTGAGTGAATTCCAACTGGCTTCACCCAAACGATCTCTGACGGCCCCACATCTCCGCGCGGGGCACAGACCGCCGGCCCGTGTTCAGGTGCTCGTGTGACGTCATCCCCCGCAAGGTTTTTCTTTTTTTTTTTTTTTTTTCCTAGATGAGAAATGTTGTGTTTTGGTTTTGTTCTGTTTTTTCAAAAAGTAACTAGGAAGCCAATCCTTATGTTACCTGTTAGCGAGCCAACTGGTCAGGTCTGGGAAATAAGTAAATTGTCCCCATTGTCGCTCATTCTGAAGAAAAACCGTCAGACACCTAAGACAGAGGATCGCCGGGTGGGCAGTGGGCCTCAGGGGGCACGGTGCTCACCTTAAAACCAGGCCTTCTCACGCGCCCTCCGAAATCCAGGGAGAAAGCTGGGAATGTGGTGATTCTTCAGGAGCCTTGGGTCCCTCTCAGCTGCAGGTTCCATCCGGCTCCCAGGGAGTCGGTGAGGTGAACGCGAGGCTGTGTCTCAGCTCTCCTGCAGAGGGAGCCGTCGAGGCAGGACCTCCGAAGCCACACTGTCCCTTGGCCCTACTGTGAGCCGGCGGGGTAGAGGGGTGGTGGTCTCTTTTCGAGGATAGAGGGGCAGCGGAATCCATTCAAGCTCAGGCCAAGCCCTCGTGATGTGAAGGCCGCTGTGGATGCTCACCGTGAGGGGTCCTGGGAAACAGGCAGTGAACCGACAGGCCTGGCCCCCAGGGGTGGGGTGGGGGTGGGGCAGACAGCACACAGGTGGGGATCTCGTAGGACAGGACCAGGTAACCACAAGGCACTGCTGTGAAGACAGGGGATGCAGGGAAGGGGAGTGGAGCCTAGCTGCCTCTGTTTTCCCTGGCGTCGATTCCAAAATAAAAGACTAAATCCCATGCCTAGTCTGGAGAAGGCAGGATATAGGCCCTCTGCTCCCGGACTGACCGGCTTAGTCCCAGCCTGAGTTTCCTGGAAAGATTCACCCCGAATTTTGAACAGGCTTTTGGCCTCGGCAGACCTGAAATGAGGTCATCTTCCTTGACTCCCGAAACATGGTGGGAACTCGGGTGTTGTTTTGTTTTGGTTTTTGTTTCCTTATGTCAGGCTTTCAAGATTCCTAGAACGTGTCTACATCTCTCCACATAAAATCAAATTGGAAATCAAGTGGCTGTGGCCAGGGCTGTTTAAAGGAGAGATTTCTACTTGTTCTCATGTCTGCAGAATGATGATCTTAATCCTCACCTCTCCGGGGCGTCACGGCGATTCATTCGGGTCTGAGAGATCCCGGGAGCCCCTGGCCAAGCGTGTAGCAGGACAGGATTGCCGGGGGGGGGGGGGCCACGGCGGCAGTGGCTTGCCCTTGTGCTCTGCTCTGCCTCTGTGGCCTGCCGCCCCCAGTCCCCCTGGACCTCTGGCTTCTGGTGGCGTTCAGCCAGTGGGAGGCACCACGGGAGACCGGACAGAGCAGAGAGAGACAGAGGCTCCTGTGGCGGGCTGAACCGTGACCCCGAGAAGCTGTGTCGACATCCTAAATTCTTTCCAGTCCACCTGGTCCCCTCCCCATCTTGCTACAAACCCGCCAGGGCGTGGTCGTCTCTGTCCACAGCTCCTGTCCTGCAGGGGAATCTGCTTCCCCTGGCTCTCCTCCCTCTGGGCTCCCAGAACTGGCTGCCTTCCCTTGCCCCTGGATGTGGGGCTCCTAACAGCTCGCAGCTTCTCCATCCCTGGCTACTTCCATCGCTCCTTCCCCTGACTCTGTGGGGAGCCCCTCATCGCACACGCCGCAACCCGCCCCTTTGAGTGGGCGTTCCAGTTCCAGCCAGGACCCCGAGGGCGGCAGGCTCCGGGCTCCCTCCAGCTCTTCCCAGGGAGCACGGCAGGGTCATCCGCAAAAGCAGACACGGCCAGGAAGTGGTCCTGGCCACCGAAGGGTCATCTTTCATCCCTGCTTCGTACAAAATTAACACAGAAGGTACAGGGTGAAGGGATCTGCCGGGGTCCCTGAGCCCCACGGTTGGATTTGTCCAGCCGGCAGCCTCCTGCGGTGGCTTTTCCATGTCCTCCCTCGCTGAGTCCAGAGAACCCGGTGTGGGCAATGGGATGGGCATTAACAGGCAGGTGGCGTCGCAGAGATGCGCTTGGACCCGCCTGTCAATCTACAAGTGATGAATGACTTCGCCCTGCGTCGGGGTCCGTGGGGAAGCGTGTTGGCAGTATCCTCTGGGTTCGAGAAGGCAACGGCAGGCATTTCAAAGAACCGAGAGACATCTCCTTTGACGGGGATTGCAGAATATTATTTTTAAAAGAGACAATAGATAAATAATGTTTTATTGTTTTCCAGAAACATCCTATCCTTGATATTCATGCCCCTCTTCCAACTTGGAAATTTTACATTGTGACTCCCTGGAGAGGGTTTTAAGGATGGCTTCAGTGCTCTCGGGCAATTGGAAAACGTTTGCTGGGTCGAAAAATAACTATATGGGCGGAATAAGTATTTCCTTGTCACAGCTGGAGATTTACTGTGGAATTCAATTTAGAAACACCCCTCCTTCCAACCGCCTGGCACCGGGCTCTGTCTAAAGAGGAAATCTGTGACTCATCCGAGGCTGCTTGGCCTTGGTAGGAATGTTTTCAGGGTGACCGATTCATTATCCGAGGAGTGACCCCTTACCCACCACCTGGCACAGAAGAAGTGCTCAGACCGTGGCAATAGTCAGCGTTGGCATTCACACCAAGGTCGCCGGCAGCCGGGCCGGGTTTCCCCAGCAGTAAGGGAAGGGGTGCCACGGAGGGATGTTCGGGCCTCGTCCAAGTTTATACGTCCCATCACCTTTCTCTCTTTACTTAGCAAAACCTGTGTGTTCTAACATTAACGATTATGTAAGGTCGCTGGGGATAGGAGACGGAGGTGGGGAACATAGAAGCAAGAAAGAAAAGAAGAGAGAACAGAAAAATCATCTGTCCTCCCAACATGAACATTAGCAGGAAGCCTGATAGGGTAGCAGTAGCCCTGGTTCCGGGAGAGGCGCCCAGGACGGTCACCCTCCACACCCCTGGTACCACACCTTTAATCTTTTCTCTGCGTTCAGAGAAACTCTGAACGGGACTTGGGGGCTCCGCCTCAGGAGCCAGCTGTGTGGGCGTGAATCCCAGCACCTCCTGTGAGGGGCTGTGTGACCTCGGACAGGTAGCTTGGCCTCTCTGTGGCTCTGTTCTGTCGCCTGTAAAATGGGGAAAAGACCAGCCCTGGAGCCCTAGGAATGTTCTGAATGCATTTAGCACCCTTACCTGGCCCCTCTCCCCTGGGGGCTGAGCCCCAGCCCTGCCGCTGGAGTGGCGGAAAATCAGGCCTGGGGGGAGGCGACCCTGCAGAAGACCCAGCGTCCCCTGGGGGCCCTCGAGGAGATTCGGGCGTTTGCACCTTGGTGTTGCGAGTCTGCCCAGAGCTCAGTGTTCCCTCCCGTGTGAACGCAGATCACAAGCCCCCACGGTCCTCGCAGGCACCACCGAACTCGTTACACAGATTTCCATCAAGGTTCAGCGGACACAGAGATCTTGAAATATCATTCATACTCTTTGCTAGTCTGAAATTATGGTCATTTTTTACACCCAATGCTAGATCTTATTACTTAGTGCGGTAATGCAGAAGGACCAGGACTAGTAGATCTGAAATTAGTTTCCCTCGTAAGCCTGTGTTATTTTATGCATTTGAAAATGTATTCTGAGAAGGGCTTCTTAGACCTCACCAGCCAGCCAGAGTTGCCTGTGACCCAAAACAGGCTAAGAATTGTTGCCCCAAGGAAGTAGATCTTCACCTGAGCCCCTCCATCTCTCAGCCCTGCGGGGAGAAGGGAAGTCCCAACCTCCATCACCCAGCCCTGGGCGGGGGTTGACAAGGGAAGTCCCAGCCCCTCCATCACCCAGCCCTGGGGGGAGGGGAGAAGGGAAGTCCCGCCCCTCCATCACCCATCCAGAGACAAGGGAAGTCCCGCCCCTCCATCACCCAGCCCTGGGTTGGGGGGGACAAGGGAAGTCCCGCCCCTCCATCACCCATCCAGAGACAAGGGAAGTCCCGCCCCTCCATCACCCAGCCCTGGGTTGGGGGGGACAAGGGAAGTCCCGCCCCCCCATCACCCAGCCCTCGGGGGAGAAGGGAAACCCCACCACAAACCTCTCCTTATTAAGCACCCACTGTGTACGGGCCTTGTTGTGGAGACTGCTGCACCTGTCCCACTGGGCATCTCTGTCCTTGCCGTGTCCCCTCCCGGAAGGCTCCTTCTCACCACTGCAGACTCCGCTCAAACCCCACCGCGTGAGGGTCTCTTCCGACCCTCCTGCCCCTGACAGCACCCACTGCTGCCCCTCGCTCTCGAGGCACCGTGTCTCAGTTTTGTGTCTGATAAAATCACTGAGACTCCTTCTCATGCTGGTATTTATATGATGCCTGCCCCCACCACCCTCTCCCAGCCCGGAATGTTGACTGGGGGGCAGCTGGGATTTCGCCTCTATTTCTTAGCCCGAGCCCCTTACCTGTGACCATTCGTGCCGTGGATGTGCTTCTTCACCGCAGGCCAGCTCAGTGCCAGGCTGGGCAACAGCAGAGAACTAAAGGAACACGGTGACAGTGCTGTCCCTGTGTGCTGGCATCCCAGACGGTATCCTGGACGTTCACTTTGGGAGCCCCTATGTGCCTGGTTCTCCTGTTCCCGTGCCTCCAACCTGGGGTGGTTCGGACACGTTCCCACCGCACTACCCGTCTGCTGTCCCAAGTCCTGCCGCCCACCAGCCAAGGAGTCAGGCCTCCACATCCAGGGAGCGCTGGATCCTGGCTGGTGCCATGGGCCCCACCAGGACCTAGACGGCCCTCAGCGCGTGGCCCATGGCTAGTCTCTGATCTAACGACCACTGCCTCCCTTTCCTCCGCACCCCAGCCCCGGGGCCTTTGCACTGGC
This sequence comes from Herpailurus yagouaroundi, assembly GCF_014898765.1. Classification (NCBI taxonomy): domain Eukaryota; kingdom Metazoa; phylum Chordata; class Mammalia; order Carnivora; family Felidae; genus Herpailurus; species Herpailurus yagouaroundi. Next base: position 17,461,687 of record NW_024412422.1, read on the forward strand.
TGTTTCCTGTGCCTGGAGCCTCTCCCCAGATTCCATACTGTGTTTTCCCCTCACATTAGGCAGGTCCCCACTTCCCTAGCCAACCTCAGTTACCTTACCTGAAGTCACAGCTCAGTCACTCTGTGCCCTGGCCACCTTGTTTTTCCTTCGTAGCTCGGTGCAACTCCCGTAACTTATTCAGATGTTCGCTGTCTGAATTTCCCCGCTGCAATGTCAGCACCGTGAGAGCAGGGGTCACTCCACCACTACCGTATCCAACTATGCCCAGCACACAGTAGGTGCTTAATAAGGAGCTGCCAGTGAGTGAATACATGAACGCATGCCCACGTCTGTCTTCCCGGCCCCTTGAGGTGAAGGAACTGTTTTCTTTTCCATCATTTGGCCGCCAGCACCTGCAGCCCCGCTCCGGCCTAAATCCGCATTATTCTTCCTGTCTGGTGCGTGATTCGTCGTGCCAAGGCTCGCGTTCCGTAACTGCCAGCCTTTATCCTCCGGCCCCGTAATTATGTCAGCATCTGAAACGTGTTCGAGCACTGCTCTGTGAATGAACACATAACTCGGTTCAAGTCATTGCCACACAGGAGGGACAAGGAAATGTTTTGGAGGCAAAAGACAGAGAACACGCGTCTTCGTGGACGTGAGGGACTCTCGGGGGGCATTTCCATCCACCTCACAAACACCACGTGCGGTTGGCCCTATGTGACGGCACTCTCCCTTCCGTTTTCAAATGACGGTAGAGTTCACCTGCCACGCAGGGTCCTCTGTTCAGCTTTTGTTAGTAATCCTGCGGATTAAACAGCCAGTTGCGGACGAAGAGAGGACAGTGGACTGGTCCTTCCCGTGGTTCTCAAACCTGTGTGTGGTCAGGAGGGCTTGTTAAAACAGGGCGTGTCTGCTTCGGCAGCTCCGTGGTGCGGCCCAAGAATCTGCGCCTCTGACCGGCTCCCGGTTACGCAGATGCCACCGGCCACACCTTCAGACAACTGCCCTGGATCAGGGGTCGGTGCCCGAACCGCCGGATCGAATCCCCTGGGGTGGGGGTGGGGTGGAGGGGGGTGCTTCCTGGCCACACCCCCAAATTAATTATACCAGCATCATTCGAGTCGGGCACCTGCGTCTAAACACTCTGTAGGTGATTCGGATACACTTGTTGCAGCCCCCATCACCGGCGGACGTGATGTTACGTGTGTATCTGTTGACCCGTTTACTGTCCACCTCCCTGTCTCCGGTCCTCTTGCTGTGTCTCCAGCTTCTAGAATGGGGCTCAGCCCCTGGGGGGTGGTCCACAGATACCTGCATTGAATTCATGAGGTATAATAAAGTTATAGCTTCTCCTTGTTCCTACGTATCGTATAACTCCAGCTACAGGAAGGAAAGAAATAGGAAGGAACATTCCTGTTCGAAACTTCTAAGCTGTTGTTCTACGGTGGAACTTTCCGGAACAGTGTTCCTTGTCCGCACCATTCAGTATGTCACGAGCTACGTGAGGTCACTGGACACTTAAAACTGGCGGGAGCCACAGAGGAGATTAATTTTTAACTTCACCTAATTTTATTTTTTTTAACGTTTATTTATTTTTGAGACAGAGAGAGACAGAGCATGAACGGGGGAGGGGCAGAGAGAGAGGGAGACACAGAATCGGAGACAGGCTCCAGGCTCTGAGCCGTCAGCCCAGAGCCCGACGCGGGGCTCGAACTCACGGACCTTGAGATCGTGACCTGAGCTGAAGTTGGACGCTTAACCGACTGAGCCACCCAGGCGCCCCATCTTCACCTAATTTTAATTAATCGATGTAAATAGCCACACATGTCTAAGGGCTGTGGAACAGCGACATAGTAACGGTAATGAAAGTGGCCAAGTGGAAAATGTCAGTGTCGGTCCAGATTCCACCCCAGCCCTGCTGTGAGTTTGTCTCTTGTCATCCTTGTTCGTCTGTCGGCTTTTTTCAGCAACATTCCTGTGGGACCCGCCAGTGGCACAGTTCCTTTTTTTCCCCATATTGTCTGTGATCTGATATGTTAAAGAAAACAAAAAACAAAAAAAAGCAAGCATAATAGAAGATCTTTTAATGCCTTATATTTTATCAGCACAATTTGGGAGCAGGTAGCAAGAACCAAACTCAACTGCCTTACTCCAAAGAGAGAGTTAAGTCGATTATAGTACCCCAGAAGGAGGCCAGGCCCAAAAGGAACCACAAAGGATTGGAGGGGATATGAGAAATTGCCTGCAGGGGCTCAGCAGACAAAACCCCACAGGTACCCATCACCCTGGCTTTACAGACCCCACGGGCAGGGTTGGCTTGCTGCTTGGTTTGTGATTCACTCGCGTCCACAGAATAAGAACACAGCGGCAGGGCGAGCCCAGCCTCAGCTGAGCATCTGGCTTTCCCAGCCACAGACCCAGCCTCTTGGCCTAAACTCTGTCCCAACTACCTCTTGCCGGATGTTATGATGACAAAATAGGGGATAAGGGATAGGGAGAGACTGACGACAGCATAGATGGTGGCAAATACCTAGCTTTGAATCTCAGATGCACTAGTTTGTGCACTGTGTGCCCTTAGGCAAGTCGCTTACCCTCTCTGGGCCTCCGTTCCCTTGCCTGTAACAAGGACGTAATGATGGTGCCCACTGCATAGCATTGTAGTGAGGATTAAGTCAGCGAATAGATGCAAAGCCCTTAGGAGAGTGTCTGACGCGTATTAAGTGCTCCTTCGGTGTTGGCCATTATTATTCATGAGTAGCAATATTCACAGTAGTATTAATTAATTAGCTTCTGCTCTCCACACTCATAGGAAGATGTCTTGTTTACTACACGGGAGCAAATTCCTGTTGTCTGATCCATACAGACTTTATTAATGTTCTTCTGAAGTACCTCCTCCGAGTTCATTAACATCACGTGAATTTCTGCCCCAACGCATCTGGTGGAATTGTGCCCTTAATTCCCGGGTGCGTACAAGACCCGAGACCGGGAAAGGGGGCAGATGACGGAGTGGGAAGAGCCCTCTTGCCTCCAGGAGCCCCCGAGGGAAGTGGCAAGGACCTGCTGTCCCCCGGGTGTGCGTGCACAGTCGAGCAGCCGGGTGAACAGGGGCCGCCTAGCCTCCTGGACATCGGGCCACATTGCGCGGCCCAGGTCGTCTAGTCTAGTACTCCACTTGTGCTCAGATGCGTGTGGACTACATCTCCCTAAATTCTGCACGCCTTCGTGCTGTGGTTATCAGAGGTGGTGTGGAAACCCCCGGGGGTCCCCAAGGCCCTTTCATAATACGCGCTCCCTATTGATGTGTGACAAGTCAGGCCAAGATGTAGTGGCTTCAATTAGCAATAAAGGGCAAGAATCCCGGACCAGCTCTGCTGGGGGGGTCTGACTCGGGGTCTCTTTTGGGGGAGGGGGAGGGTCACAGCCAGATACTGGCCGGGGCTGCATCGTCTAAAGGGCTGGGGTTCCCCCTGCGAGGCGGCACACCCCCACAGCGCTGCCTGAGTGGCCCCATGGCCAGCAGCTGCGTCCCCCCGGGAACCACGGCAGGAACCGTGACACCCTCTGTGACGGCCTCAGGGGTCACACATGGGTTCTTCTGTGTCCTTCTGGCTACACAACAGTCTCTGATTCCGTGTGGGACGTCAGTCAGGGCGAGGAAGGCCGGGAGACAAGGATCCGGGGGCCAGTGCGGAGACGGACTTCCCACAATGCTGGCGGGTGACGCGCCTTGTTTGCTGCCTTTCTCTCGTCAGAGCCCAGGGGTGCGGGGCGATGGCCTCCCCTCACGGCTGGCGGGATGTGTGCTCTTGTGGTCTTGGATTGCCAGGCTTCCAGTTGTGGTTTCGAATATACGATAAGCACCAATAGGCATCGTGCACGTAGGCAAGACCTCTGAGGGTCCTCAATAATTTTTAAGGCCATCAAGGGATCCTGAGACCAAAATGTTTGAGAGCTCTCGGGCTGAGGAGGGCAACTGGAGGGATTGAGTAGTGAACAGGTGTCTCGGGGGCGGGGGGAGGGCGGGGAGGGGCGGGCGGCTGTGTCTCAGATCCTCACCCAGAAACCCAGCCCCCCGACCAAACAGTTCTTTACAAATGTGTGAGCTAAGTGTGAGCGGGGATTTCCATCGTCCTCCTTCTTCCCTCCTTCCTTTACCTTCCCTGCCCCCAAATTCATGATTAGTGATTGATTATTAATTAATGGTTATTAGTGATGAATTACCTTGGGAAGAAGGTCGTGGGGGGACACAGCCAAGGGCAGGTGTCAAACTACCCACAGTCGTAGCTTCGGGTCCAGAGCGACCCATCAGTTCATTTATTCACTGAACGAGCATCCGCGGGATGCCCGTAATGTGCCAGCCAGGTGGGTGTTCCGGACTTGGAGTTTAAGGAGTGAGCAAAACAATCAAGGCTCCAACTTGCATGCTACATGAATCAACATGCCCTTCAGTAATGACATCGAAAAGTAAAGAGGCTGGGCTGGATTTAGAAACCAGTCTTCTCTGTCTTAGGGGAGACAGCCGTGAAAGTATCTGTGTGTTGCTGCTTCTAATCCGTGATGTCCGGAGGGAAGGTCCGGACCACTGGCCCAAGCAGCGTCTTTATGCGCGTTAGAAAGAGGTGCCCTTCCATAAGGCACTTGACTTCCCCCTCTGTCAGAAGATTTACTCTATCTGCAGTCTGAACGCAGAGCCGTTGTGCAGTGAAAAACCTGCCCAACTGTACTTGGCAGCCCCGACTGAACTTAACCAGCAGACCAAGTAAAAGCCACTTTCCTTAGTTATAATGGAAGAGATGCCATCTACCTAATATTCCTTTGGTTTTGTCTTTCCTCTTCTTTTAGACTCTAGCACCAAACAAGGACCTTGATATCTGTTGTTGTTGTTGTTGTTGTTGTTTGGTTTTTGGTTTTTTCTTTTGCCAGTGTCTAAAGTGACTATCATTAGTGGCTCAAAATTCATGGTTTCCCATTTACTTCCTCTCTCTCTGAAGGGGCCTCAAAAAGGCGGGATTTATTAGAAAACAAGTGTGTGAACAGTATATAATTCCTTTTCCAAGTCCCAGTGCCGCCGGGTGGTTGTAGCTACAAGCAGTCTCCGTGCCTATTGATAAATGCTGGGCTGGCGTGCGTGTGTATATCACCCACAGAAACGGTAAGTGATCAAGTTACTTGGAGTGAGTACGTTAAATCACTCCCTGGAATCAAATGTAAAATGCGCTTACAAATGTGAATATTATCTCAGATACACGCCTGCGTAATATTAAGAGACTGTAAAAAATACACCTTCTCAGATACTGCATTGTGTTCTATAATGGGAGAGAGGGGAAAAAAAAAACCCAAAACAAGTTTTCAGCATGCTTCCAGAAGCCCCGCTGTGCTCAAGTGCCAGAAATCACCAAAGCCAGAGTCCGTGCAGGCGGAAGATTCTTGGAAGTAAAAATGAAAGAGAATTGTTAATGGAATTTCATTTTCGAGAACCTTAGGTGGGTACAGATTTGAATGAGAATTAATCTTGGTAGTTTGCTTTATAAATTCATATAAGAACAGCTAGATGAAATGAGATTTTTTTTTTCTTGCCTTCATCTGGATTTTGCCATGGAGTCTAGAAAGGTCAAAATCAGCACATTCATTTATTTTATTGAAAAGCGTTCGCTTGCCTTCCGAAAGAGTTTCTGTTTTCCCTTTGGGGGGGGCGACCTGCTGCCAGGGCGCACGAGCCCCTGACACAGAGCTCCGTGAACCAAAAGCAGCCTGCGGGGAAGCAGAACTTCTCACGGTTGGGACAGGACTTCAGAAGAGCCTCGTTTCCGTTTCTGAACCAAGAAACAGCATCTGAGCAGCTGTGCTGACCGAGCCGGGCTGTTCCCACAGCACACGATCCCGCCCTGCCTCCTTCTTGCCTCCCTCCTTCTTTTCCCTTTGCCCTTGCATCGTGGGGAGGGCCAAAGCCGAGGACAAGAGGACTAAATCCTGCACACCGAGCACTCAGGGCAGGAGGGACCCGCACAGCCCTGCGCTGGCGGACCTCCCAGCGCAGCTCTGTGCGCCCACTTGTCCCGGGAAGCCAAGCTCTCTCGCTTCGTTGTGCCCTTGGGTTGCTCAGGATCCCTCGCAACTGCCTTAAAAAAAAACAAAAACAAAAACAAAAACAAAAACCCAGCTCTGTAGAGGTGTAATTGACGTGCAAATAAAAACCCAACGGTACCTGTCCAGTGTATGAAGTTGCACGGGTTTGAACACGTGTGCACACCCGGGGAGCCACCTCCCGGGTCAAGGTAACAAACGTCTCCAACGCCTCCCAAAGCTTCCTTGGGTCTGACTTGGTGGTTTAGGTTTCCTTTGTCGTGAGAACCCTTAACGTAAGATCGACCCTCCGAACAAAGCGGAAGCCACCTGGGTAACCACGGGGCACGGGGTTGGCCGGCACGTCTCTGGAAGGTACTCATCCTGGTGACCCTGACTTCCCACCCGCGGAACAGCATCTGCCCCCTCCCCCTGGTGACCATCGTCCTCCTCGCGGCTCCCGTGACGGTGACTATGTCAGACTCCTCGTGTGAGGAGCATCCTTACCTCCCTGCGCATCATGACCTCCAGCTTCACCCACATTGTTGCAAACGGTGGGATTTCCTTCCCTTTTAAGGCGGAAGACTGTTCCACCCTCTGTACACACGTGTCCTTACCCGTCTGTCTGTCGACGGACGCTTGGGTTGTCTCCATGCCTTGACCATGGTCAATAATGCTGCTGTGAACTTGGGGTGCAGGTATCTCTTTGAAACCCTGACTTCGATTATTTCGCACGTATACCCGGAGCTGGGATTGCTGGAGCCTCTGGAAGTTTCTTTTTCTTTTTCTTTAATTTTTTGAGGTCCTGTCGCCCTCCTTTGGTTGATCCTCCCAAAGTGTTACTAGAAAGCCTTCGGACGCTCTGCGTTCCTCTACAGCAGGTGTACCTGGCACCGTGAATGCTTCCCACACACTCAGCCTGTTACGTACAGCCTCTCTTTAAGTCACGGCAGGAGCTCCGTAAGGCAGGCGTGATCCCTCCCGCTTCACAGATGGGAACGGTGAGGCTCAGAGAGGTGAGGCCACTCACCCAAGATCACACAGCTTGTAAGTTGCAGACGTGGGGTGTAGACCTCAGACTGTTTGACCTCGTTCTTCCCTGTGACCCTTGGGAGGCTGGGAGACCAGATGAACCCCAGCTACGGGCATTCTTTATTTTTCTTTTCAAATGTTTGTTTAAATTCTAGTCAGTTAACATAGCGTGCGATAGTGGTTTCCGGAGTAGAACTCAGTGATTCATCACTTACATACGACACCCAGTGCTCATCCCAATAAGTGCCCTCATTAGGACCCCGTCACCCGTCCAGCCCATCTCCCATCCACCTCCCTCCGTCAACACTTAGTTTATTCTCTATCGCTAAGAGTCTCTTATGGTTTGCTTCTCTCTCCTCTTCCCCCCTTCCCAGATATGTTCATCTGTTTTGTTTCTTAAATTCCACCTGAGTGAAAGCGTATGACATTTGTCTTTCTCTGACTGACTTATCTCACTTAGCATAATGCTCTCTAGTTTAATTCATGTTGTTGCAAGTGGCCAGGTTTCCTTCTTTTTGATGGCTGAGTAATATTCCATAACCTGATAGATAGATAGATAGATAGATAGATAGATAGATAGATAGATATATCTCACATCTTCTTTACCCATTCATCAGTCACTGGACATTTGGGCTCTTTCCAGTTGGGCTGTTGTTGACAGTGCTGCTATAAATATCAGGGTGCACGTGCCCCTTTACATCTGTATTTTTCTATCCTTTGCATAAATACCTAGTAGTGTAATTGCTGGGTCGTAGGGTAGTTCTACTTTTAAGTTTTTGAGGAACCCCCGTACTGTTTTCCAGAGTGGCTGCACCAGCTGGCATCCCACCAACGATGCAAAAGAGATCCTCTTTCTCCGCATCCTCGCCAACATCTGTTGCTGCCTGAGTCGTTGATGTTAACCATTCTGACAGGTGTGAAGTGATATCTCGTTGTGGTTTTGATTTGTACTTCCCAGGTGATGAGTGACGTGGAGCATTTTTTCACGTGTCGGTTGGCCATCTGGATGTCTTCCTTGGAGAAGTGTCTATTCATGTCTTTTGCCTATTTCTTCACTGAATTATTTGGTTTTTGGGTGTTGAGTTTGATAAGTTCTCTATAGGTTTTGGGTACTAACCCTTTATCTGATATGTCATTTGCAAATATCTTCTCCTATTCCACTGGTTGCCTTTCAGTTTTGCTGGTTGTTTCCTTTGCTGTGCAGAAGCTTTTTATTTTGATGAGGTCCCAGTAGTTCCTTTTTGCTTTTGTTTCTCTTGCCTCCGGAGACGTGTTGAGTAAGAAGTTGCTGTGGCCAAGATCAAAGAGGTTTTTGCCTGCTTTCTCCTCGAGGATGTTGATGGCTTCCTGTCTTACATTGAGGCCTTTCATCCATGTTGAGTTTATTTTTGTGGATGGTGTGAGAAAGTGGTCCAGGTTCATTCTTCCAGATGTCGCTGTCCAGTTTTCCCAGCACCACTTGCTGAAGAGACTGTCTTTATTCCATTGGATATTCTTTCCCGCTTTGTCAAAGATGAGTTGGCCATACGTTTGTGGGTCCATTTCTGGGTCCTCTATTCTGTTCCATTGACCGGACTGTCTTTTTCTTGTGCCAGTGCCATACTGTCTTGATGATGACAGCTTTGTAGTATAGCTTGAAGTCCGGGATTGTGATGCCTCCTCCTTCGGTTTTCTTTTCCAGGATTGCTTTGGCTATTCAGGCTCTTTTCTGGTTTCATACAAATTTTAGGATTGTTTGTTCTAGCTCTGTGAAGAACGCTGGTGGCATTTTGATGGGGATTGCATTAAATGTGTACGTTCTTTGGGGTAATCTAGGCATTTTAACTATGTTTGCTCTTCCAATGCATGAGCATGGAATGCTTTTCCATTTCTTCGTGTCCTATTTAATTTCTTCCATAAGTTTTCTACAGTTTTCGGAGTATTTACTTAGGTTTATTCCTGGGTATCTAATTGTTTTTGGAGCAGTTGCACATGGGATCAATTCCTTCATGTCTTGTTCTGCTGCTTTGTTATTGGTGTAGGCATGTTTTTTTTTTTTTTTTTTTTTTACTGAAACTTTTTAAAAATCACCCCTGCCATCTCATTTTTAAGGTGTCTCCCTCTCACACCTCTCCCCACCTGCCGCTGGGAAACACAGCAAACAGAACGGGGCCTCCCCTGATACAAACGTCCCCATTGGATGCCACTGTCAGCAGAGTGGAAATTCCTGAAACAGGGCTTAGCCAAGTTGACTGTGACTATTTGCCTTTCCGTGTGACCTGATTTCTCTTCGGGCTTCTGCGTCTAGGTAGGGACTCTGGGACTTCCGGAGTCAGCAAATGAAAATGTCACCCACAACTTTGGGACTGCTTTTAATTGAGATTATTTATAAAATGAGTTTCCTGTGGAGGGACACCATGGGAGACCTAGGAGTGCCTTTATTTCCTGCGGAACCTCCAGAAGCTTCCAGTTCCACTTGGGAGGCCCGATCCTGGGTATTTGGTGCTCAGTCCTGTAAAGAGATTGGGGTAAAACACGGCCGCAGATGCCTTTCTTGGTTCTGGGAGTGGCTGAAGCCTAAAGAGTAAATCGCACGCAGTCCCTTCCCTGACATCTGCTCTCTACAGTTTATAAAATGCTTTCCCGTTTGTGGTCGTCTTTACGTTTTCAGTGTCGGTCACGGGAAGTCCTCCTTCCAGGCCGTCATCACCAAGACCCGCCTGACAACGTGGCTGTGTCGTCCTGGGGAGCCTAATCTGGGAGAGTCAGAGGCAAGGACTAGCAAAAACCTCCAGAAATCAGAGCTGCCCTGGTTTGGCAAACGTGCGAGATCAAAATCTGCTGAATCACGTTGAGGTTCACTCCCGTGATACCGATAATTAGCATTCACAGGGCGCTGGTACTGGGCTAACTGCTTCTCATTCATCATCTCATTTAATCCTCATAACAGCAGCTCCAACAGTGGCTAAACCGGCATTGTCTTCATTGTGTGGGTGAGGCACTGAGGCCTGTGGGCACAGCTAACATGCCCGGGGAAGCGGTGCAAATAGGGTCTGGCTCAAACCCAGCCCCAGGGCCCTCCTCTTCACCACCACAGCTTATCGTGGGAACTATGGGCAGTGAAAGGATGTGGAAGAGGAGATGGGTGCTGATGATGGTGATGACGGTGATAATAATGGTGATGGTGATGAGATCGTCTTTGAAAACAGTCAAAAGTCAGATCCGATGAATGAGAAAGTTAGAGAGAGAGAATAGTATCTTTGATCCAAGTGGTTGTGTAAATAAATTGAAGAGATTGACTTCTTTCCTTCCTTGTTCTCCTAAATTCACTCAGAGCAGTTCCCCAAGGGTGAGAGTCACAATATCCCAGACATAGGCACCCATAAGCCTATCAATATCCTGACCCACCATTCCAGTTTGCCTGGGACTGACGAGGTTTCCAGGATGTAGAACTTCCAGTTTTAAAACGTAGAGAGTCCAGGGGCGCCTGGGTGGCTCAGCCCGTTAAGCGTCCGACTTCGGCTCAGGTCATGATCTCGCGGTCTGTGGGTTCGAGCCCCGCCTCAGGCTCTGTGCTGACAGCTGGGATCCTGGAGCCTACTTCAGATTCTGTGTCTCCCTCTCTCTCTGCCCCATCCCCACTGATGCTCTGTCTCTCTCTGTCTCTCAAAAATGAAAACATGTTTAAAAATTAAAAAAAAAAAAACCAAAGAAGAGAGTCTGGGCAAACCAGGATGAGTTACTCACTCTTCCTCCCAAATTGACTTTGGGGTTACGCACGGGATGAGTATGGTCCTCTGTAATCATTTTAAGGCCATTTTGTTACTTTACATGCAGAGATTGTTAACTGGAAGATGTCCTTTGTCTGAATCCGACCCGGAGATGAATTTTATTTGTTATCCATGTATAGTAATGGGGAGATTTCCCACAAATAAATCTGGATTTCTGACGTCTCGTGAAAGAATCAGAAGATTTGAAACCCACGGCCCCCTTTCTTGGAAGGTGGCCATCAGGGTGGCCTGTAGGTCAGCACGACCCAAGGTTTGCAGTGTTTTCTACCCCAGCTGCTTTACCCATTTGCTGCTCTGCCCGGCCTCTGTGGGTGTTTTAGTTGGGATGATGCATGCAAACTGCATGGCGCTGGGCCCATGGGAAGTACTTGGCCATTCTAGTTCCTGAGGCCTGCTTGGCCCCCCAAGAGTGCCACAGTCATTCAGCAACAAAAGGGAATGATGTGCTGACACCTGCTGTACCACGATGGCCCTCGAAAGCATGATACTGGGTGAAAGCGGCCATGAAAGTCACGCAGTCACGAAAGACCACGTATCGTGTAATTCCGTGGATGTGAAATGCCCGAAGAGGTAAATCCACAGAGGCCGAAAGGGACTTGGTGGCCGCTCGGGGCTGGGAGGGGCTAGGAGGCAACAGGGGAGACCGGGTTTCTTGTGGGGTGGTAGAAATGTTCTAACGTTCACTGCGGAGATGGCTGCACCAGCCTGGGAATCTGCTGGGCACCATTGGATCCTGAGTGGCAAGGCGTGTGAACTGTGTCTCCGAAAGCTGTGTGGTTGTTTTCAAGAGTCCTGTAGCCTGGGTCACTTCCAAGTGCAAACACGGTGCCTCTCTGAGGTAGGGCTGAAAGGGTGACAAGAAACAGACAGAAGGCTCTCTGGGGGAGGCTTGAAACAGTCCCTGTTGGAAACGCAGACTCTAGAAATGAGCGGCGTCCCGACCCCGGGATGTGTAGACCGCACTGGCACCAGTGGCCTCTCTCCCGCATTCCCGGCTGGCACGCGGGCCTCCCTCACGCAACCGGTCCCCTCTGCCCGTGCCCTCGTCCCCGCGTGAATACACCACCGTCATGTACTTGCTGGTCCACAGCGGCGTCCCCGTCGGTAATAATCACAATCTGCCAACGACTGCAGACGTGTTCTCTGAGCGTCCGTCCCTACGATGTTTGCGCTCGGCTGGATTGCGTCCCCAAGAGAGATTCCTCCACGTCCTAACCCCTGGCAGCTACGGATGTGAACTTGTTCGGAAATAGGGTCTCTGCTGATCGGATTAAGGGACAAGATGAGCTCATGGTGGGTGTGGGTGGCCCTAAATCCATGAGGATGTCCTTATCACAGACGAGAAAGGAGAAGGCACAGAGCCACAGACAGATGAAGCCCGGGTGAAGCCGGGGGAAGAGGTTCGGTGACGCAGACACAAGCCAAGAAACGCCAGGGACGCGGCCGCACTGACACCTGGATGTCAGGCTTCCGGCCCCCGGAGCTGTGAGCGAATATTTTTCTGCCGTCGAAAGCCCCCGGCGTGTGGTGATTTGTTACAGCAGCGGCATCAGGAAGCCAAGACAAGGCAACCGAGGGAAGCTAGTATCTCCTTCTTACAGAGGAGGAAGCTGGGGCACAGAGAGGTTAAGGAAATGTGCCAAGGACACACAGCTGCTAAGTGGCAGAGGTGGGTTTGAAGCGGGTGGCTTGTGCCGTTAAACGGCTCCACAGCCCCAGCTGGAACAGCAGGGACCCGGGAGGGGTTCCGGCGAGCACTTTACGGTGAGCAGTGAGCCCTCCATCCTCAAAGGCCACTCGTGTCCTTAGTACTGTGATCCTGTCTCCCTGGCCCTTCGGAGAAGCCTCCTTCTTTGAATTTGCCAGAAAAGCCATTCTGTTCCCCTTAACCACTTGAAAGAGAGAGGCCGGATTCTCTGTTCTCCCCCCAGGCTTTTATTTATCTAATATGTCAGGAACTCCGCGTGGGACAAGGGCTTTTACGACCAGATTACTGCTTATGCGTCTCGAAATTAAATCTGCAAAGCTGGGCTGAGGCAGAGAAGACTGGAAAATCTCTCTCCTAATTTGTAAGAGGTCTGCATGCGTCTGAGAGATCTGCCTGGGGCGGTGAGGGAGCCTCTTGGCTGCTGCTGTCTGGGTGGACCCTTTTGATGTGGACCTCACGTTCCAGGGGACTCTCCCAGACTCCTCAGCAGACACTCGTTAACAATTAAGGAGGAGGCCGTGAAACCCCAGTGAGGAGCCTGCTCCCCCGGGGGGCAGAGGGACCACCCAGCCAGCCAGCAGCCCGAGCCTGCGCGTGGTGTCCTGGAAATCTCATTACTCAGACACTGACTTTGCGGGATAGACAAGGGCCACGTATCTCTGTGAAAGCCCAGTATTACCAGGAAACTTGGGCTGGTGCATCTGTGAAACACTTCTAATTATATATAGGTTGGGAATGAGGTGAAATGGCTGGCCACAGAAAACGTGACAGTTACGTTTGAGCCATTAGGATGCCTCCAATTAACATTTTTATTTTCTTCATATTTTTCTTTGTGTGTGTGTGTGAGAGATGAGCCAACATGCCTCCTATTATCTGGGGTTTTTTTTTCCCCCACACTCTGTTAACATAAAGATCAAATATGATAATGTTGGGGCAGTGATCGCATGGGTGGGAGCCAAGGCCATAGTAATTCGTTTTAATCTGAAGAGTTAGGAGAATTCAAATACTCAGTATGACCAGGCATTTGGAAACGTGATCTAAAGCCCGACGAAATTCCGCACCGTGCTCACTAGAACGGCCAAAACGGAGAAGAGGGGTGAAACCAGGTGCCGGCGTGGATACGGGGAAACTGGCATTATCACCCCAGCACCCCACTGGCATCACGCAGAGAAACGTGCACGCGTGTGGGATGGAAAGTCCTGGCCAGCCGCGGGCGGCCGTCTTCGCATCTCTCGAGGGCGCTGAGTCTCCACTTGCCTTTAAACGTCCTCGATTCTACCGCTGGGAACCTGGACAAGTGAAAACGCCCATCCGAAAGGAGACGGTGGGCAGGTTTGAGAACAACATGTTTGGCGATTGCCAAAAACTGCAGCCGGCCCGGAGGTCCCTCGGTTGGAGACGTGGGACTCAGCGGAAAGGAGGGTGGACACCAGAATGTACGCGGCGGCAGCAGGGAGAAAGCCCCCAGGGCGCCGAATAACAGGCTCCAGGAAGCCGAGCATCAAAATACTACGTGTGTTGTAGGAGTCTCTGAGTGTGTGAAGTTTCGAGAAAAGGCAACCCTGTAGAGACAGAAACCCAATCAGTGTCTGCCTGGGGCCTGGGGCCTGAGGCGGGAGCAGAAGTTAATCGCACGTGGGGCGCGGGAACCGAAGGGCGATGGGAGAGGTGCCGAAACGGGAACGTGCCCCTCATTCCTCAGGATGTCAAGTCCCTAAGCGCCATCGAGCGGTGCAGGCAAGGACGATTCGATTTCGCAGCCTGTGTGTTTCACCTCGCGAGGGCCCTGGAGCCGTCACCAGGATTGGGGGCGCACACGCCAGTCCGCGGGGGTCCTGGTGCGCTCCGGGGCGCGTTTGCTCCCACGGTTCCGGATCGCGTGAGCCGGCCGCGCTGGCCGGGCCGCTGTGTGCTCCGCTAGGAGGGGGCGTCACCGTCACTTGTGTGCAGATGTTCGGCTTCCCGTGGGGGGTGTGACAGATCTGGGCAGGAGAAGCAAGGCCCCTGTGCCCACAGCTCCAGGGGAACGGACCTGGTGCCCACATGCAGGTTTCTGGACTTTGCTGACCTGCATCCGTGTGGCAGCCTGCCAAAGGAGCGGACTTTCGGTCCTGCCAGGGCCTCTGACCCCGGAGAAGGCCAGGGAAACGAGGTGTGGCAGTGCTCCGTCCCCAGGACTGGCCTGCGAAACACCCCTGCTCTGTGGCAGGTAGCGTTTGTACGTACTTTCACGGTGCAAACGTACTGGAAACAGGGACTCCAGCTTTGGAGAAAGAAAGTGTGTCTTCCCCACCTGCCTCCTCTCTTGGCCAGGTTGCAAAAATGTGACATTTCTCCGGGAAGTTGGCACCTCATTTTCCACCCACCCTCCCAACGGACAGTCCCATTTAATAAGTCAGTTTGCAGCCCGGGACCTTCTGGAGACGCGCGCCTTCCTAAATTGAATTGTTTTCTTGTTTTGAGTGAGCGTTTTGGAATGGGATCTCCATCTTGCATTGGAAGCAAATTGATGGATAAGTCAAGTTGGACGCCTGCGTCCCCGTGTGCGCCGTGAATGAATTGGAAGTAAATGAGGTGGGGGGTGGGTCCCCGGTAGTGGCGCAGCCCAGAATTATCGGTCTGTTGCTGCCAGCCCGCGGAGCCGTTAGCACGTGTCCTCGGGGAGGGGGGCGGATTTGCTCGGCTACTGCTTGAGACAAGTCTCGAGTCCCCAGGATTGATCTGTGAAGTGGTTTACTGTTGGGAGTCTGCTTCTCCCGGGGTAACGGCTGGCGAACACACGGGGAACACATCTTGTTGGCCTTGGTGACTGATGCGCTTAGCACATGCCTCCACGCTGCAAACCCACATGCCCGGACCCTGGCGGGCCATTTCAGGAGGGCGCTGTGACCCTCTGTGCCTCCCCGGGAAGACCCATGAAGACCTGTGTGACAGTCTCATCAAAAGCCAGTTGCTGGACCACTTCCCACAGGAGATGCGGGTGTCATCGCGGCCACGGGCAGGTGCAGAGCCTGGCTCGTTTACCCTGCATTTCCCGACTGCCGACAGGGGTGATGATGTCCCCACCCTTCACCTTCTGGAGTGGCACGGGCTCCAACCAATCAGGACGGGCAGAGGCATCGCACTGACCAATCACCCGGGACACTGGCTGCACCCGCGTGACCCAGCGGAATTTCACCAGGATCCACGCGGGATGTCAGCTTCCATCCACCAGACGGGGTGTGAGAAACACGTTACCCCCTGGCTTCCCAGGAGTGCGCCCTGGTTTCTGGCACCCGCCCCCGTCCCGTCGGGCGCGTCCCAACCAAACGCACATGGGCTTGTCACCCCTTTCTTTTTGCCTAAGAGCTCCCAGCGCTCCTGCCGCCCAAGTCAAGGCTGCCGCAGTGAGGGATGTTCTGGTTCATGGCCCTGAGCCGCACCGGTGGCTCCATCGTTCCTGGATGGTGGCCTCTGTGCCAGACTCAAGGTCCTGGCCTCATTTCCAAGGCCGGTGTGGTCAGGCGAGACCCCTTCCAGGGTCTGGATTTGGTTCCTGAGCAAAACAGGCCAAGCCTCCTTCAAGGCCACCTTCAAAAGCCTTCCAGTTCTGTTCCCCAAATGCTTTTAGAACCTCGGGCTAGCAAGGCATGCAGACAATTTCTTTCTCATCTGTTCTCCATGCATTTGTGAGCACAGCCCATGAGCGGCCACTGTGCCTGGCCTGGGGACAGAGCCAAGGACAAAACAGTCCCGAGGCTTTCTGGGCTCTCTGAGAGACAGACGTCGCCCCAGAGGAAAAGCGAAACACATAGTGTCTCACGGTGACCAGGTCCCTGGGGAGCCCAGCAAGGGAATGCAGGTGGGGTGGTAGCATTTGAACAGAGACCCCGGCGGGGGCGGGGGGGGGGGGCGTGCAAGGATAGAGCCATGTGGATGTCTGCGGGGAAAAGCATTCCGGGCAGAAGGAACAGAGCAGGCGAAGACTGGGTCACGGTCAAGGCCCAGCGGAGCCGCGGTGGCTGGGAGGCGCGTCGAGGGGAGAGAAGGAGGAGAGGGGAGCATGGAGGCCCGCGGGGTCCACATCTCTCCCTGGGGGCTTTGGTTCTCACTCCGAGGGGGGAGGGAAGCAGGAGGAGGCTTGAGCGGAGAGGGGACGTGGTCTCATTCAGGTTCACGGGGCTCCCCCTGTGTGCTGTGCAGAGAGTAGACGGTGCTGAAACACGGCCCAGCCACATAGGTTGGATAATGCCTGGAGTCAGCACCGTCCTCCCCGCACATCAAAGGGGGCCCTTGTTGGCCGCGGGGTGGGGTGCGTGCCAGGAGCAGACTGCGCACGTCACATGCAAGGACCCTTTCCTGTCCCCCCGAGATGGGAAGTGGGAGGGGTTAGCGGCACAACACCCCATTGATCCGTGCTGCAAAACTCGGAAGGGACGCGGGCTCCAACAAAGGGCCCCTGTGTGGACAAAGGGTCAGCGAGGAGGGGCCGCTCGTTAAAATGCAGCTGGAAAGGCAGCCGCTAGGCGGACGCTGTAATTAATGACCCACCGTCCAGGAACGTTTGGGCTGGGGACACGGCGTTCTGAGCCACAAGCAGCTGCATTCACGGAAGAGGGAGGGAGGTGTCGCCCGCGTGCCTCGCCAGCGCAGGGAACGGGGCGCCCTGGGACGAGCCCCCCACCGGGACTCAGCATCTGTCCTCCCAGCCTCGGTCCTGTGCCCCAGTCCCTTTCCAAAATGACCCCCTCCCCCAAGCCACCTCCCGTTGGCCAGAGGCCAGAGACGTGGGCTGACCACTGTCAAGGGAAGGGTTCCGGGAGGAGGGGGGCTCCCTACGTCCTCCGGGTTGTGCAAACTTGGTCCGTGCAGAGGGGTCAGAGGAAGATGCTTCATGCCGGCGTGGAGTGCAGGGAGATGCTGGTTCTCAGAAGGAGCCCTGCGACCCCTGCACCCCAGAGAAGTGCAGACCCTGGTCCCACAAAAGCTTGTTCCCAGCACAGCAGCCCCAGGTGGTCAACACGGCCACCCCGACGCCCGCCGGTGGACGAACGGATGCACAGATACTGCCTTCTGTCCACGCGGCGGGAAGCTAGCGACAGGAAAGGGAATAAGGTGCCGACGGGCGTGGTGACAGGACGACCCTCGACAAGCTGACGACGGGGTCAGTGAGAGAAGCCCCCAGAAGACCCATGTGCTGTACGATCCCACGTGGGGAGGATCAAAGGGGGCCAGTCCCCCTTTGGGGGAGTCCAGCGGAGGCAAATCCGTGGACGCAGGGCTGGGAGGGGGGAGGTCGGGGAGCTACAGGCAGTGCGCCTGGGGTTTGTTTGGGGTGATGGAAACGCTGTGGAGGTAAATGCAGGGGCGGCCCGTCTGCTCCACGCGAGCCGTGTGGTGTCTGAGTTACGTCTCCACAAGCTGGGGGGGGTTTAAGGCGCTTTCCCAACAGGTTTGACGTACGCATTTGCTTTTGCAGTGTCGATTCAAGGCGTTTTTAGGGATGCTGCTGTCAGAGGCCGTGGTGGCCCGGGGCGTGGGCTGCGGCCCCGTTTCCTACCCTGTGGGTCGGGGAGAACCAGAGTACCTGCCTCCCCGGGTGGTCCAGACGAGTCAGCGAATCAGGACACACAAAGATGCCTGGAACAGCATGAAGTACTTGGCAAGACTCAAAACCACGAGGTGGCCACAGTGCGGTTGGCATTTTTGCCTCTGATGCTGGCGGAGGGGCTGTTTGCGTCGAGGAAGGAGCTCATGGAGGAGGGCTTGGCTGTCAGGAGACGGGAGGTTCAAATGTCAGTCCCGTGGGCCTCAGTTTCCCCCACTGTGGTAACATCTACCCTTTCTACCCTGCCATGTTGAAATGACATGTGTCAGGAATCCACACGAAAGTTCTCTGCAGAGGAGGGAAAGGCGCCTGTGGGTTTAATGGTGCCCCTGAAAAGATGCGCAAGTCCTAACCCTCAACACCTAGGAACGTGACCTTATGTGCACATGGGTCTGCGTTCGTGTCGTCAACTCAAGCTGAGGACGTTAGGGCGGGCCGTGATCCACGGTGGCCGGTGTCCTCGGGAGAAAAGGGAACCCTGCACACAGACAGGCACAGGGAGGGGCCTTGTGGCCACCGAAGCAGAGGTGGGGAGCATTGCGTCTCCGGGGCAGGGGGAGTTGGAGGAGGCGAGGCAGGTCCCTCCCTGGAGCCCCAGACTCTTGAAGAGGACACATTCCAGGCCACCCAGTGTGTGACACTTTGCAGCATCCCCGGAAGATTCCCACAATGGTGATTGTTATCACTGCGGTGAACGCTTGCTGCCTGACCCCTGCAGGCGCCCAGTACGTAGGGGCCTGTCCGAGAATTTGCGGCCAGGCCCTGGGACGTGAGAGCTGGCTGTTCCCGCTCAGCCCCAGCGTGCCCTCTGTACCGTGCTCTGGAGTGTGGACTGAGACCCTTCCTGCTGTCAGACATGAACCCTGCTCGGTCCACCGTGCTAAGATTTCTGGAAGGCACTGCCGGGTGAAGACAGGCGGAGGTGACCGAGGAGGACGTATGACTTCATACAGCCACAGGTGGATGGACCCATCATCCCTCCCGCTCCCTGCGGTGTCTGGAGGAGAAGCCCTTCTGGGGAAATGTGCTCGCGCCCCCTCCCTGCCCCTCCCCTCCTGGCCCTGGCTGCTTCTAGAAGGCCCCAGAGTGGCCACGAGGAGGAAAGTACAGCAATGTGCTTTTCCAAGTCCCCATCAGCTGCGGGTTCCCCGTCGGCGTCTCCCCAAGCGTTTTCAAAATCAATTTTGCCGAAACACGATGCGGAACTCTGGGGGACGGGTTCATCAGGACACAGGCAGGGAGGAGGCAGGGTGGTCAGAGGGCAGGTCCGGTCTGGCCTGTTCCATCAGGCCTGCCGTTCCGGTAATAAGGTTTCCCTTCCCTCCCTGATGAGAGAGATTTTGTTAGGCCGAGCCAGGCGTCAGCGCTGGGTGTCTGCACTCATCTGGGTAGAGGGAAAATCACATCAGCGGCTGGAATTTTGTGAGGCCGCCCCTGCACCATCTGTGTGCGGACATAAAATATTCTTAATCACGGGACCATGGAAATAGCTGTGGCCGTACCTAACGAAGTTTGTTAATCTGACGGCACTTTTCTGGATTCTTCGGCCCTGAACCCAAAACCGTCATTTCAAGCACCTTCGCTAATGAGCTTACCAATTGGTTGCTCAGGCGCCCCATGCATCATTTTAACTAGGAGGCCTCGGATTGGCAAAATGAAGTGCTCTTCTGGAGTCATTTTTTTGTTTTGTTTTGGGCTGTTGCAAATTGGGGGGAATTGTCAGTCTCTGCTTGAGGCCTTCTCTCTTGCCTGGCTCCCCGGTGAACAATGGTGTGACCACCGTTTCCAACATGAGAGCCAGCAGCTAGCACCCTGCCTGGGGACTTGCCTTCTCCTGGTTAGGAGACAAGAAATGTCACCTGCCATCATAGCAAATAGCAGTCTTTGTGCACCATCTCAAGCACAGAAAGAAACACCTACGTGAGTTAGTCTTAGGTTTGCCTGAGTTTAACAGAAAACTCTCGGAACCAATAGTCGAAACACGAAGGAAGTTTATCTCACATACATAAGTCAGTCCAGGGCCACTCCTCAGGTATGAGAGATTTAGGCTTCTCCTGTCTCTCTACCCCGCCACGTTCAGTGAGTGGCCTCCATTTCTGAGTTTGTCTCGTGGTCCAGAAAGGCTGCTCACGCTCCAGCCATTGTGTCTGTATTCCAGGTAGCCTAAAAAGGAAAAAAGGAACAGACTCCAGTTCCCATTAAGCAGATTTCCTAAGGTCCTGCATAATATTTCTACTTACATTTGGACTAGAACATTTCTCAAGCTTTGAGCAGCTTAAGGATCACCTGGAGAGATGGTTAAACACAAGCCAATGGGCTCCACCCCCAGAGTTTCTGATTAAGGATGTTCAGGGTGAGGTCCAAGAATCTGCCTTTCTACGGTGTCCGGGTGGTGTCGTGGCTGCTGGTCTGGGCACCAACTTTGAGAAGAGTGGGTACTGAGGGCACACAGCCCCTTTTTGCTACAATACCATTTGTCGCTATTTCATCCAAACCAGATCGATATATTTTTCTAGCCGTCGCCTTGTTCTGGTCGCTTCTGGGATTCAGAGGCCTTTCGTGCTGCCACAGAGGCTCACCAGACAGCCACCTGTCTTGCCGCTTCCCAGAGGGGCCAGCCGGGAACCGGGCACTTGCTGCCTCCCTCAGAATCCAAAGACCCCTCTCACCCAGGAGAGGGAACTGTCTGCTCCAGAGGGCTCGGCGGAGGGGGAGCCCCCTTCTTCCTCCTGATTTTGGCCAAGACCCTTTGTCAATACCTGTGAACCCTCTGCCGTCTTGGGAATTTGGGGAGGGTTTGCCTGCCCAAATGTCTCAACTACACAAAATGTCTCAAAATAACTATCCCGCTGGACAGACCTCTCGGACAGACCCGTCTGGCGGGCAAGAATTGGAGGGAAGATTTTTTTCTTTACTTCGGGAAAGGCGGGGGCGGGGGGTTGATCAGTCCCTGGAGGGTCAGTCCCAGACCCAAATCCGCTGAGTGATCGGCACCAGCGGGCTCCCGCTCGCTCACACCCCCGGGTTCAGCTTCAGGGGTCTGAAGCCAATAGCAAACCCATTTGCACCCTGGGGAATGGGTCCTGGGGCTCCTGCTGCTGGTCTGTCCTGATCGAACTGGAGGTTTAATTAAAGAGGTGCTCCATCAACTTGCAAGCAATGCTAATTCAGCTCCCAAATCAGTCATAGTCGAACGCACACCATCTTGCAGCCAAGAGCGCACGGGCTGGTCCCGGGACCCAGGATGTTGAAACCCAGGGTCAAGGCTCTTGGACCCTGTTTCCCGGACGGGGCAGGCGTTCGTGGGATGGGCACCTTTGTGCTGAGCACTGAGCCGCTGGGGCGCTGGTGTCCACTCTCAGGTTCTCAGAGGAGCCCTGGAGGGAAGTGGGGTCCTCCCATTCCACAGATGAGGGAGAAGCACCGAGGAGGAGGCAGGACCCAAAACCCCACACGGCGAGCGGGCAAACGGCAAGCTGGGTGCTCTTGAGTTTGCACTCACCGAAGCAGTGAGGGTCTCAGCCCCCCAGTGCTGGAAGCTGGACTCTGCTTGATTTCCAAACCTGGACCTTTGACCCTCCCAGAGCCCACTGCACGAGCCAGCTCTCCCCAGCGGCTCTCTGCCAGCCCCGGGGCATGTTTGGCTGACCCACTGCACCTGGAGGAGGACACCGTTGGCTTTCCTGCTCCTCTGTCTTTTTGCGATGTTATCTACCACCCTGACATCTGGAAGGGCCGGTTGTAGTCGGATCTTATTATCGCTCAGGTATCCGTATCCTTCCTCTCCTAGAGCTAAAACCGTGGGCAGGGAGACAGATACGGTGGAAATAATCACTACCGTAGATTACGAACCACTTAAAAGTGAGCCACAATTCGAATGTCTCTTCCTGTGTAACACGAGTCCGTCTGCTTTAAGGGGCCCAATGCTTCTTGTGGGTCCAGAGGGTTCAGGACTCCTGCATGCAAGGCAAGTTACCACAGGGACGCTGACCCCATCGGCCCAGCAAAACAGCATGACTTGAACCCCCCAAATACAGGAGACACCCCCACGGGATGCACTGAGAGCCCCGTCATTTTAGGAAAATGATCTTCTTGCCCAGGGACCAGCAGAGTTTTCTGTAAAGGACTAGATAGTATTTTATGCTTTGTAGGGACGCACACGGTGTCTATTGTGTATACTTTTTTTTTTTAATTTTTTAACATTTATTCGTTTTTTGAAAGACAGAGGGAGACAGAGCGTGAGCGGGGGAGGGGCAGAGAGAGGGAGACACAGAATGCGAAGCGGGCTCCAGGCTCCAGGCTCCGAGCCGTCAGCACAGAGCCTGACGCGGGGCTTGAACTCATGAATTGCGAGATCATGACTTTAGCCGAAGTCGGATCCTTAACCAACGGAGTCATCCAGGCGCCCCTTGTATATTCTTTTCTTAAAGCCTTGACAAGTAACGAAATCATTCTTGGCTCTTGAGTCTATGTAAAAACACCCCGTGGGCAGGATTTGGCCCCTGAATCTTGTTAACCAGCCTGCAAAAGTCTAACGAACTGCGAGAGGTTATTTGCAAGGTTGTCATAGACACCTTGCCTTCCTGCCAATATTTTACTTAACTAACTAAAGTTTTAAGAATTAGTTCTAAGAAGCAGCACCCGGTTGTCACCTATCTCTGCCTCGACGGTGAATCAGCCAATTGTAGGCCTTCCTGTGTGTGCAGTTCACCCTGAGCTGCCTTCTTCAGGGAGAATGTGAAGCTCTCAGCCTGCAATCAGAGGAGACCCCAGCGGGACACGCCGGGCTCTGTCTGCACCCGGGAGGGTGGAGGGTTCGCTTCTGCTGCTTCTCCCTCTTCTCCCTCAAAGCCAGAGGGGGGGGGGAGGAGCGCACAGATTTGAGAGCAGCTCGTTCATCTTGTACCCTTCACGGGAGTGGACGCCCCTCTGGCCACAGGCGGAGAGAAGGAAGCCTGGATTTAAGAGTCACTGGATGTTCACAAAGGGTTTGGATAGAAACGGGAAAGATCTCTAACCAGTGGCTTCTCTAGACGCCAAGGCCACCTGTCCAGTCACAGCCAGGCTCGCCCAACTGACCCATGTTCTAAAGGGTCAATGCAGTGTGGAGGGTAAGAAAAAAAAAAACTATATACACAAGCTGGATTCCTCCAGGCAGAATTTCTTCCTCAGGAAGCCTCAACTTTGCATCTAAAGGCCTTCGACTGATTAAACCAGGCCCACCCAGATCATCTAGGATTATCTGCTTTCCTGAAAGTCAGCTGATTATGAGCATTCATCGCACCTACCCAATACCTACATGGTAGTGCCCAACTTGGTGTCTGATGGCATAATTGGGGGCTGTCACCTGGCCGGGTTGACACGTAATCACCCAGGTGTTGGCAAGAATTTCAGGAAAAGGCACTTCGCCTGCCGTTGCTCAGAGTTTAGATGATAGCATGACCACGCAGAGAGGATCAAAGAGGAAATGTGTGGGCCACTCAGCCCCGCAATTCCACGGGCACCAGGAGGTGCTGGAGAGTCTCCAACACGTGGGCAGAAGGAGAGAGGGTCCTTTGTACTGGCAGAGTTTGAGACATCCCGAACTGCCATCAGTGGGTGAGCAGAAAAGTCAACTATGGAAAAGGCATGCGATGGACACCTAGGTCTCTTTAAGACAGAGCCGGATCAGCACGTGGATGTGGATCTCAGCGTGGAGTGTGGTTCGGCCGCGTGGACGCGAGCAGTCAGGAAGACATAATAACCGTGAGCAAAAGAACAAATGAGCAAATGGATGAAAGTCCAGGATGCTATATCGGTATAAACTGTCTAAAATGCATGTTTGTACAAAACGTAAATGGAGGGAACAAGGCCACGGGTCCTGTACTTGTGCGGGAACGTGAGAAAAGTCTAGAATCGCGAACTGGAAAGGTGTCCAAGTCCCAGATGGCAGGCGCCTCTGGGGAGGGAAATCGGGAGACCGCATGGGAGCAAATGACGAGGAGCTTTCAAAGTTACGAGCCCTGTTTTCCCTCTTTTACAAGAGAAAGAAGACCTGAAACCACCACAGAAGGTGATAGCATCCTGCTGCTCTGGATTTTGTGTGTTTGGATGCTCGCTGCCTGCTCATCCTGGTTTCTGTCTCCCACCCCCCACACACGTGGGACAGGGGCGTGGGCTTTCCTCCGTGGGCTGGTGGCCTGACCCACACACCCGCCGTCACGCTGCCCGAGCCCTGGCGGGAGGCTCGTAAACGCCATCGGATGAAATCTGCACAATGATGCTGAATATCCCCCAAGTTCACAGCCGAGAAACGGGTCCGTGAAGGATTTAAGGAAAGCAGGAAAAGGGGCAAAATCAGGACAGGGGCTTTTCTGTCCGAGGTCCTCAGGCCGTCCAAACAGATGTCTCAGCCCCGGGGACACGTGTTCAAACCTGGCGAGGCCACCTTGGTGCTGCGCACCTGAACACGCCACTGTATCAGCTCGGGGCCTCAGTTTCCCCATCTGTGGGCCGGGGATAGTAAGACCACCTGCTTCATGGGTTGGGGGACGGATGGCAGTGTTCAGTAACACCCGGGGTGTCCCAAGAGCTCCCCAGATGTGACCTGGTGGGCCTCTTAATGGCCCGCCTTGAGAGAGGTCATTTTTGCCCTGTCGGGAATGTTCTAGACGCAACGGCTCCTGTCCTCGGACCCTGGTGAGGTTTGAACCCGTGCGGTTGGTTTAGAAGGCCAGGCGTCCGGCCTCGGAGCTGCACACGTGTTTCTCCGAGGGTGAACAGACTCTGAGGGTGGCTTGGGGGGCCGAGTCAGGCCGTGGCCTTCCCGGGGCGCCGGCCCTGCTCCCACACACGCCGGCCGTCTTCTGTCCCGAGAGGCAGTTCATGTCCACAAAGGCTCCGCTCCGAGCCTGCAAGTGAGTGGTTCTCAGTATATTCACAGGGTCGTACGACCACCACCCGCTCTCCGTCTGCGTGGATCTGCTGTTCCGGACACGTCACGTGGACGGAACCAGGCGCTGTGTGGCCTTCCGTGTGGCTCAGCATCGCGGATAGCTTGGCACCGCTTTCCGGGCCTGAATGCCTCCCGTGCACGGACGGGCCACACGCACATGTCCTGCTTTTCCCTCCCCAGAGCGCCCGGGGGCTCGCTCGTCCCACATCGCGGGGGTCACTGCACACCCTTCGGCCCGTGGGACATGCTCCGGAGTAGTTCTGTGCCCTCTCTTCATTTAAAAACTAAAAAATCCAATTTGTACCAATGCAGAAAACGGCTAAACCAATTTACATTTTTGAGGGCAGCTCAAAACAACGACACATGTTTTCTGCGAAGCCTCGGGCTTCTTGTCCAATTTGAAACGACAGCGATTGAAAGTGCCTGACTTTCTGGATTCTTCTCAGCAGAAAGCGCGGTTTCCAGCCTACGGTGGAAGCAGGTGGAGGGAGGGGGGAAGCTCCGTAGCTCAGAGAGCCGCCAGGTGGGGGCCGTGCCCGCGTGGAGCTGGGGAGGCCGTGCAAGGGACGGCGAGCTCCTCTCCCGGCTGCTGCGGCCCGCGGGCGGGGACGCACTGCCTTCTGTGGCGCTGGGCAGGGCACGGTTCTCGGGGCCGCGGGGCCGCGCGTGTTCCCGGCCAGCCCTGCACGGGAGGCGCTCCGCTGGGGCCGGGGCCCGGCGTGGGGGGTGGGTTCTGAGCGAGAGCCAGTCGGATGCGCTGAGATAGTGTCCTCAGCATCTCGTCCAAGCAGTGAGTCGGCCCGGACCGGACGGGGCTTTGGGAGGACGACCAGCCACGTATACAGCATGGGGTGCTGTGTCATTACACACGTGTGCACGCACACAACACGCATGCACACGTGTGGGCAGACGCGCCTGCATACCTCACACGTGCACACGTGCACACGTATCACGCATACGTGCGTACCACAGACGTGCCCACAGATGCACGCACACTCACACACAGGCACACACACAGGCACGTTTCGGCCCCAGGACAGCTTCCCTCCATCCCGGCCCGGCCCCCTCCCCGGAGACCCGTGTCCGGCCACGCCCGGGTCTCTCCGCCCTCCCTGCTTCTATGACGTTCGACGTTCCCATTGTTTCCTGCAATCCCACAATCTGGGGAGGCAGGAGAGGACAGTCCAGTCTGAAAACTGCTCCTTCTCAGGGACCGGAGGCTGGTGCGGGAGTTTTCACTTCCCACCTTGGAGGTGCCCGGGCCCACCTTGGGGAGACAGCCAGGGCTCCGCCCCACACGCTGGGACACACCCTGTGACGTGTTTCCCCACACCTGTCTCCCCCCGCCCAGGGCCCGAGACTCACGAATACTGGCCACCACTCACCACCGCGTGCCTGGTTGCCTACCGACAGTGACTGTGCCTTTCTTCGTGACGGCACAGACCCCTCTCGGGTCACGATGAAGGACACATCCTTGCCCTGCTTTGCAGCGTAGCGTCAGGGCTGTGTTACGGTACGGGGCCGTCTTCTAGGGCTGCCGGAACAAAATACCAGGGGCTGGGGCTTAATCAGCAGAACCTTTGCGAAGGTTCCGGAGCCTGGAGGTCCCAGATCAAGCTGTCAGCAGCTTTGGCTTCTCCCGAGCTCTCTCCTTGGCTCGCAAATGCCCGTGTCCCTGGTGTCCCTTCCTGTTCTTATGAACCTGTTGGATCGGGGTCGCCCTTGGGACCCCAGGTAACCTTAATTACCTCCTCAGAGATACCTCCTGTCTTGAAATAGTCATGCTGAGGATGAGGGCTTCGACATGGATTTAGGGTCGGGGGGGGGGGCACCATTCGGTCCACAGCACACACAGACCCTGACCTCAAGAAATCCCACGTGTAAACCGGAGAGCTGGAATGAGCATCCAGTGCATCAAGGGAGGGCACGGATGGCAAAAATCAGTGTCAAAACATGCCCTTAAATGCTTGCTAAGCGTCTGTAGGAACACTAACCACGTACCGGAAATAAAAATGTTCAAAAGTGAACTCATCACCGCAGGGCATTCCTCTGCCGTTGAAGCAGGTGAACCTTCATTCTCCCCTGTATCAGTCAGGAGGCAGTAGGGCGAGCGGCAGTAACAAACAGCCCCAGTTCTCACCGTCATTCAGAGCCTCGGGCCGGTGAAGCAGCTACCGTCTGAGTAATTCCGGCCGCTCTGCCTCAGGAACGGAGAGCCCGTCCCTCCGTGAAGGCGGGGAATCGCTCTAGTCCAGGAGTGACACACGCCGTGCCAGCTCACAACTGACTGGCCAGATTCGTCACGCAGCTCCCAGCAACCACACAGGCTGTGTGCAGGAAGCACAGTTTCATGGTGTGTCCGAGGTGGCCAGAGGCCAGAAGGCGAGGGGTCTGTAGCTTTGTGCACACGAGTCAGCCTCGTGGGACCCTCTGCAGGGCAGAGTGGGTCTGGAGGGACCCCCCAGAAGACACTCGGCGCGTGACCTACACCCCGACACGTCTGCAGCTGGGCCCCCCGGCCTGTGCTGCCTCCCTGGCCGCAATTCAAATAGGGAGCCTGGACTCAGTCTGAGTCCCTGACACCTGACGCTTCCTGCCCCCATTTGGAACCCCAGTGACGGGTAACTCTCTGCTCCCATGGTTCATGCCATTGGCTGGAGAGACACATCCAATGTCCACCCAGTCTGAATCTTTCTGTGATTCAGTCCAGGGATGGGACGCGTCGGGGAGAGGATCGTGGGCGTGTGCGTGTGCGTGCGCACCTGCAGTGACCGTTAGGAAGCTAATCACAATGAATCCATGAGGGAGTTTGCTGCCTTAATGAAGCCATTAGCCAAAGACCATTCTGAGAGAGAAAACGTGAAGTCTGAACTCTGAGCACATTACCTGTAATGAACCTGAAAGTGGACTTGGGGAATTTCCGCGGTATTCTTAGCATCCGTAATAGCCGGTGGGCGAGCCGCCAGATCGCGGCCCCAGCTCCCGGGAATCCTGCGGACCCAGGAGAAGACACGGCAGAGGCTTATTTAAGGGCTGGCTTCTGGGTACAAGCATCAGAGAGAGGCTGGGGCTCCACTTAGAACTGATGACTCTTCCAGCTGTGCTCCTGTCTAATGCAAAAGGTCATTTCTGTGTCAGTTGCTTCCCTGGAGAAAGAAGCGAGAAAAATCTCTTTCCTTCCAACTCCCGCTTCAAAGTGGGGCAGTGCTTCTGGAGAGGGACTTCGAGAGAAGTTGGCCCAGAGGGAAAAGGTGTTAATAGAGGTAGGGAAGCATTACGAAAGTGCGAGCCCGTAGTGCCCACAGACTCAAAAGAGAAGGCGCTTTCTTTATCACTTTGAAAATCACTACATGTGACGCTAATCATTTTGCGTGAAGCCAGGAAGGACACGATGAACCGAGGTCCCCATAGCTGCGATGGAGTGGGCTCTCCAGGGCAGGACAGGAAGAGCCTGTGGTCTGCATAAAAGTCTGCAGAAAGATCCCAGCTGTCTGGTGCCCCTCACCAAGGTGTAGTGACTGTGGCCACCGGGGATTAAAAGTGACCTGGCTCACCGGTGTCGTAGCGGAACACCCGCCATTGCTCTTTGCCGGGAGGAACCTCTTCCTTCTTCTTCTGATGGTGGCCTTTCTCCTGTTGGACTCCGTCTTGGTAGGCTTGTGAATCAAAGGGGAGCCATCCTCCCCGGGATAAGGGATGGCCATTTAACCCGACCAGACTCCCCCCACCCCACACCCAGGGAATTTAGATAGATCATCTACGGAGTGACTCAGGAGACAAATGGCCCAAGCCATTCACTGCACTCCACTCTGGAGATCCTGTCCCTTCCTGGCTTTCAGTGTCCCGCAAGCTGATCTGGGCCCTGCCTTTCCAAGGCCCCTTTCAGCTTCTCCGTTAACCCTGGGAGTGGCCCAGGACCCAACGGGTAAGAACCTGCATTAGCCTCCTGTTGCCATACCAAATTAACAGCACCTCCTTATATTACAGTCCTGGACACCAGAAGTCAGAAATGAGCCTTTATGGAGCTGAATTCAAGGTGTCAGCAGGGCTGTGTTCCCTCTGGAGGACCTAGGGAAGGGTCTGTCTTTTTCCAGAAACCAGAAACCATCCACGTCTCTTGGGTCATGAGGACATCACTCTGACCTCTCCCTCTGTCCCTGCCTCACTCCTCTTCCTCTGACCCTCTTACAAGGACTTATGATTCCATTGGGTCCTGCCCCCAGATAATCCAGGATAGTCTGCCCTTCTTAAGATCCTTGACTTGACCACAACCGCAAAGTCCCCTAATACCATGTAAGGGAAAAGACTCACTGGTTCCGGAGATTAGAACAGGGCGGGCCTCTGGGTGGGAAGGACTCACCTGATTCCATTTCTGTCGTCTACAACCAAACCCTAACTGGTACATAACTTCTACTCTCTCTCTACAAAAGGAGAATTAATAATTTTTGACTTTGGTAGCTGGAAACCAAGAAGGCGGCCGTAAATAAACGAAATTGTAATGTTCTTGGAAAGTTCTTCCAAAGAATGGCCTTTTTTGCCCCAAATCCCAAAGTCAGTGCTATGGTGTCTTGTCCAAACAAACACAGCCTGGCAGATACTTGGGGAACTTCCCGCTTGTGTCCCGCTGAGCATATCAGCCCCCTTGACCCAGCTCTGTCTGGTTCTTCTGACAGGACACTGAGATTCTCAACACCGCCATACTCACAGGAAAGACCGTAGCCCTGCCCATCAAGGTGGTCTCTGTGGAGGAGAACAGTGCCGTGACGGATATCTCAGAGCTGGTGGAGTGCAAGTCCGCAGACGAGGATGTCCTCAAGGTAAGCACCCCCACTGATCAGTCACCTGGGTTGAAATGATGGAAACTGTTGGGGCACACCCCATTCACAAAGGGGGGTCAGCACCAGGAAGTATGAAGTCCAATCACACGACCACTCTTCCAGCTCCAAACCCAGTTTGGAGTGTGGTCTGCTTTGGAGCGTGGCTCAAACCCCAGATACTTCCAATAACCGAGCGGGTGACATGGCGGGTGAAGTGGTCAGGGCAGACGGACACGCCCCACACTAGCTGGGCATCCGGAGTTCGGCTCCTGCTGATGTGGTCACCAGTAAACGGGAGATCAGTATCGCCATTCCTTCAAGAGAAGCCGCAAATTTGCGCTTTATGTAAAAGTCACGTGTTCGCAAATTTGGGATTTATGTAAAAGTCGCCCGTTTTTCAGTGTTGGCCACCAGTTGTAACTTTTTTTTAATGGGCAAAAAAATAAAATACATCTGCAATGTGAGTCTGGCCCAGGCAGCTGTCCAAACCTCTGTTCTGTTGGGCAGACCATGAACCGGGAGTCAACTCCAGCCCCCTGATCGTTGTGTAAATAAAGTTTTATTGGGACACGACCGCTCAAATCTATCTCTGTACTGTCTGCGGTGGCTTTGGCACGACCACAGGAGTGACAGGCAGTTGTGACCGAGACCATCTGGCCCGCAACTCTAAAATATTTGTTACTTTGCCCACGCCAAGGAAAAGTTTGCCTAGAGCAACCCCTGCTGTGGAGTTTAAGTTTCGTGAGGGAACGACCCAAATTCTTGGTCTTTCCCACCACATTTGCTGGGATAATGTACTCACAGCGCTGGCTCCAGGGATAAGACAGCATAAGGGCTTTTCCAAGCCAGAAACGAAGCTTCTGGTCTTTCTCCAGATGAGAGAGATCTCCAGATCTTTCTCCCAGATGCATTGGGTCTTTATGTATTCTTGTAGGTATGTCTCTGGGATTACAAAAGATGTAATCTCCGGCATCTCAAGGAAGAGAGGCTTTTCCCCAATTCCCCCAAAAGTGATCTATGGGCTAAGGGCAGCCCCAAAGCCACACACCCAAAAAGCTGGTGGCGGGAGGGGCGGGGATGAAGTTCTAAACCATACTGTTCAACAGGAGCACAAATGTGGGCCACACGTGTCGTTTAAAATTCTCCGTCACGTTCACGAAAGGGAGAGCAGGTGAAGGTAATTTTTTAGATGTCTGTGTTTAAGCCATTATATTAAAAACATTATCATCTCAACATGTGATCGATATAAAAATCATGAACGCGCTGTTTCGTACTCGGTGGGGCCCAGTCGCT
Organism: Herpailurus yagouaroundi; assembly: GCF_014898765.1. Classification (NCBI taxonomy): domain Eukaryota; kingdom Metazoa; phylum Chordata; class Mammalia; order Carnivora; family Felidae; genus Herpailurus; species Herpailurus yagouaroundi. Next base: position 17,492,873 of record NW_024412422.1, read on the forward strand.
TCGAATCTACGGAGAGCGCGTGTTTGTTCCTTTTCCACGTCAGGGCTTCCTGGCCACCGTGGCGAGCGGCTTCCCCGTTGGACTGCTAAGATCCGAACCCGGGGCAGGATTTTGCAACGTCGGCACTATGCTGGTGTTTTGTGCCAGATAATTCTTTGTTAGGGGGCTGTCCTGTGAGACGGATTCCTGCCTCCTACCCCAATACATACATGCCTGTCACACGCCCTGAATGATGAAAACCAAAATTGTCTCCAGTCATTGCAAAATGTCCCCTGGTGGGCAAAATTTCTTCCACTGAGAACCGTGCTCTGTTTCTGGCTGCACAGTCACCCCACTTCCTTGTGGCCGAATCACCCCCACTTTGTTGGTGAGGCCAAGGTGGGGAGGAGTCTCTTGGTTGGAGCTGGAGCCCTCCCTGCCCTGGCCCCCATCATGTACCGGATCCCTGGTGGCCATTGGTTTTCATTACTGATCTGTGATGGGCACTGGGGAGGGCACCTGTCGGGATGAGCACTGGGTGTTATATGGAAACCAATCTGACAGTAAATTGTATTTAATGTTAAAAAAAAAAAAAAAGAGCCAGGACCTCGGGGACACCTGGGTGGCTCAGTCGGTTAAGCATCCGACTCTTGGTTTGGGCTCAGGTCATGATGCAATGACCATACAGAACCTGCTTGGGATTTTCTCTCTCTCTCTGCCTCTCCCTCGTTCGCACTGTCTCTGTCTCTCTCAAAAATAAATAAATTAAAAAAGTGTTTTTTAAAGAGCCGGGACCCCTGATGACTTTTCTAGATGGATAAGAAGGCCATCTGTCAGCCTGAAAAATCCCAGAACCAAGTTTTACCGCAGTTGTGGGTAGAATCATCCTTAGCTTCTCTTCTAGGAGTTTGTCATGGAGCCCATTGCCAATATTTCCAGAAACATAATCAGCGTCTTCAGAGAAACAAATGTATTCGAACCAGAAATTGCCCCTGGAATGAATTTGGAGCAGGCTGCCCCTGGCTGTTGACAAAGCCACGTGACATCCTGCACTCCAACTCAGTCCCCAGGACCCCGATTCGGCCGGTGGTTTGGGGTCTGGCGGGGTCGGCGATGCTCGCAGAGCTGGTCTGTCACGGCGCGGGGTTCCACGGAGAGGACACGGGGCAGGGGATGTGTAGTCAGTGTCTCCCCTGCAGCAGGTGTGTGCAGGGCTAGATTGGGACGGCCCTGAGTTCCGCAAAGGACTGGAGACTCTGAGATCCACGCCGCGCCTCCGACGAGCCAGCCTGCGCAGTTTGCGGGCAGAAGACGCGACTCCTGGTCAGGGACGTAGGGCATCCAGGGAGTTCGCGCCTTCCCGCACCAGATGCCTGAGCGCCTCTCCCCACAGGGTCATGCCACGGGCCATGCCGGGACACCTGCATACGTAGGCTGTAAGGAGCCCTGGGCTTAGGGGACCTGAGTCCTTTATAAAAGGCACATTATGGGCTGAACGTTGGTGTCCCCCCCAAATTCATACGTTGAACCCGTCATCCCCCACCCCCACCCATGTGATGGCGTGAGGAGGTAGCACCTTCGGGGGTGATCAGGTTTGGATGAGGTCATGAGGGTCGGGCCCCTGTGGTGGGATTGGTGTTCTCGGGAACAGAGGAAGCCACGGGAAGTCTCTCATAGACAGCGGCGTGGGGTCACAGCGAGAGGGCGGCTGTTGGGAAGCCAGGAGGAGGGCTGGGCCACAGAGCCGGTCCATGCTGGCACCTTGATGGGGGACGTCCAGCCTCCGGAACCGTGAGGCACAGAGTCTCCCGCGTGAGCCGCCCGGTCTGTGGGGTTCCGTCCGAGCAGGGCCAGGCGGACAGGGGCAGACAGCCCGCTCGCCTCCCCCGCCCTGGAGAGAGACGGCGTCCCTGTTCTGTTTTGCCACAAGCATGCCCGCCCTCTGCTCGACAAGGGAGCACCGGGGCTGGTCGCGAGACGAACATCCGTGACAAGACCATTCAGACAACGGCAGCCGAGGCTTTGTAGGGTGCCGGAAGTTCAAGGGTGCCGTGGGGAGTTTCTTCTAAAACGTTCTTGCTGTGCCTTTCCGGGCTCCACGGTCTTGGGCAGCTCACACGTTCCGTCCGCCTCCGGGTCTCCTTCGGAAAGTGGGGACAGTCACGGTGCGTGATTCAAAAGGCCGTTGTAAGGACTACCAGGTTTTATTAATCCAGTGAAGACTTGGCCACTAGGTCAAGTGGAAAGGACTGGACTCTGACCCCGGTTGGCTCGGGCAGTCCCCTCGATAGCCCCGTGCGGTCGGTCAGGGGCTGCAGACAGAGCACCTACAGGTATCATCTGTGTGGTGTGCAGAGTATGGCTTAAGAAAATCAGAATTTCCACCTATTTCAAGTGTGCAGCCCAACGATATTTAAGTAAACTTACTGGGTTGGGCAACCATCACTGTGACCCAGTTTTAGAATATTTTTGTCACCCCATTTACCGTTAATCCCATTCCCACCCGTAGCCCTGGGCAACCGCTAATCTACTTTCTGTCTCTACAGATTTGCCTTTTTTTGGACATTTCACATAAATGGAATCCTACAATATGTGGTCTCTTATTAAAACAGTTCGGTGATCATTTCTTACACGTCTCTTGACACATCTAGGTGTAGCCGCACGTACAGAGACAATTTTTTAAAAGATGGGATCATGTCAAAGGTTTTTTAGCCGCAGTTTTTTAACTGGCAAAGCTACACACACACACACACACACACACACACACACACACACACCTGCCAGCCAGCCTTCCTCCACGATGATGTGATCACACACGTAGCTCGAACACACAGATAAGGATTGAACACACAGAACACGTAGCATTCACACCGTTGTGTCTGCCCCCTTCTCGCGCCCTGCGATGCCTCCCGAGAGCCCCGGCTGGTGGGGGTTCGGGAACGGAGGCACCACAGGAGCCGAGGGGTCCGGTGTGCTGTGTGCTCAGCGTGTGGGTTTGCAGGCGTCAGACTGTGAGGGCGGGAGGCCGTGGGACATCCACGAGCGTCTGTGCGGGTTTCCTGGGCGGGGGAGGAAGACCAGTGTCCCGAGCGGGTCAGGGATTTGCTGTCGGGCAATAGCGGAGGAGACGGCGTGCCGTGGACAAGCCCCCCCGGCTCCCCGCACCCACGGAGTGCTTTTGCCCACATTCGTGCACGCGTCAGCACCTCCGGCATAAGGCCGTGTCCTGTAGCCGAGGGCAGGGCATAGGACGCTCTGCAGAGGCGTCTTGCTCGCGGTTCTCGAGGTGGCGGTCTCTTAATGGCGTGGTTGAATCACACGCTGGTGTCTAGGTCCCCTTCTGGTAAGAATGACAGGTGATGACGAGGCACACGGGGGGCGGGGCTGGAGAGGGCCCGGGGCGAGGGACGCTCTGGATGGAGCGGCGTCTGAAAAGGACACATCTGGGCCAATTGGCAGGGAGACAACAACTGTCAGTGCCCACTGTAACCCTGTCCCCCCACTTGCACCACGCCGTCCGCGTACCCCCTCATCCTTAGGACGAGACACCGGGGCACCCCACCCTGTGCCTCCTGAGTGACCCCCACCCCAGCCTGCTGCTGCCCCCCTGTGCCTTCCCCGGGGGCTCCTGGGGTCACAGGTGGCGAGGCCCCGCCCACAAGAGGCTGGCAATGCTGAGATTCCGGGCATCGTTAGCAAAAGTCCCTTTACTGGATTTCCAGGGCTGACCTCCAGGGCCCGGCCCGGCTGCTGGCCCTGATGCAGAGCTAAAGGGGATGCGTGTGGGCGGCCAGCTGCCCAGCTCTCCCGGTGACGAGTGCCTGTGATGGCTCCTGTACGTGCAGGACGACCCTGCTGGGGCGGAGGCCTCGGTTTCCCGTGGTTGCTGCTCCTGGGGGCCCGAAACGTCCTCTCTCTTGCATGTGCTGGTGGTTCCACGAGCTGAGTCCATGAGAAGCTGGGCTCTTAGCAGCAGCCCGAAGTCGTTGGTCTGCGAGGCCCTGGGGTGGCGCCCCTCGCCCAGGGGAACGTGGGCAGGGTTTCCGTGGGGGGAAGAGTGCTCCCCACCGTGCTCCTCGCACCCAAGGGCTCTGGGAGAAGCATCTTCAGCCCCAAGAGCCACTGGGTTCTGGGTGACAGCAAACCAAGGACCGCAAGGAAGTTTCTGGAACGCAGGGGCTCTTGCTGCCCACGTCCGCAGTGTGGGTCAGGTGCACGCCCGCTGCCGGCCTCTTCCTCCAGCTCTGGTTCTGTCCGCTGCAAAACCGCGAGACAGAGTTTTAACACACTTGTGCAGGCAGAGCGGGTGGATGGTGTGTTCATGGCAGCGTCTCCTGCATCCAGGGCAGACCCAGGGCCCCCCAGGGGACATGGGGCGACGTTCGGAGACCTTTGGGATGGTAGTGACTCAGACAGAGGGGCTACTGGAGTCTGGTGGCTGAAGTCCAAGGGTGCTGCGAAGGGTCCAGATCCCAAAGAATCATCCGGGCCCCGATGTCAATGGCCCTGGACCATCCAGGACCTCCGGGTTTTACCATCAGATGTTGGTTTTCTTCTAAGAGAAGCAGGATGCTGCAGGATACCCTGATTTGGATTTCAGAGAGATCTCTCCGGCAACGCTGGGGTCAACGCTATGATAAGTTCATTTTACAGATAAGGAGGCTGAGGCCCAGAGAGGCCAAGCAACTTGCCCAAGGCCACACAGCCAGAAGACGGCAGATCCAAGATTGCAGCGCAGGTCTGCCTGATCCCCGGCCCCGCGCACATGGTCTGAGGCGTGTCTCCCAGCCAGATGTGAAGATTTGCCTCAAGCTGCACGGTAAATCAAGTAAAGTGGAATTGGCAGCTGCCCAGCTGTGCGGGTGACACGTGGCCAGCGTCTCCTGCTGGACGGCACCCATACAGGACGTTCCCAACGTCACACCGACCCGGAGCCTTCGACTGGTAGGAGCCGTGCCGTGCGCTCACTCCTACGAGGGCGTGATGGACAGAAGTAGGTGCCCGGGACCGGCCGGCGGAGGTCAGGTGGCTCCGAGCCTCCGTCTGACGCTGCAAAGAAGAGCCTGTTCTAATAAAAGACGTTTGCGAAAGATAAGGTCGTTTATTTGCGAGTTAGATTTTAGTGGAGTCCAGGGAGGCTCCGTCCGCATTTGCCTAACGAGCCACAGGGGCTTCAAAGCACCAGGAATCCCGCAGCTGGGAGGGAGCGGCCTTTGCATGGATGAGACGTTTCTGGCCAGCTCCGTGAAGCGTGGGGGACACAAGTCCGGGTCGGAGCCACGTGGCTGGCTTGCCTCGGGAGGGTCGGGTCTGGGTAGCAGCTCTCCCGTGCCGGCTTCCTCTGCCACGTACGAAACGTCCTCTCCCTCTGTGGCCTCTCTGCTGAAATCAGTCTGAAAACAGGGATTTGGTCTCAGGCAGCACTGAAGCCTGCCCAGTGGTCCATCATGACTTCATCAAGGGCGATGTGCTTGTTGAGTGACTCAGACTCTCAAATTGGCTTCGTAAGTCAGGGGAGAAACTGTCTCGTGCACGGAGGTTCAGGGGCAGATGCCGGTCTCTGCATCTCTGAGCTCTGTCTCGGCTTGTGCAGGTGTCCTTCTGAGCCCCCATATGGCGGGCCCCGGAGCCCGGAGGTCCTCAGCCTCCCAGGTTCAAGTGCAGCGGAGATCGGCTGCTACCTCGGCTCGGTCAAAAATCCAGCGACTTCCTGTCACTGAGGTCGAGACCTACCCAAGCACAGGGACCGAGCGTGTGGATCAGCGGAGGCTCCCCTGAGAACATTTTTGAAACTCTTGCCGAAAATGAAATGAGTAGATGTCGGGGCAGCAAAAAGAACGGACGTCCCCGGTGTGTGAGCTGGAACCTAGGTTACTCCTATTTGCTCCCTCTTCCTCCCATGAAGCGCTGCCCTTAGAGGATTAATAATGTCGGGCAGTGTCAGCCCATGACCGTCGTGCCTTTTTAGTGGTGCCTCATCGTGTCCTCCTTGCTGGGATGCGGTGGAAAGATGCGGTGTGTGCCCATGGGTGATGCCCGGCACGGCTCTGCCCCTCGTATCCGACACCATGATTTTCGTTCACAGACAACATCACCCAAACTGAATTAAGCCGAAAAGGGAAATTGTTGGCTCCTCTATCCGAACAGGAAGAGATCCCTGGCTTCAGGAGTGGCTGGATCCAGGGGCTCAGCATTTTTACGTCTCTGTCTCTTGCCTCGGTATCCTTTGTGCCGGCTGAATGCTTGGACAAGTTGTTCTAGGTCAGGATGGCTGCAAATGGCTACAAAACCCTGTTTTCACATGTAGAATTTCAGCAGAAATGAGCAAATGCCTTTGGCCCAGCCTGAAAAGCTCCTGAGATCACCTCTGTCTGCACCAGCTTAGCTCATGTGCTCAACCCTGCAGCCAGGAGCCGGGACCAGAAGGATGTAAGGCTCTGCTTGGATTAGGACGTGGTCGCATGACCCTCCTCTTGAGGCTGGAGGCGGGGCTTCATCCAAACCTCCAGATGGGACCAGCAGGAGGGGACCATCCCCTAATGAAACAGGGGCTGAGGACAAGGACAGGTGCCTAGAGAGGGTTCCCTCCCCTCCCATCCCCTTACTCCTCGCCATCCAACCTTTCCGTGCCCCGGGACCGTCCTTCCATTTCTTAATTTGGCCAGGGTTAGAAAAAAGGGCCTTTCCAGCCCGGCCCAGGGGTGGTTTTGCCTCCCTAATTTTTCTTGGTGACATCAGCCAAAGCACTGACCTACCCTGACGGAGCCAGAGAACAAGAGGGGGCAGTGGAGTCTGAATTCTCTGGAATCTTCCGGCAGACCTGTGCGCCGAGCTCTCCCAGGGGGACACGGCCCTGCCTTTGCCTGTGAAAGCCCCTGGATAATCGTCCAGGAAATGGACACTTGGTGTGCAGAAGGCTTAAACGAGCTGATCCCGACTCAGAAGAGGAAATGAGGACCGGATGAAAACACCCGGCAGGTGAATACAGCAGACTCGCTTGAAACTCGGACACACTGGCTTCATCTGGCCCCCGAGCTCCCAGAGGGGACACAGGTGTGGTCACGGCCACCCCTCCCCGGATTCCCCACCCATCGTGTGGCTGGATGGTTTCCATCCTGGCTGCCTGGGTCCCCCCCGTGATTAAACCCTCTGCTCCTCCCTCCCAGTGACAGAGGTGACAGCACGGAGTTCAGGCGACGGCTGCTGCTTCCGTTTCCGTTCCCCGGGCAGCTCCTCCAGGCCTGGGGGCTCGAAGAGAAGCCATGTGGCCCTCCTGTCATCACAAGACTGCTCCGCGCCTCGGGTCCCGCATCCCAGGATTTTCGGGTCCCGGGTGACATCACCATCTGCCCAACCCTCCACAGATTCCCCGTTCGCTAAGAGGATAGAGACTAAATTAAACCTTCTCGGTACACACGGGTCCACACGTGTGATGGGAACTGTGTCCGAGGCAGGTGCAGTGTTTAGCTGGACCACGGCGATCTCTTCACGGCGCGTACAAATATCAGAACGTCAAGGCGTCCGTCTCAAATACCTAGGACTTTGATGCGGCCAAAATCCCTCAGTAGCATCTCAAAGAAAATCAAAGAAGGCTTCTTCCTTCAGGAAACACTATGTTAGTCCTAATGTGCCAGGGTGACAAACATTCAGCTCTGCTCTTAAAATCACACGAGTTAGGGGCGCCTGGGGGCTCAGTTGGTTAAGCCGCCGACTCTTGATTTCAGCTCAGGTCATGATCTCACAGTCCGTGGGTTCGAGCCCCGAGTCGGGCTCTGTGCTTACAGCTCAGAACCTGGATCCTGCTTCGGATTCTGTGTCTGCCTCTCTCTCTGCCCCTCCCCCATGTTCTCTCTCTCTCTCTCTCTCTCTCTCTCTCAAATAAACACTGAAAACATCTAAAATCACACGAGTTATTGTGCATGAGTATGTGAGAGCGACTTCTCAAAAGACAAGGAAAGGAATCGAGTGTACTAAGTCTCCTGCCTGTGAGCGCCTTGGAACGGAGACCTCACGGAGGGGGGACCATGTCATCTCAGACCTCAGGAAATGTCTTTATAGCTATTGTTCTTTTTAATTCAAGAGTGGAAGAGTTAAGGTAACTTTTCACCCATTACGTTGGCAAAGATCATCAAAAAACAGAAAAGAGGAGCCTTTGTGGAGCCAGACAACTGCTTTCACATGCAAATCCGAGTGCTACTGGCTGTGTGACCTTGGACAAGCGGCTCAGCCTCTCTGTGCCCCAGGCTCCTCACCTGTAAGGTGGCTTGTGTGGGGACAAAAGCACACGTGCCTTCGGAGCAGAATCTGGCATACAGAAGGCACTTAATACGTGCTAGCTCTTCTCATCGGCCCTCTCCTCCTGGGACCTTCTTCCCCCAGGTGTCCAGGGCTTCCACCTTCCGCCAGGCAGGACTCTGTCTGAACGTCACCTCCCGAGAGGTCTTCCTGTGCGTGTTCTCCGTCCTTAGCGGGTCCTTAGGTCATCATGCTCTCGGTGTGCGTCACCTGCGGTTAGTTCTTTGTTTGCTTGTTCTCATCTGTGGCCATAACGTGTGCACGAAATGTAACTTCCGGAGAGGGGTCTCTTGCCTCCCTCTTCCCGTGTCCAGCACCTGCGAACGTGCCTGGAGCAGAGCAGGGGCACGGGAGGAGTGCGGGGTCCCCTTCGCTCCCTGAGCCCGGGTGCCCTGGCCCGCGTCCCGGCCGGCCCCCCCCCCCCCCCGGTGTCTCTTCCCGGCCTCCCTTCCCAGCCTCCCATCCTAGCCTCCTTCCCCAACCTCCCTTCTCGGCCTCCCTTCCCAGCCCCTTCTCCTGGCTTCCCTTCCTACCCTCCCCCTCTGGCCTCCTTTCCAAGCCTCCCCTCTCTGTCTCCCTTCCCAGCTTCCTTTTCTGGCCTCCCCTCCCAACCTCCCTTCCCAATTTCCCTTCCCAGCCTCCCCTCCTGGCCGCCTTCTCCGCCTCCCCGCCCGGCCTCCCCCACCCCGGCCAGGCCTGGCCCAGCATAGCCACCTGCACGGACACGGGATTCCTGAGCCAAGACCGTGTGCCGTTTCCATGTCTTGGCAGCTCTCCGCCCTGTCGGCTGGGCGAAGTGCGGTTTATCGCTGCACGGATTTCTGCGGCCGTGGGAATCCCGTTTGGCAACCACAGCAAGGGGCAGGAAGGGGAAGGAAGGGAGGTGTGCAGGCCTCGCCTCAGAAATGCTGGCCAGCGCCAGCCCCTGCCGGTCCCCTGTCCTCGTCTTCCTGAAATGTGCCGCTTCGGGCGGTGGCGGGGAGGGGCGACTGCGCCCCGATGCCAGATGGGCGGCAAGGTGTGTGGGAGAGCGGACACGGGGAAAGCAGAGGGGCCCTAATCCCCAAGGCTGGGTGCAGGCAACACCTCCACTCCAGGAAGAGAGGCGCTCCATGGAGGCTTCTGGAAACCACTGCGCCCTTCCTAAACCTGGAAGCAGGGCTCCCCCAGTCTTCTCCTCACAGCCCTTCAGCAGCCTCTCGGCTGCCTGGGGGTGAGACCCAAAAGGATAGGACGGGCTGCCGGGAGCGGGGACAAGACAGGACGGAACATGGAAGTCCCCGAGAGTTCCAGGCAGGTGCAGCGGCACCCGAGCTCTCCACAGAACAACTCGGGCCGCTGTGCTGTGTAACCGATGACCCCGGCATTCACCTGTTAAAGGAGTGACCCCTATTCTCGCTCACGCGTTTACAGGTCATCTGGTGGTCTGCGGGCTCAACTGGGCGGCCCCTCCCTGCGGCGGAGGGGGGGGGGGCTAGCATGGGCCCCATGGGGCTCGTTCCAGATGAGGTGCACATCTGAGGTAGCAGCTACGTCTGGGGAAGCGCCTCGTGGCAAAGTGCACAAAGACTGCCCGAAACACGCGGCAGCTCTAAGGCCTGGGCTGGGACCGGTCGACTGTCACTTCTGCTCACATGCTCCTGGCCAAAGCTAGTCACGTGGCCGGGTCCACCATCAGCGGGAAGGGGAATCCACGCACAGTAGGAAAGACGGAAGAATCAAGACCGAACAGCCTCATCACCACCGAGCCGGTGGGCATCGGGATTGAGAGCAGAGCTCCGGGGTCTGCCTGGCTCCCGGACTACCTGCTGTGTGGTGTTGGGCGAGTTGCATCACCTCTCTGTGCCTTCCTTTCCTCACTTGCAGTATGGATATGATTAAGAAGATAGAGTAGCTCCCTCGTGTGTTCAGAGCAAGGCTTCAGTGAGATCATCCATGTGAGCCTGTACTGAGTGAGCTTAGCGTAAGAGCTTAGCGTAAGCGCTCAGCAAATGCTGGCCGCAGAGCAAACGCTGTGACAGAGCACGCAATTACCAGTGAAAGCCCACCTCCTTGTGTGCACCTGTGTGTGCACCTGTGCGTGTGTGCACCTGTGCGTGTGTGCATCTGGGTGTGTTCCTGGGTGTGCGTGCACCTATGTGTGCACCTGTGCGTGTGTGCACCTGTGCATGCGCCTGTGTGTTTTCCTGTACGTGTGTGCACCTGTGTGTTCCTGTGTGTGTGCACCTGTGTGTGTTCCTGTGCGTGTGTGCACCTGTGTGTGTTCCTGTGTGTGCATGCACCTGTGTGTGTTCCTGTGTATGTGTGCACCTGTGTGTGTGCACCTGGGTGTGTTCCTGTGCGTGTGTGCACCTGTGCATGTGTGCACCTGGGTGTGTTCCTGGGTGTGACTGCACCTATGTGTGCACCTGTGCATGCACCTGTGTGTTTTCCTTTACGTGCATGTACCTGTGTGTGTTCCTGTACGTGTGTGCACCTGTGTGTTCCTGTGTGTGTGTGCACCTGTGTGTTCCTGTGTGTGTGTGTGCACCTGTGCATGTGTGCACCTGTGCGTGTGTGCACCTGGGTGTGTTCCTGGGTGTGACTGTACCTATGTGTGCACCTGTGCGTGTGTGCACCTGTGCGTGTACCTGTGTGTTCCTGTGCGTGTGTGCACCTGTGTGTGTTCCTGTGTGTGTGTGCACCTGTGCGTGTACCTGTGTGTGTTCCTGTACGTGCGTGTACCTGTGTGTGTTCCTGTGTATGTGTGCACCTGTGTGTACACCTGTGTGTTCCTGTGCGTGTGTGCACCTGTGCATGCACCTGTGTGTTTTCCTGTACATGCGTGTACATGTGTGTGTTCCTGTGCGTGCATGTTCCTGTGCGTGTGTGCACCTGTGTGTGTGTGCATCTGTGTGGCACCTATGTGTGTTCCTGTGCATGCGTGCACCTGTGCATGTGTGCATCTGTGTGTGCATGTGTATGTGCACCTGCGTGTATGCCTGTGTGTGTGTGCACCTATGTGTGCACCTCTGTGTGTGTGCACCTGTGTGTGTGCCTGTGTGCAGTGGAGGGGTGGGGGGAGCTGGCAACCCTGAGTGGCCGCTGGGGTAGGGAGTGTGTGGTGAGCCCCATACCTGAGCACCAGGTACTATTTTAGGCACTAGGGATACTACCCTGAACAAAATAGTCAGAAAGCTTTGTCATCCTAGAGTTTGTGTTCTAGGGAGAGAGGACAAGTAATAACCACAATAAATAGGTAAAACATCTGGTGTAAGGGAAGGCAATAAATGATAAAAGAGAAAAATAAAGCAAGGAAGGGGCTTGGGGGAGTTGCAATCCGAAGTACAAATGTCAGAGAAACAGGGTGTGTGCGTCCGGGAAGTTTGCGTCTGAGTAAGGCAGTGCCTCTCCACTCAGCGCTGCTGACGCTTGGGGTCTGCTGATCCTTTGTTGGGGGCCATCCTGTGCGGTACGGTATGTCGAGCAGCACCGCTGGCTTCAACCATTAGAGGCCAAGTGCACACCTTCCAGCTGGGACAAGCCCTCCCCTGGTTGTGACAACCAGAAAGATCCCCAGGGACCGTCAGATGTCCCCTGGGGGATCCGCTGGCCCCTAGCTGAGAACCACTAGGCTGATGGGGTGTGGAAGGGCCAGCCGGGGCGCAGGAAACAAACAAAGATGCACGGACAGTGCGTGGGACGGATGGCAGGGGTGCATCAGGGAAGGGCCTGTACCTCTCTAAGGATTTGTCCAGAGTTAAAAGGGTTCTGTGATTCACACTCAGTTGTACGTGTGAGCCCCACATGAAGACAGTAACTTCCAAGTGGAGAAGAGCTCTCTGTGTTGGAAATGCCTGCTGGTCTCTTCAGATCCCTCTAACCTCTCCTCCTGCTCCGGGAGGCCAGCCTCTGTGGGGTCTGTACCAGGCCCCCGGTTCCCCGCGCACTGGGGCAGAGGGAGGCTCCAGCCGACAGGGGTGGAGCAGGGAGAGCGGTCTGTACTCTCATCCCTCTGGGCCCCTTCCAGCAAGCTTACAGGCTGACCACGGCTGCCTCGTCCACCAAGGTCCCCGCTCCCGGAGGCAGGCGCCTCTGATGGGGCAGTGCCCATGCTGTGCTCTGACACCTACTCCTCCCCTGGCCTTTCCGGTGGTGGCCACATGCACCAGTGTCCTGGGGCTGCCGTGGCAAATGACCACGGCTGGGGTGCCGAGAGCAATACTGTTCTCCCACAGTCCTGGAGGCCGGAAGGCTGAAAGCAGGGTGTGGGCAGGGCCCCGCTCCCTCTGAGGGGCCCGGGGGTCCGGGTCTCCCAGCTCCCCGGTGGCTGTGGTCCTAGCTGCTCCTCGGCTCGTGGCCGCATCTCTCCGCGTCTCCCTGTGTCCCCACGTCACCTCCGAGTGCTTGCGTCCGCAGACTCCAGTCCTCCGTGGCCCACGCCCCAAGTTGGTAATGACCTCATTTCAGATGACATCTGCAGAGACCCTATTTCCAAACCAGGTTCATTCTGAGGTCCCGAGTGGGCGCGGATTTTGGAGGGTGCTCCTGAACCCCCTCCATCCCTGTATCTCGCCTGCTGCACCATCACCTGCTGGTCTCCTGGAGTCCAGTCTACACCTTTGTAAGGAGTCCCCTTGTCATGCTGTCCTCTGGGCTGCGTGTAGCATCCGTTCCCTGCCCGGGTTTGGACCCATCCAGCCCATGCAGGCAGGTTCACTGGGGACGGGCCAAGAGACTAAGGGCTGGGCCGCTCGTGAAGAGTATGTAGACGTGATCCCTCTCAGGCTCACTGGCCGGTGGCCTCTCAGCCCCTTCCTGTCCCTGCCCACCCACCAGCAGGAACGGAGATGACCCAAGACCCACAGGGCACGAAGGGTGACTTCCAAGGCCGCAATCTTGGGATGCCGCCCGCGAAGGCAACACAGTCAAAGCCGTCTGCCGAATCCTGCAGCCTCCGTGCTCGCAGACCCTAGCCTTCACGCCACCGCCCCACCGCGGCCAAGCCACAACCTCGGCGAGCCCCCGCTTTCTCATCTACAAAATGGGATCACGACTGCTGCCCGTAGCTCCAGAAGGGACCCACGTGAGGAAAGCACGTCGCAGATGTAAAACAAGGCATAGCTACTGCACAAGACCGTGCAGTATTTTATGTGAACACAGCAAAGTATACACGTATACTCAGGGAATGTACTCCCTTACACGTATAGGGAATGTAAATCTGATTTTTTTGTATCTGTGCTTAATTTCTGTGTCCAGCCCCCAGGCTCCTAAACGGAAAAAAAAAACCCACAACACTATGCCAGGAGTTTAATTTCTAAACATATTAAGTTTGAGATGCTAATTAGAGATCCAAATGGAGATGTTGAATAAGCCATTGGGTCCTGCAGGCAGGATGCTGGGAGTCGTTAGCACCTAGGTGGTTTAACTACATTATTACAGTAATGAAAGGAAGGTGTTCTAGACTGGATGTCTGGGTCCCCCCACTCCAGTTCCTAGGTTGAGACCCTAACCTGCAATGTGATGGTATGACAACGTGGGACTTTAGGGAGGGGACTGAGTCATGAGAGTGGAGCCCTCGTGGATGGAATTCGTGACCTTACACGAGAGACCCCGGAGCCCTCTCTCACCCCTTCCGCCACGTGAGCACACGGCGATGAGACAGGACCGATTCTCACCAGACACATCCTCTGGGGCTTCCAGCCTCCAGAAGTGTGAGAAGCTGTGTCTGTTCTTGACCCCCAGCCCATGGTATTCCCTTACCGCAGCCCAAATGGACCAAGACAGGAGATAGAAGATGCCGTGGAAATGGAAGAAGGCCAATCGCACTATTTGAAGGAGTGAGTCTCCATGCGTGGTCCCCAGATTTGGAACGTCAGCATCACCCAGGACCTTGATAGAGACGCAGAGGTGGGGGCCCCACCGGGATGTGAGACTCTGGGGGTGGGTCCAACAGTCTGTGTGTTGACCCACCCTCTTGACGCTCAAGTTTGAGAACCTGCTTGGCTACTTTCTCAGACAACAGTCGCGTTGGACGCCAATGTGACCAGCAGATGGCTTTACTCTCCCCGTGGAAAGTGGTCCCCAAGTGGCTCCCAACGGAAAGGTGGCGTCACCGGGAAGTTGCCAAGGCCCAAATGACAACAGAAGATGCCAACTGACCATGTGCTGCTCAACCAGACCCATGCTGGCCCCTCCGGGTGCCAAGAGCAGACATCAGTGGCCGGTTCAGTGGCCATGATGTGTTCAAACTGGATACTTTAAAGGTCAGAGGGAGCAGAGGCCAGCGGGCAGCTTTCTCAGCGGGAGGCCCATCCACCATGAAAGATGAAAAAGAGTGTCAAACGAAGCCAAGGGACTGAAAAGATTCCTTTGGGTTTTCGGTTCCTTTTTTTTTTTTTTTTGGCAGCTAAGCTGGCTCATTTTGCGATATTGTGGTTCTCACTTGTAGCCACTTAGGAGATGATGAATGCATCCCGAGACTTCCCCAGACATTTATGACACCTGCAGGATTAGCAGTGACAATGGCTCTATCATGCACCGCGACTCGATACCCTTGGCGTTCCTCTTAATTATTTATATATTCTGGAGCAGCCGCGTTCCCTCCCACCAGAGCTCAGGAAGGTAATAAATGAGGAAAGTCAATGGTCTGTAAATTACAACATTGATTAAAGAAGTGATTACTGATATAACTCTTGCTTGGCTATTATGCTAATGGCTGCCCGGATCCAGGACGGTGTTTCCATGCTAATGGCGAGTCTGGGATGGCAACTGAAATTGGTTTCCACCCTTAATCAGTAGGTAAACATTTTTAAACCACTCTTGACCATGAGTGAGAAGACCCATCCGTGTGTTTCCTTCCCAGCTGCTCCTGCCACTGTCCCCAGCAGATGGAGGAAACTCTCTCAGCCCAGCCCTCACCAGCTGCCCTTCCAAACAGAAGTGAGAGCTGGGGATGAAAATGGGGCCCAGGGTAGCCATCCGTAGTTCCCAGAGGCTGGGGAAAGACGGGTGATCGTGCAAGTTCATTGCTCAGCAGCGATGTGATTTAACTGGGTCCACAGACCACCACCACCCGCCCCCGCCGAAGGAGACGCTGCTTTTTCTAGAGTGCACAGTCCCGACAGGAGACAGATAAGCAAATTGGCAATTACAGCTTAGTATGTTAAGTGCTATGTGAGGAGTCCATGTGTGACTTCATTAACTCTGGAATGTTATGCAAAACTGTAGGTATATGCATTTCCATGGCAAGAGTGAGCTTGACTTGTGTTCTCAAAGGAGTCAGTGACCCCAAAAAAGTTAGGAAACACTGCTTGAGACCTTTCTGGAAGCTTTCAAGTAAACTTCTTGTGTTTCCACTGCTTTTGGCTCCATTGTGTCTCATTCTCCGACCACATCTCCCCTCACCCTAAGATCCTTCTTTGGTTGTCTTGAAGCAGGCATCCCCATGAAGAAAGGGTTCAGTTCATTCATCCACCCAGCTTTCCATCAACCCATCCGTCTATCCATCCACCTGAATATATGTATACGCACACACACACACACACACACACACACACACATCCATTCATCCACCCACCTATCCATCCATCCATCCATTCATAATTCATCCATACATTTATCCACCCACCTATCCATCCATCCATCCATCCATCCATTCATAATTCATCCATCCATTCATCCACCCACCTATCCATCCATCCATCCATCCATCCATTCATAATTCATCCATCCATTCATCCACCCACCTATCCATCCATCCATCCATCCATAATTCATCCATACATTCATCCATCCATCCATCCATCCATAATTCATCCATACATTCATCCACCCACCTATCCATCCATCTATCCATCCATCCATTCATAATTCATCCATCCATTCATCCACCCACCTATCCATCCACTCACCCATCCATCCATTCATACACCAACCAAATGCACATACATACATTGGTCCTTTCAGTGTCCACTCTGCCAAGTTCCTGCTTCTTGAGCATCTGGTGTGAAGAACCAAGACATCAAAGATTTAAAAAAGATGTACTTCTTTCCTTCAAGTATCTCACGGTTTGGTGGTTGATCTGGACACGTGGGGCCAGTATAAATCATATCTTATAAACTTGAATATGCAAGACAGCCATGTCATTTCTTAAAAACCCAACTTGATTTCTGTTCTCAATTTTCAGTTCATTAAGGCTACAGAACATAGTCCCAGACTAATTTCCCGGAGATGTGACTGTTATTGCCCAGGTCTTGAGAGAGGGGGCTTCTAGTCTTCACGTGTCCTGCTTACAGTCCCTAGGGGCATCCAATGTCAGAGTTACCTAGGATACGGTCCCTCCCCTGTCCATGGCACTTCTCCAGCCCACTTCCAGGGAGCACCACAGGCATCTCCCTGCTGTTTCTTCCCCGCCCCCCACCCCCGAGCGTCCATGGGGCTGTATATAGATTCATCTCCCTAAGGGTTTAGACTTTGGAACACACTGCCTTAATGCTTGCAGACTTTTATTTTATTTTCTATGTGTTTGTTTTGCTTTGTGCTCTATCTTGTCTCTCTCCTGAGGCAATGATGTGGTAGGAACTGGAAAAGCAAGGGAAGGACTACATGAGGAGGGAACATACCTTGAAATGGCAATGCTGCCATTCACAGGATAAGCAATTATAATACAAATGCATAAACCATCCCAGGAGGTCGGGGAGGTGCCTGGCCAGGCCAGTAGGGAAGGAAGGGCGGGCCAAGGAAGCCCCACATGCAAAGGCCCTGGGGTCTCGGAGACTGTTGGGGCTGTGATCAGGGGGAGAGTGAGTCAGGCTGGAGAGGAAGGCAGTACAAACCCTGCAGCTCTGGGGGGCTGGTTGGGGTGACATGTGGGTATGGCTCATTTTATGAGCAGACATCACCTCTGGGCCCCACTCAGAGTTCGGTCTCAACTGCGGATCTGTGCAGGTTCCAGCTCACGTGGGGGTGGTACCACCTTCCACCTCGAGCTCCTACTGTTTTCTATCCCGGGGCCTTCTCAGACGCCATGCACCTGTGTCTCAGCCTGGACGTGCAGGGCAGTTAACACACGGGCAGTGAGAGAGAGGAGCTGGGAGATAACGTTCCTGCCTCTTATCCTTCAGGTGGGCAATTTTGTAGGCTTACGTGAGGTTCCAGAGAAACTGATCCACAGCAAAAAAA
>NW_024412422.1:17510408-17548531 GCF_014898765.1 Herpailurus yagouaroundi
AAAAAAAAAAAAAAAAAAAAAAAAAAAAAAAAAAAAAAAAGTAAAAATGCGCCTTCCTATTGACTCTTTATCTTTCTCTGTCTCCCTCACTCTGCTCGCTGGCCCCCACTGGGGGCCATCTCCCAAGTAAACCGAGTGCACTGAATCCTTGTCTCAGGCACTGCATTGGGAGGAACCTAAATTAAGCATGTATGCTGTGTGGGGGAAAAAAAAAAAAAAAAAGGACACATGGAAGAAGAGTGGTCTCCAGGGCCGGTGACTTTTCCATCCCCTTCTGTCTTCGCAGGTATCTGACGGCTGTGATTACGTCTTTGTCAACGGCAAAGAGATAAAGGGCAAGGTGGACGCGGTGGTGAACTTCACCTACCAGCACCTGAGTGCCCCCCTGCACATCACCGTGTGGGTGCCCCGACTGCCCCTGCAGATTGATGTCTCTGACACCGAGCTGAGCCAGATTAAAGGCTGGAGGGTCCCCATTGTGGCCAGTAAGAGGTGAGCCCAGGATGCAGAGATTAACCGGAGGCGTGATAACAATGGTTTTATTTACTGACCACACCACCGACGGAGCCAGTACAGGGCCCGGCACGTGGTAGACGCCGGTAAAATGCTGTGATTACATTTTCTCCAGCCCACCCGAGGCCCAGGATAACCAGCCGGGAAGGAGGCTGGGAAGCGGCAGGATCTGTATCACCCCCAGGCCGTGTGCACTCTACACTTGGACCTCTCCCAGACCCTCCTGAAACAGGCTCCCCCAGAATGAAGCGACAGAAATGATAGATCTTTCTAGCCCCTCAGCACCCTGGGGGAATCTGAATTGGGGGTTATTTTCTCTAAGCGAAAGTGACTCCTTTTTCTGTGCTTTGTGAATATCCATAAGCTTGATAAGCTCTGTGTGCATCGAATTACCGCATAACATTTCATTGCATGTATATTGGACTATAGTGTTACTGTTTGCTCTTTAAAAAAAAAAAAAAAAAAGGCTCTTTGTTCTATGTGACTCTGGATTGTCATACGTAGGAGCTGGGGTCACCCATCCTGAATGCTCAGGGCTGTTTTCCAGAATCTTCCAGGCACCTGGTCCTCATGTTAAGGGGCAAAGAGTGCTTGAGCGAACGTACACTCAGCACGAGCCCCTTGGGCCCGTAAGAGGCAACATCCCTCTCTGCAGGGAGAACTTGAAAGAATCTTCCCCAACTGCAGAGGGCGGTGGTGAATCCGGGCAATCCTTCAGACTGTTTAGTGGTCATGAGTGACCTAGAGAATGAGCGTGCCCCGTGCCCCTGGGGAGGGCAGACCTGAGCCTAGCCGCCACTTTCTAGCTCTGTGAGCTTGGGCAGGGTCCCTAACCTCCCTCCCCAGAACACAAGAATAATAACACCCGTGTTATGAGATTAAGAGTCCATATGTGTGGAGCCTAGAAGGTCACATCTCAAGAGAGTAATACAGCTCTGCCCAATAGAACCTGCTGCCGTGGCAGAATGTTCTAGAACCACGCTATCCAATATGGCGGCCGCTAGCACATGTGGTTAGGGAGCGCTTGGTATATATAGCTAGTGTGCCTAAGAAATTTACATTTTTGATTCATCTCATTATTCATTTAAATTGAAGGGTAAGTGGGCACACATAGCTACCAGCTACTCATTTACTGGACAGCGTAGACTTCGTAAATATTAGCCCGTAAGCCGTTTGTTAATACATGCCTTCAGGAGAGGGATGTCCGACCCTCTGTGCTGCCTGTGATGGAAACAGCACTCCCGTGGGGTCCTGAGGCCCCCTCCTGGGATGTTGTCCCATGGAGGCTGGGGCGGGCACCTGCCTGTCTGGCCTGTGCCTCCAGAGCGTCTAAATCCATTCCTGGGACCTGAGAGCTTCTCGTTCCCCCAAGGCCCACGCGGGAGAGCGAGGATGAAGACGATGAGGAGCGGCGGGGCCGGGGCTGTGCCCTGAAGTACCAGCATGCCACGGTGCGGGTCCTCACCCAGTTCGTGGCCGAGGGCGCCGGCCCGTGGGGCCAGCCCAGCCACCTGCTCGGCCCCGACTGGCAGGTGGACATCACCCACCTGGTCTCGGACTTCATGAATCTGGAGGAACCTCACGTGGCCACACTGCAGGACAGCAGGGTCCTGGTCGGGCGGGAGGTCGGGATGACCACCATCCAGGTAGGAAGCCAGAGCTGGGCATTTCTGCCCTGAGCACCGTGCCGGGCTCTGGGGGAGGCTCCCAAGAAGGGTGGGTCATTGTACCCGATTCCTGGCCCCCAGGATGGCATCCCCGGGACCCCAGAAGCTGAGCTAGGACCAGCCCGGGGGGGGGGGCCAGTCTCCTCACGAGCACAGCTGAGAAGGCGGTGGTCACAGCCCCTTAGCACCTCACATGTCCCCTCTCCCAACTGCTGTGTGGTCCGTTCCCAACACCTGCCAGCCCTCCCCGTCCTGCCCCTGTCTGCCAACCCTTCATCTCGCTGTCCACACCTGACATCTCCTACACCTCTCAGAAGCCTCCTCCCCTCCCCTGCATGCTGCTCACGCTCGTGGCCGGGGGAAGGTGCCTCCCTCCTTCCCATAAAGCATTTAGTCATTCTGCCATGGATCCATCCAGCAAACCTCTCTTTGAAGTCCTACTACCCTTTTTGTTCAAGGAAACACATACGACAGGGAGTGGTGGGCCTTTTCCCAAATCCTTCAACTTCCACCTTCCTGACTGTACTTGGGGGGGGGGGGGGGAGAGGAGACTATAATTCAGTTCCCCCACAGTTACTTCCATAGTTCATTTAGAACGTGATTCAGGTTGCACAAAGTCAACTCGTGTGCGACTCTTCCTGAGCCTCGTCAGCAGGATTGATTGCCATGCACAGTTAACCAAGTTGTGCAGGGTACAAGAGTCCCTGGTCTCAATGGGAGGGGTCCTTTCCCTTTCAAAACAGAATGGATTTTAACATCTGTTGTCCTCTCCCCACAGAGCTAAAGTGTCGTGGGGAAGGGTGACTTTATCTGATTCTTGCAAAGGCCTGGCGTGGGCTGGTGCATCTCTAGGGAAGAAGGTGGGAGGCTCCTTCACCCCGTACTCTGGACCCAGGCCTGGGACAAGAAGGAAGTGTTGCCGGGGAAGCTCCCGGCATCTGGGAATCTTCTGTCCTGTCCATCCCACAGGTATTGTCCCCGCTGTCAGACTCCATCCTGGCAGAGAAAACGGTCACCGTGTTAGATGACAAAGTGTCAGTGACAGACTTGGCCATCCAGCTGGTGGCTGGGCTGTCCGTCACCCTCCACCCCAGCACGGAGGACAGCAAGGCCATCACGGCTGTGGCCACAGCTCAGGAGCTGCTTCGGACTCCCAAGCAGGTAGGGATGGTTCTAGAAGCCGGAGTTCAAGAGGAGCAGGGCGCTTGCCGTGCCTGACTCCGCGAAAGGGGCGGGGGGAGGGAGGAACGGAGCAGAGTCGCTGAACCGCAGTCCAGAATGCAGTGATGGGGAGGCTGTGAGAAGCCACAGGGCGACGTCATTCCGGTCGTGGGCTCTGTGATGAACCAGACAGGTGATGCCCAGTGCGCAAGTCTGGTTCCACAGACTTGGCGGTTTACAACAAGGCCCGCTTATTAGCTCAGCTCGGTGCGTCGGGGGCCGGGGCGGGCTCAGCTGGGTTCCAGGCTCAGGGCACCACAGGCCGACAGCAGAGTGAGCCGGCGGGGCCCTTCTTGGCGTGTCCTGGGGAATAATCGGCCTCCACGCTCGTTCCTGTCTCTGCACTTCTGTGGCAGGTGTCTGTGTCTTTGGTGGCTGGTCCCCGGGGACCCCTCTCAGCTCCCTAAGGCCACCCGTGTTCCTTGTCACTTCCCACACCCCCACTGTCTTCAAAACCAGCAACATGCATGGAGTCCTTTTATGCCTTAGACCTCTAACCTCCCCTCTGCTGCCTGCTAGAGAAACCTCTCTGCTTTGAAAGGCTCACGTGTCTACACCGGGCTCAGCCAGATAATCCAGGCAGGTCTCCCTATCTCAAGGTCAGCTGCGCCACACAGCACAGCATCATCACAGGAGTGGCATCTCATTATGTTCCCGGGTTCCAAAGATCAGGGCGGGTCATTCCAGAAAGTGTGCGGCTGCTAGCTGACTTTGCCCCAGGGTGTCAGCAGGAGGGTCCTGGAATACGTTCACATCCACGTCAGGCCCCCATTGATGGCTTCTCTCCTGGGGGCGAGGTGTTTTCTACTCTCCAAGGAGCAAATTGAGGGGAGCGGAGCAAAGTGGGGAGACAAGGCAGAGAACATGGAGCTATTTGCTGAGAATGGGTAATTAATTAGGGCATGATTGGCCTCGCAACCTTCCTGGCTTGGGGGCAGGGGCCCCGACCCCCATCCAGCGTGTCCCATCTGTCTTCATCGGCTGATGGTAATTGGAGGTCCCCGCACGGACTCCGGGGGGATTTATGGATGCAGTTCATTTGATTTGCAGACATGACTCTGGAAAGGATGGAGCTTTAAATCATTCCTGGGCCTGTGTTGTTTTAAGTCATTCAGAATGTCTCATCTTTGGGGAAATGCACTGGCCTCTCCTGGGCACGTCCTGGGGTCCAACCTCACTGGAACCAGCTAATCACCTGACTTAACCCTCAATCACACAGCAGCACCGACTCAGATGGGTTTCGGCAAGCCCGCGGGGTTCTGAAGGCTTCATCCAGACTGTCTGCCACTCAGGGGGCTGGTTTTAGGTGAAGTTCTTTCCCCGTCTAGAGTGTGTGAAGAAAAATTAGTTCAGGATGGAAAGTCAACCAAGATGAACTCACAGACCGTGTGAACAATGTGTTTATGCCAGCCCTCGGCGCGTGGAAGGCCGGCACCTTGTTCTTGATATTTCAGCCCTGAAATACAACGTGGGAAAGATTTTTACACCCGTCAGTACGAGGGCAATCGTATATCCTTTGCCTGTGCCTCATCTGTTCGGAGGAAAGCCAGGACAGAAGGGTGAAATGGGAAATTTACCATTTAGATTTACCAATTAGAAGGGGGGTCTGTCGGGTTGTGGGACTTGCCATTGATGCGGACAGAGGGGACAAGGGTGGGAAGCAAAACTCCTGAGCCATATTGCCTGCCTTAGTTTCGATCCCCCAGAAGCTGAGCCTGCCATGAGGTTCGCGATCAAGTGTTTAATTTGAGTGGTGGAGGGAGCCCCAATACGGGAGTCGGGAAGGGCTACAAGGGATAGAAGACGGCAGAACGTGCTCCCCACCCGCGGCCTCCGCCGTGGGCTACTGGAGCCCGAGTCCTCTGGGGAAACCACCAGCCAGTGTTGACCAGGGGCCAGGGAGCTGGGCTGTATGTCACATCTCCTATCAGTCATTGTTGAGGGCTGCTTTGGGGGGGTGTTAATTCCTTGGCACTTCTGGCTACAGACATGGCCACGTGGCTTCCAGAGGCCGGAGAACTCCCTCAGACAAAACAGTCTTGCAGAACTGACCGCTGAGCGGGCAGATACCGAGAGGGGGAGTGGGCCGGTGCCACCAGTGACCGCCATGCCGTCCTGAGATTTCGGGCACTCCGCTCAAGCAGCGGGTGTCGGCCTGGGCTTCCAGTTAGTGGAGACAGAGCCCAGGCCCAGGCTGGCTCCAAGCAGACATCGGTATTTATCAGTTCATGCCTGGGGATTTGTCTTCAGGCCAAGCTAGATCCAGCTGTCCTGAATGCTAGAGAATATTCCAGCCACTCCTTCCGTGGATCCTGATGTCCCCATCTGCCTTCTCCACATTCGTTCCGTCTGCAACGTCTCACCGAAGACTGTCGGTGGCTCTCGTACTGTCCTTCTTTTCCTTCCTCTTGCCTGTTTTGGTGTGTTCCGTCTCTTTTGATCCCTGTGATTGTGTTTTGGGTAAATTCCTTGGCTCTGACGCCCTGGACAGGGACTCTCTTCCCCCATACGTGTCTAATCTGCTTTGCAAACTAGCCGTTGGGTAATTTCAGCTGGAGCATTCTTTCGCGAAGTCCTCTCCACGCCTCCCTGTTTTTTGTTTTTGTTTTTGTTTTTCCCCCTCAGCCTTCCTCTCAACGTGGTGTCTACTGCGTTCCTTGTCCCTTGAACCGTTTTATTTCATGGGCCATTTTGTCGTTGCTGCTGGTTTACTTTATTTCCGTTGTTCTATTATCCAAAACCCTTGCCCTGCTGATCGACCTGCGTTTTTTATGATTCCCTCTCACGGTAGAGCCCTCCCTCCTCGGGACTGTAATTTTTTTTTGTTTGTTTTTAATCAGAAGCGCCTCAGGCTGTGGCTTCTTCCCTTCGCTCCCGACAGGAAATCCTTGCAGGCCTGCATTTGCACGGGCCCAGCCCCAAGCGCGTCTTGCTGTCGGCGGCCGGGCACCATATAGGTCGTGCACCTTCAGACCCCACACCCAGGTGTGGGGACGCGGTGGGCTTTTGATTTCCAGGGGGCACATTTTCCGGGCAGTGCTCAGAGCACAAGCAGGCATCGCGGCTGTTTCTGGCCCGGTTGGGGAGGACTTTCTCATCGCCCCCCCCCCCCCCCCCCGCCCGGTCTCGATAGCCCTGCTTTTACGCAAGGGGTCCCATCCCCAGCGGACAGTCCCTAGGTGGGCATAGCATCCCTGCCACTGGCTGGCAGGCCTTCTGAGCAGCTCTGACACCCGTCCCCCCTCCAGCCCACCTCGGTAACAGCTATCTGTATGGACCCCTCTGGTACGCGTTCCCTCTTCCTTTCTGGTGCCTGGGAATTTTCATGCTGTTTTGTATATTCCCACCCGGCTTTTAAGTGGTTGATCCTCAGCCAGTCTACTTTGTGGTTGGAACACACTCTTCAGAGACTCTCTCTCTCTCCATTTCTTAACTCTTCTTCCCCCTGCGTGGGCCTCCTGTTCCAGCGGAGCCCCCCTAAGCGGCTACAAGACGGCCACTATCGCCGCAGACTTGCACCCCAACTGAGCAGCCCCGGGGGCTGCAAGCTTCCCATCTCTGGTTCCTGCCGCCGAAGCAGAGGGATCCCCTCCTATTGGCTGCTTTCCATCCTGAGCCCCTTCCTGAGCCAATCCCTGTGAACGGGGTGGTGGGATGCTCCGATTGGCCAGAGCTGGGTCACATGCCTAGCGGGGGCGGGGCCAGCCCCACCCCCATCCCGCCCCTGCCCCGCCTGCGGCGAGTGTGCTCGCGCCCTGAGCGGGTAGGACTCGGTTCTCCAAAGGGAAGCCGGTGTTCCAGTCCCAGGTGGGAAAGAGGGCTAGAAAGTGTCCAGGCCAAGCAGACGTCCATCTCAGACCCCGGGGTGGAGGGGTTCACACTCAGCTGGGGAAAGCGGATTGTTTAGAAAAAAAGAAGGGGGGGGGCAGGACAAATAGTGCATCCACGTGTTTAACTCACAACTCATGTCAGATTCTCGGCCCTCGGTTGTCATGCCCAGAAGCCAGGACCAGAGAGGACACAGGATCCTTTACCTGTAACAGACCCCTGGGGTGGCGTTAACTCTTCCCTCTCCGACTCTGCTCCTTGATTCTCCTCCAGCACTTGCGGCAGACTGTCCCAGGAAGGTCAGCCCCGCCTCGGTGGTGGCCGGGGCCTGCCCCTCTCCTCCTGGCCTCCCCGCCCCACCCCCAGCTCCCCTACACAGGCAAGCACACCCCCACCTGTGCACACGACCTGTCCCCGAGCGCCACCGCTCACAGCCCCGTGTGTTTTTCTCCCTCCGGCTCCGGGCGCCCTCTCCGAGGCTCCGCCGTGTCTGGCATGGGCTTCTAACCCATGTCCCTAAATGCCTGGTCTTAGAAAACACGGAAGAATTCCAGACACATCAAAATTATCGTGGTGAGTGGCCGTGGTGGTGGGACTCGGGACGGACCTCCGGGCTCAACCCCCCCATTTTGCCACTTCCCTGAGCCCGCCATGCTGTCCATGATCCCGCCTCCTCACCTGCAGCAGGAGAAGAGGTGACAGTAAGAGTAATAGAGTGATAGTAAGAGTGATACGTCGGGTATCACTGTGAGGGGAAAGTGAGTCCGTCCTCGGAGGACACAACAGTGGCGGGTTCCCGGGACGCACAGCCGCCGCCACTCCCATTTTGGTGGCTGGAACATCGGTGTGCCAAGGACGGCCCCCCGGCCCAGCTCCCAGCTCCTGGGAACGGGTCACCTTGTGCGGCCAGACAGACTTTGCAGGTGTGCGTAGGGATCCCGAGGTAGGGAGATTGCCATGGGCCAGCCAGACATCTCAAGGCTGGACCCTCCTCAGAGGAGGTGGGAGCGTCAGAGCAGAGGGAGCCTGCGGACTCCACGTGGAGTCTGCGAGTAAAGCCGTGGTGCCATCTCCGCGAGGCTTCCTGGTGGCCCTCCCCAGCAAGGGTTAGGCTGCAGCTGTCCCTGCATCTGCGTTCTTATTTAACTTAGAGCGATTTTCTGATCCTGATGTAAAAGCTGAATGTTTTCTCCCCAGATTCATCGGCCACCGGGTCTGGATTGGAGTCCAGCTCCCGATTCCTTCGGGTTCTGTTCTAGGCCGGCGGGCAGGTTCCTAAAAGGAGAAGCAGCCGCAGGCCTCACGCCGCGGCCTCCTAACAGCCTCTCTCCTTGCAGGAAGCCGTGGTCAGCACGTGGCTTCAGCTCAGCGACGGCTCGGTGACGCCCCTCGACATCTACGACACCAGGGACTTCAGCCTGACCGCCGCCTCCCTGGACGAGGCCGTCGTGTCCGTGCCCCGGGCCCGCTCTCCCAGGTGGCCGGTTGTGATGGCCGAGGGGGAAGGCCAGGGGCCGCTGGTCCGAGTGGACATGACCATCGCAGAGGCCTGCCAGAAGTCGAAGCGCAAGAGCGTCCTGGCCGTGGGCGTGGGCAGCGTCAGGGTCAAGTTCGGCCAGAAGGACGCCGACTCCGGCCCCGGCGGGGGCGGCGACGAGGGCGAGATCAAGAACCACGCCAGCGACCGCCGGCAGAAGGTTCAGGAGCCCGAGGGGCCCCCGCCCGGCGGCTCCTCCGTGGAGCGCGAGGAAGGCGCCCCCCGCAGAGGCGGCACGACGGCCCGGCCGCTGCCGGACAACAGGGCGGTGAAGAGCAGCCGGCCGCACGCGGGCAGGCCGTCCGGAGAGGGCCGGCTGCAGAACATCCCCCTGGACTTCACCAACTTCCCGGCCCGGGTGGACCTGCCCCGTGCGGGGGGCGGGCTGGGGGCCAGCGACCTGCTGCAGACCGCGAGGGGCCTGAGCGACCTGGAGATCGGCATGTATGCCCTGCTGGGCGTCTTCTGCCTGGCCATCCTCGTCTTCCTCATCAACTGCGCCACGTTCGCCCTCAAGTACCGGCACAAGGAGGTGCCCCCGGAAGGCCAGGCCTCCGTCACCCACTCGCACGACTGGGTGTGGCTGGGCAACGAGGCCGAGCTCCTGGAGCACGCGGGCGAGGGGTCCCCACCGCAGGACGAGCACACGACCGTCCTGGACCGCGGGCCGGGCGGCAGTGAGGAGAGCGGCTGTCCGTTGCTCGACGGCGGAGCCCGGCAGCACGTGCAGGGCCGGGGGCACGGGCCGGACTCGGGGGGCAGGCAGGCCAGGGACCCGAAGCCCGAGCCCCTGCACTCGCCCACCTCCAAGAGGAAGAAGGTGAAGTTCACCACCTTCACCACCATCCCGCCAGACAACGGCTGCCCCGGCGTGAACCCCATCCTCGGTGGCGGGGGCGAGGACATCAAGTGGGTATGCCAGGACGTGGCCGCGGGCGCCCCCGAGGAGCTCAGAAACTACCTGGAGAAGTTCAAGGAACAGGCGTAGGCCCCTCCGGCCGGCGGCCCTGCACCCCGCCCCTCGCGGGGCTCGGAGTGGGTCTGGCTCCGGCGTCGGGTGGGATCCGGGAGGGCCCGGCGTGGAGCGGGGGACGCACCCCCGCCGTCAGGCTGTGCGAGTCCCGGAGCCTCCGCGAGGGGCCGCGTGTCTTTTGTAGCAAGGATTCTGTAGCAGTCGATGATGGCGGAGATTCGAGAGTCAGCGGAGCCTGCTCTGGGTGGGTTGCTGACCGAGACCCTGAACCGCACAAGGGCCACGTTAGGAAGGTGATTTTACGAGTTGAAACATAACCCAGACAAGCTACCAAAAATTATTTGTTAAAAAAATGCAAAAAGACAAATAAAAAGACAGAAGGAATCATCTCTTTATTTATATTTTTAATAAAGTAGCAAAATCTACAACGAGGTCCTGCTAAGGCCCCATTTCTGTTTTAGTTCAGTGTCCCCCCCCCCACCCCCCCTTTCGAGGACGGCCGTCTCTGGGAAGAGACCATCCCAGCCCTGGGTGCCCTGGGATGATGAATCTCAGGGTTTTCGATCTTTCCTGGATAATCTTCTCTTCTCCCACATTTCCTTCCCTCCTTCCAACAAGTTTTCTGTGTCCTATGCTGCCATCTGATTTGTATTTAATGTTTATTTCCAAGGACCAAATGGTATATTTTTCCTGATTTAAACATACGTTATATTCGTATACATTAGGTGAATTCTTAGAAATAGTCTCCATTTATCCATCCTTTAAGTAGTAAGTCTGATGCTCTTCTGTACTCCTCCAGCCTTGTTGATATTTGCTGGGGTTTAAAAATCAAAGGGTTGGGGAGGCGTCCCCTGGATCTTGACCTTGCCCTCCACCACACCCACCCCCCAGGCCACAGCCTGTGGGCGGAACGCTGCCCGAGGCCGTTCCAAGGGGACCCAGCCAGCCTCGCGGAGCTCACAGAGCCCAGCACCCAGTAGCTCCCCACTCAGGGGAGGTCTGGTCAGATCCACGAGGGAGAGATCGCACCCAAGAGAAGTCTGTGCCTCCTCGTGCGGGACATCTGTCACGAGACCCGCGGACGCTGAGAAACGAGCCAGGATAAAAACTCTGGGAGGGTTTTTGACCCGTCCCTCTGACTCTGTTGGGTGGAACATGCCGGCGTGGACCGAGACGATAAAAATCTGTGTTAGATGGTTAGCCAACTGTGGTTTTTAACAGCCTGATTGTGTAAGCAGCACATTTGCAAAGACGCATTGATCCAAAGTCAACTGTGTGTGGCCGAGAGAGCAGCGTGTCCTGAATGAGCCCCTCGGTGACTGCCAGGCCCCGGGGCCTGCTCTGGGCAGGCACCGCTCACCCGCGAGGCTCGTTGTTTTTATTTTTTTAATTACTAAAATCAGTAGCTAAGAAAGGGTCCTTGGAGCCTCGTGACCTTTTCAAAAGGCTATTTCTAGCACATATTACAGACGGAAGGGAGATATTTATTTATACCTGTGATGCCAGTTGTCATTAAAATGCTTTCCATGCCTGGACAAGTCAGTACCTTGTGGGGTGTTTCTTTTTTCAGTTAACTCCTAGTTCCTCTCCCGCCGAATGTACAACTTGCTGAAGAAACCACCTGTCCGCTGGGCTCGAGGGAAGACAGCACATACGTGGGTCCCGTGACTGCTGCAGAGGGCTTCCCGGGACCCCCTCGTCCGCCGTCACCCCCACCAGCGGCTCTCATGCTGCGCGTGCCCACAACCGCCAGGAGGGCTCATAAACTA
Source organism: Herpailurus yagouaroundi (assembly GCF_014898765.1). NCBI lineage: Eukaryota > Metazoa > Chordata > Mammalia > Carnivora > Felidae > Herpailurus > Herpailurus yagouaroundi. The sequence goes on from NW_024412422.1 coordinate 17,521,917, forward strand.
CAGGCTGCTCAGGGGGCTCCAGAAACACGCGTTCCTGACAAGTTCCGGGGCAACGCGGATGGGGCGGGTCTGAGATCCACACCAGGTAGAGGAACACCTTGACACTGGGTGGAAAGGGTGGGAGCCCCATCCGGTGGGAAAGGGGTTTCTTTTATCGGGACTGTTTTTGTGGGTGGTGTTTGAGGTCTCAGTGGGACTGTGGTCGCCGTTGGTTAGCTGGGGGTAGAGAATGTTTTGGTAGAAGATAAAGTGGCGGGATTTTTTTTTTTTTTTTTTTTTTTTAGTAACAGCTTCATTAAGACACAATTCACGTGCCATAGACTTAACCCATTTACGGCGTACGATACAGTGGGGGTTTTTTTGTTGTTTATCCGGAGAGTTGTGCATCCATTGCCACCCTGACTGTCGAAAATTTCCATCATCCTGAAAAGAAACTCCATACCTGTTCCAATCACTTCCCATTCCTTGAAAACCGCCGGCTTCCAGGAAACCACCGGACTTGCCCATTGGTGCTGGTGTCTCTCTCCTTGTGGGAGAATTCTGACCATTCCCTGAGCAGGATCCTCCTTCTTGTGGGGAGCCGATGGGGTTAATGCGACGGTGAGGTTTCCTAATCAAAGCACCAGGAGATCTCGGTGCCCCCGCAGCACCTCTGGACAGTGCAGTGGGAAAGCACAGACTTCAAGATCTTTGGTGTCCGCTCCTAAATCCAGCTACCTCCCTGGCTAGCGCATACATTTCTTTAGAAGGTGAAGGCTCCAGATAAGGGGAAGGAGGGCTGTGGTTGGCTCTATAATGCCGGGTGCTTCGTCTCCGCCCCGCGCTTGGAAAGCGATCAGACCCAGCCACGCCCCACCCGTGCGCTCCCGCAACGAGCCGCGGACGCTGGCCCTGGGCACATAACTCACGCGGTCCACTCCGGTGAGCTGAGCTGCGCCAGTTCTGAGCCCGTGAGACAGGGAGGGCCGCTGAGGTCTTCCTCCCCGGGCAGGAGGCTCAGGGAACACCCCCGCTGTCGTTGGTGGACAGCCAAGAGGCCAGGTCGGGGTGACCGCCTGGTCCCGTTTCCCCTGGGACCGACCTGTGTTTTAAAATGGGGAGACCCTTTTTATTTTCCAAATTAACACAGTGTGCATCTGAAGCTCACACCATGTTGAATGTCAAGTATGTTGCAATTAAGGGATAAATTAGGAAAGGAAACCTGAAGACCCGTGTCCCATGCAGCGTCTCTGGGGAGGCTGGGGTTGGTCGGCCGCCCTGGGCTATGGAAGCGATACCAACTCCCATTAAAAGCTGGTGCTGTCTGGGGCGCCTGGGTGGCGCAGTCGGTTAAGCGTCCGACTTCAGCCAGGTCACGATCTCGCGAGATCTCGCGTGATCTCGCGTGAGTTCGAGCCCCGCGTCGGGCTCTGGGCTGATGGCTCGGAGCCTGGAGCCTGTTTCCGATTCTGTGTCTCCCTCTCTCTCTGCCCCTCCCCCGTTCATGCTCTGTCTCTCTCTGTCCCAAAAATGAATAAACGTTGAAAAAAAAGATTTTTAAAAAAAAAAAGCTGGTGCTGTCCGCAGACAACACGTCAGTCCCGCCCTCCCCTGACTGGGGTTTGTGACACGGGAGCGCACGTCCCAACCTCCAACTTGGGGCCGGAGCCCCTCCCTTCCGCGTGTGTCCTGGGTGGCATCAGAGGGCGAGGTCTCCCTCGTGTGTACGTACACTGAATAAACGGTACATTAACAAACGGTGAGACCCTAAAACACATCGGATCGGGCATCAGGATCCCCTATTCTCTTTTATTCTGAGCACCGATGCCGCACCCACCCTCCAAGCCCGCCCGCCTGCCTCCCTCTTGACATGTGAGCCTGTGAAGGCCCCCTGAACGAGTCTGCAGACCCACAACCTCTGATTTATTCCCGAGGGCGCGTGCCAGCTCCTTCTGCAAAGAAGGCCCCAGGTGAGCTGTGCAGGGACCTTCTCCTAGAAGGCACCATCTTCTTTACAACGATGTGCGTCTGAGTCTGGGGAGGGGGTCACCACAGCACTGGGACTGTTCAGAGAGACCAGCTGTAACTCCTCCTGTTACAACGATCCAGTAGAACGAGAGTGGCCTGTCTGCTGGTTGCTGGTCTCGTTATTCACTTAGCAGACACCGACCGAACGCCCGCTGTGTGCCTGGCCCTGGGCAGCACGCAGAAGGTGGAATAAAGGAGACGCTTGCAGCCAGGGCGGGGAGGAGGCAGGGAAGGGGGCAGCTAGAGCCCAGAGCGGTGGGTGCAACAGCGGGCTTGGTGCGTGATGGGCGGCGTGCACCCCACTGCTCTGTTCGCGGCTGTGTGCCCCAGCCGGACCCGCACGGCCTCTCCAAACACGAATCTGCTCTTTCTCGCGTGAAATAGATACTGAATATTTGCAGGCATTAGCATGAATCTTTATTAATATTAGCAATAATGCATCGACACTATTAACATTAATGCTTTTTAACATTAGCCATAAGTACGATAATAGAGAAGAGCCACTCCACTGAACAAGTGTCAGCCAGGCCCAGGGTTGAACTTCCCTTACTCACTCCCTGGCCACCCTCCGAGGCAGGTGCGTTGGCTCCGTGTCACAGACGAGGAAGCAGGCTCTGAGCATCCTGCCCAAGGTCACGCCCAGGACATAGCCAGACCGGGCCTCAAGCCCATGCCTGTATCCCAAAGACTGTGGTCCTAATTACTACACTAAGGCAAGCTTTGCATAAAGTTCCTAGCATTAAAAATGGAGTAAAACTGGGGCGCCTGGGTGGCTCGGTCGATTAAGCGTCCGACTTCGGCTCAGGTCATGATCTCACAGTTGGTGGGTTCGAGCCCCGGGTCGGGCTCTGTGCTGACAGCTCGGAGCCTGGAGCCTGCTTCACATTCTGCGTCTCCCTCTCTCTCTGCCCCTCCCCTGCTCGAGCTCCGTCTCTCTCTGTCTCTCAAAAATAAATAAGCATCTAACAAAATTTTTAATGTTTTTTCTAAAAGAAAATGTACCATTACAGATGTGACCTAAATTAATTTTTTTTTTTTTCATTTTAAACGCAGCACATGAGCAAAGTGTTTGTGAAAACAACAATTTGCCTGTGCTGGTGCTTCAGCAGTGACCTTCCAGGTTTTTGCTCTCAGATTTCTTCTTTCCTCCAGAGTTGAGGTCAAAGTGCAAACACTGATTTTAAGCATCATGAACAGGGACGGTTCTGTGGCCCTCGACAGAAGACATATGGTCACGAAAGTCACGTGTGGAGGCACAGGCTGTGAGGTGCAGGCGGGGCCCCGCCAGGGGGACGGGGAGCCCCGAGACTGAAACCAAGCCCGTCTTTGCTGGCTGAGAAGCTTCCGCCTGGAGGAGAGGCCGAGCCCACTCGCTTGAGCCAGAGTGCCCCCTGCTTGCCAGGCGAGACATTCGGACTGCACCTTCCGGGAGGAGGCCACGGGCCACGCTCTGCACCCGGAGGCACAAGGGACGCTGTGGGAAGACGCGAAAGCGGTCGCGGCGAGAGCCAGCCTCGCCTTGCATGGCCCGGGGCCGGTGGGCTCCATCAGACTGCCTGTCCCGTACAGAATAACAGCACAACCGGTGTCAAGTCCAAAAAGCAGCCGTTTCGAGGCTCCAGAGAGCCTCCCGGGCGTGGGCGTCAGAGGGCAAAGACCCCAGGGAGGTGGGGAGGCTACGGAGTGAGCCCCCGCACGCCACCACGCTTCCTCTTGGGGGCTTAGCTCAGAGCCTGAGCAAAATGGCACAGCCAGAGCTCAGAGCAGGCTCACTGGGCTGGACAGACAAAAATTACATCCAGGACTACGGAGGCAGCGCGGAGCTGTGGGCCCAGAGGCCTGAGAAGAGGGCTTGCAGGGAAGGGAGCCCGCTAAGAAGGGCACAGTTTCCCCATGAGGCACTTGCCGGTCCCTGAACTGCACGTGAATGGGGCAGTGATGAAGAATCTAATGACACCAATGGTGCGGAGGGTTAAAGGCTAAGCTGACAGTCCTCTCCCAACGGGGTTTCGGGTTAAGAGCTGCCCTGGGAGGATAGACACCCCCAGGCAAGCTCACCTCCAGGCAGGTAGGCGTCAGGGAGTCCCCTCACAGCCAAGGGCGCTGGATGCTGGAAGGGAAGGTGTGCAGAGGGGGGCGGACGGGATGCACCCGGGGGGTGTCTTCACAGACCACGGTGACCGGTTCACCGGAACAGGTGCACAGAGGTGGACCCCAGGAAAGCCTCTGATGGGGGCACCGTGGTGGCCACGAAGCTCAGGGAAGCCATCTGCGGACACGCGGCTTGGCCCGATGCATGGGGCGCGTTCCAGGTGCTAGCTGACCTCCCCGGCCCCACGCGGGCGGGGAGAGCTGGGCCCGGCCCCGCGCTGGAGCCCGGCTCACATCTGTGGAAGTCACTTTGCCCCCTCTCGGCGCTGCTGGGGACACAGGCCAAGTGCACAGGACACAGGGCGGCTGTCCAAACGGGCATCCAGGCCGAGTTCTTCTTCACTGAGGCCCGGGACAGTCAAACCTTCGACCAGATGCCGAGGTTTTCGCATCTTGAAATGTCCAGCTGAAAAACGGCTGTGTTGGGTGGGTTTCTAAGTGTTTGGACAGGAGGCTCGCTGACTCCTACAAGCAAACAAAGAAACAAAAGGAAAACCCAAGGGCTCTGACTTAGCACTTCTTTGAGATGCAGGTGCTCATCGGAAAACTCGGAGGGAGCCAGGTTTATGAAATAGAGCAGAGGAGTAAGAGGAAAGCCAGATCACCCTGTTCGGTTTCTCTTTCAGGGAGAACATTAGATAATGTTTCACAGAATGAAGCAAATTGGGACATTTTTTTCCAATTTATATTCTACTGGCCAAAAATGTCTGAAAGCCTTTTTTTTTTTTTTTTTTCTGTCAAAAAGGGCATTTGGGTGGGAAGAAATTACCAGACTGTGAAATTTCATTGATCTTAAAAACGTGGGTTAAGTTCAGGGTCAAGATTTACATTTTCTCTGATTTTCTCTGTCCTCCGAGTGAGGGCACGGTCGGAAGGCTGGGGCCGTTTCATCTGTGAGGACTGAGTGTGTCGTGCCTTTGGAGCACGGTGTCAGCCACGGAAAGAGAGAGCCGTCACGCTACATGTGACGGGACGGGGTTAGACGGCACAGGACGGAGACCGGGGCCCCGACAGAGGATGAAGTACATTCACCGTCCCGTCAGCTAATACGTGCAGAGACTGGCCGTGGCTGAGTCTCAAAGGCTCCGTACTGGGAATATGACCACAGACAGGAGCACCAGGGTCCCTATCCACATGGAACCCGTATTCTCACGAGGGCGGGGTGGCGGGGACGGGGGGAGGCAGATAACACAAACATGAACAAAATCAACGAGATGATATCAGATTGCAACTAAATGGCACCACAAAGGACATAAGCCGATGTGGCGAAGAATAATCAGGTGCCGTTCGTGGAAAGGGACTGTTTGGCAGGTCACGACACAAGGTTATGTCTGGATAATGGTTTTCCGTTCAACAAGGGTAGGTGCAAAGGCCCTGCAGCCAGAGCCGGCCGATGTTGCCTTGGAGAACCAGACATCACCAGGGTGGCTGGAAGGCGGTGAGGGCCACGGAGACGGCAGGGGGGAAGGCGGGAAGTGCAGTGAGCAGGGGGAGGGGGAGGCCACTGCAGGCTGCAAGCCTCAGATTCCCCGAATCTGAGGCCTGGGCCTTGCCCCCGTGAGAAGAGAGCTTTGGGAAGGGCGCTGGATCACGAGGCATTTTGTGACCGTCCTGGTGAAAGATAGCGGGCCTTCGCCGGAGGCGGCGGCCGGGGAGATAGAAGGAGGCGGGCATGCGTTCTGCAGAGTGGACGCAGCAGACCTTGTCAGTGCCTGCCCGCACTCCCCGACCCTCATGTTCCCAGCCCTCCTGGTGCGGCGCGACCGACCTAGACCGCAGGATTCGGAACAGCCAGGGAGCTGCCGTCCTGGTAAGCAGCCCCCCGCCAGGGCCCATCGGGAGCCAGAGGGAGGGGGTCCAAGGCGCCTTGGAGCTCACGTCCGGCGTGGCCCCCACCCGCACTGCAGACAGCTGGTGTGGTTGAGGAACGGCGCACACAAGAGGCGATCGTGTTCTCAAAAGCACTGCGGTTTCCTCTCTTGGGTCACTCATCCTGCGGGACGGCAGCGGCCTCGTGGTAGGAACGCTCCGGCAACTCCCCTGCTCTCAGGAGTGGGGGAGGCAGGGACCCTGCCCCAGTCAAGCCTTCAGATGACACAGGCCTGGCGGAACCTCCACAGCATCAGGAGACCCCCAGCCAGAGCCGCCGGCTCTCCTGTTCGCAGAGCCTTCGCCCACAGGCACCGCGAGGCCATAAACGTCTGCGTTGCAAGCCGCCGAGTGCCGGGGTGCTCTGTCATGCGGGACGTGTGCCTGGCGGTGCAGGGGGTGACTTGGAGGTGTGTTGAGCCCCATCCGGGGATGCCCCGCAGCCAGTTCACCCTGGCTCACAAAATCTGATTGTGGGACGCTCTTCCCAAATCCTCACTCAGGGACATCTCACTGGTACCTGGAAACCAGGCAAGGCAGGAACGTTTTACGTCACGAAGCGTGGCAAGTACTGTGCGTGTCAGTGTCCTGGGGCTGTTGTAACAGCCTGGGTGACTTAAGACAGCAGAAATTTATCCTGTCATAAAGACAACTTACGGACTGGGAGAAGGTGTTTGCAAACGACATACCCGTTAAGGATTAGTACCTAAAATATATAAAGAGCTGATACAACTCAACATACAAAAAACCCACAAATAATCCGTTTCAAAAACCGGGCAGAAGACATGAACAGACACTTCTCCAAAGAAGACATCCAGATGGCCAACACACATGTGAAAAGATGTTCAGCGTCACTCATCATCAGGGAAATGCAAAACAAAACCACACTGAGAGGCCAACTCACGCTGGTTAGAAAGGCTGAAATTAACAACTCAGGAAACAACAGATGCTGGCGAGGATGTGGAGAAAGGGGAGCCCTCGTGCCCTGCTGATGGGAATGCAAACCGGTGCAGCCGCTCTGGAAAACAGTACAGAGGGCTCTCAAAGAGTGAAAAATAGAACTACCCTACAATCCAGCAATTGCCCGAAGAATTTATTGTATTTACCCAAAGAATACAAAAACACGAATCCAGAGGGATACATGCACCCATGTTTATAGTCACGTTATCTACAAGAGCCACATTATGGGAGCAGCCCAAGCGTCCATCAGTAGACGAATGGGTAAAGAAGGGGTGTGTGTGTGTGTGTGTGTGTGTGTGCATAATGGAATATTACTCAGCCATCAAAAGAATGAAATCTTGCCATTTGCAACGACATGGATGGAGCTCGAGGGTATAATGCTAAGTGAAACAAGTCAGAGAAAGACAAATACCATAGGATTTCCCTCATACGTGGGATTTAGGCAACACGACAATCCCGGGAAGGAAAAGAGACCCCCATTACAGTAATCACATCTGCAAAGACCCACTTTCCAAATAAAGGTCACAATGTGGGGTTCTGGGAGGACACGAACTTCGGAGGAACGTTACTCAAGCCGGAACATGCAACTTTAGTCCCCTGCGCCCAGATCTTTGTCCTACGTTCTGCTCCTGCAGGAGCCCCCCCCCCCCCGAGACAGACGTCCGTGGGGACTTGCTAAGGTCGCACGTGGGGTTAAGAGGAAGGCTAGGGCTTGTGCAACCGGCAGATGGTTCGTCTACTAGCTAAGGTCATGATCGAATGGTGGAAGCAAATAAAACTCCAACAAATGACGTGGGTAGAAACGCCTGTGTGGAGCGCTGTGGCCCAGGAGGCCGGTTCCGCGTGAAGCAGGGTGAACGGCCACCGGCCCACAGTGCACTGGTGTGTGCAAATCAGTAGGAAGTAGTCTCTCTCCCCACGTTCCCTTCGGTCTCATTGCCTGGTGTAAAGGAAGTCCTCGTTCCAGGGCAGCCCGGCATGGTTTCCCAGCCAAGAAGAGAGATGCAAAGTGCAGCAGACCCCACAATTTATAAAGATCTGGCGACTGAGATGACCCCAGTGCGCAGCCGTGTTCAAACCAGTATCGGGTGCCTTCCGATAAAGGCAATCAATTCCACGAAGGGGAACAATTGGTATCACCCAGAGTCAAAGTTCACAAGTCGCGAGTAAGAGGATGTTTCTCATTTCTACTCTAAATGACTAGTCTTGCTGTTTATAGCGAGGACGCTCATGGCCTCAGGCAGACACGGAAGGTTCCAGAATCTTTTGTGCCTTCACAAATGACCTAAACAATAAATAAATGACTTAATATAGTAAAAGTAAACGGGCTTCCAATCTAAACAACCTCAAGATAAGAAAACGTATTTCCAGTGGAATGTCGTTTAGGCCAGAAAGCTCAGGTCTGTAAAAAAATATATATATCACTTTTTGCCATGACTGAAATAAATTGTTCTTATGAAGTCTTTTACCTTTAGGAATGAGAATTTAATTTCAAGCAATTCATATCCCTCCCCCCTTGCTCCCTAGGGATACACCTAAGCTCCAAAAGGCTGAACTTGTGCCAGGAAATTATAGGAAGGGGTGAGGGGAGGACCCCATCTGGGTGAGCCGTCCATCCACACAGGCAGCTGCTGGGCCCCTCCAGGACTTGGTCCCAGCCGGGCTGCTCTAGAATCCACGGGATCATTCTAGGGTTCCCACCCCTCGTGGGGCCTGGAGGAGACCTCGTAAGCCTGTCCGAAACCACCCCACACCTGTGCTCCTTCTGTGTGCATGAAACCCACGGTGATCAAACCACTTTGAGTGTAAGGGAGCTCTTTGATGTAGGTTTTTAGGGCTATCTGCCCTAACAGAAATTAAATTTATTGAATAAAAACCAAGATGCGTGTCTCACAGACTTCCAGTTTGAGTATTAAAATTTGTATTTGCTACAGGTAATTTTTTAACATGACACGGACTGGTCACCATCCCCAAAGCTTTGCCTTCTTGCAAAAGGACCCATCAGAGGAGTCTTTAAGAAGTAAGTGCCCACGCTGTGCGTTAAATGTGATTTACTCTGAGCACAACATGCAGGCACGCATCGGTTTACCGAGCAAAGTACACGGGGGGAGGGGACACCTAGAAGGACAGGACGGATTCTGGCCTGTGGATGCACAGGTGCTTTTATGCTCTCAGCATGATGCCCAGAAACCTCTGCTGTATGAACAATCAAAAGGCAAAGTGAGCACTAGTCCAGCTGAGCTGTTGGCCCTGTTAATTTTTTCTGTTCAACATTTACATGACCTTAAGAATCCCTTCCTTGCGGGGCGCCTGGGTGGCTCAGTCGGTTGAGTGTCCAACTTCGGCTCAGGTCATGATCTCACGGTTCATGTATTCTGTGCTGACAGCTCAGAGCCTGGATCCTGCTTCGGATTCTGTGTCTCCCGCTCTCTCTCTGCCCCTGTCCCGCTCATGCTCTGTCTCCCTGTGTCTCTCTCTCTCAAAAATAAATAAACATTAAAAAAAATTTTTTTTAAGTCCCTTCTCCCACACAGTGGTTAGGACAAGGATTCAAGAATCAAACAGATCTGGTAAAAACCCTGATTGGGTCAGAATGGGTTAGAATTGGGGGGGGGGGGGGCAGCGCACCTGGGTGGCTCAGTCGGTTAAGCGTCTGCCTCTTGGTTTCGGCTCAGGTCATGATCTCGCGGTGTGTGGGTTCGAGCCTCGCATCAGGTTCTGAGCTGACAGCATAGAGCCTGCTTGGGATTCTCTCTCCCTCGCTCTGTCCTTCCCCTGCTTGTGCTCTCTCTCCCCAAATAAATAAATGAACTTAAAAAAAAAAAAAAAAGAATGGGTTAGAATGCACACATCAACCCCGAAAGAAAGGAACATTCTGTACTGGCTCTGAAACCCCACCATTATGTTTGACTGTGAGTAGCAACCTCCGTCAGGACACGGCCCAAATGAACCTTCCCTGTTATGTTTAAGGGAGACATAACAACGGCACAGGTGTAATCCTCATAGTTCTGTCTACGTCCGACGGTCTGCAGAATAACCCCCCAGAGGTGTCTACGTCGTAGTTCCCGGAGGCTGTGAATGTGCCTCCTTGCGCGGCGTTACGAGGACCCGCCTAGGGGACGAGGGACACAGGACGTCAGAGGCAGAGAAGACGGTACAGACAGGACACGGATCGTCCCCTAAAGTCCCCAGAAGGGACGCGGTCCTGCCCACGCCCTGCCGTCAGGACTCCAGGCCCGGAAGAGGGTAGGCGTGGGTTGTTCGCAGCCACAGGGCGCTCAGACGCTGACCAGAGAGAGGACACAGCTCTAACGACGCGCTGTGTCTGGGCTCAACACGAGCTCATCTGCTCCCCGCAGCCAAGCTGTGTAAGCGCGCGTGTTATTACAGCCACTGCTTTGCAAGTGAGAAAAGGGAGTCAGCAGGAGGCCACCGCGGTCAGTGACGGCCACACGCCGTTCGGCCCTGGGACGCACACGGGGCGGCCTGGGGCTGGTGTCCACCCCCAGCCCCTCACGTAAAGCACACTCAGCGTGGGGTGCCCGGAGGACGTTCCGTAAGCCCGGGCTCGTCGTGGGTTTCCTCTGCTCTCCTGAATCGGGCAGAGAGGGGCAGACAGCCGGGCGCGGATGTTCCTGCCACGTCGAGCACAGAGGCAGCAAAGCGGGTGGTGTCCACACCTGCAGGCCGTGCCTTCGTGCCCCCTGGAGGCCCACCAGGTCCTCGGGCCGGCCCTCTGCGGGGCCCTCTGTGCTGAGAAATCCTCAGAACCGAGGAGCCGGCCAGAGAGGGGGCTGAACCCGCGACGGCGCCCATCTCCGCTGCCGGCCTCCCTCCCGTGGCCCTTCCCACCGTACGTGGACACACAGCACTGTGGCCTGGCTCGGTTTTCTCTGTTGGGTTAAAGACAGACTTTCGGGAGGGCTCCCCTACTTCTGGAGTGACTGATGAGCGGGGCCCCTCGCGGCTCTGGACGGTGGCGAGAGGGGGTCGGGGAGGCTGATGGCTCTGTGTTCTAGAACATTCCCCCCGCAGGCTCTGGGATGTAGTTCTGTGTGTCCAGGGGTTGGAACGAACACGCGTGTGCACACTGCCGCTGACGCCCATGCTGCCACGCACGTGCCACGGACCCGCCCCGACAGGGCGCCAGGGGAAACCCCACAACGCACACACCGACCCTCCCCTGACCGTTGCTTTCTGCCGTGTATTTTCGGCCCAGCACGTGCCCCTGGAAGCACACGGCCCCGCCCCGCATCTTGTCATTTCTACACAAGGTTACGGTCCTTTGGTTAAGATGCCTTACAGCGCGTTCTACCCACCCCTTTGAGCGGCTCATCACTGAGTTCTCCAGAGTGTATTTGCGACGCACGCGCTAATAAACTTCTGCTGGTTTTTCCCTCGTCAATCTGCCTTCCCTCGGGGGAGTTTGCAGGGCCCCGGGCGTCTGCAGTCACGTCGCATTTGCTGGGACCGCAATTCGTGCACCCGGGTCTGAATGCTCTAAGCACGCCCGAATAACGAGGGCCTTCTGTCTGATTCAACCCGCACCTGCGCGTCTGCAGAGCTCGCTTTATAACGTCCAGAAAGGTGCCTCTGTGGCTTGGCAGATTCTCTTCATTTGGGGCAATTTAGTGAAAAGGTAGAAATTCCTAATGCGACGGCAAGAATAGACCAGAGGAGAGAAATGCGAGCAGCTGTCAAAAGGTCTCTTTTCTCGGTAGCCACGCACCTTCTACTGCTCCGTGGAAGTCATTGTGGGGCCTGACGACTGCGTCTCCCTTCCCGGGCGAACAGAGCAACTCCTCCCCTGGGTCGTTACTTATCACTGAGGGGAAGGAAAACGTGGACCGCAGACAATTCAGACTTGGGGAGGCAGAGAAGGGATGGGATTTAATGAGGGCTCGGAGATGCCCGAGAGGAGAATTTCGCCTTCCCTTGGCCTCTCAACTCCCTCCTCCCTACTTTGATGCCTTCTTCATGTACTGACCAGGTACTAACGGGCGGAAGAAGAAATATAAAGAATCAACAAGCATCTACAAAATGGCCAGATGACCGCGAATGGAAACAGTCTATCTGTGATAGGCTCCAAAGCGGCCACAGCCGCGATTGTTTTACTGATCCAAGTTGGGGCAGGCTGTGGGGCCGAAGCAACGTAACCATGCAGGCTGGCGGGGGGTTAAATGTTACAAACCATCTGCAGGGCAACTAGGAAATTCTGCAAATGCGGCTGGCCTGCCTCAAAATAGGAATGGATCGCCAGAGAGAAACAAACAGTAAAGGAAGAAGATCTGCAGGAAACAGAAGTATTTCAGAGACGGAGGGTCCCTCATTAAGGACCCCTGCATCAAGGATGCCTCGTCATCGTTGTCAGGGTGGCCATGCCCAGAACACAAGAGTATGGTGAAGGGGCGCCTGGGTGGCTCAGTCGGTTAGGTGTCTGACTTCGGCTCAGGTCACGATCTCACGGTTCGTGGGTTCGAGCCCCGTGTTGGGCTCTGTGCTGACAGCTCAGAGCCTGGAGCCTGCTTCCCATTCTGTGTCTCCCTCTCTCTCTCTCTCTCTCTCTCTCTCTCTGCCTCTCCCCTGCTCACTCTCTGTCTCAAAAGTAAATAAAAACATTTTTAAACAATCTGGGGTCTATTCACTGAGTATCTATGACATGCAAAGTGTTAACCATCTCCTCTGTGCAGGACAAATGGACAGTCCTAGGAGACAGACAGACAGAACAGTGAAGCCACCACGGACTTGGAAGCTACATTTTTGTCTGGCTTAAAATCCGAACTCCAGCTGCGTGACCCTGGGAAGTCACTTAGCTCCTCTGTGCCTCCGTTTTCTCATCTGTAAAATGGGACTATTAATGACAGTACCCATCTCACAGCAGAGCCTGCACATAAGAAGGACAGTGCAGCATTCGTTATGTTGCTGGTGGTGACAAGAGGGGCACCAGCCTGCCCCCAAATGCTGACATTCCAAAGAATCATCCCTTGGTGCTAAAATGTTTCAGGGACAGATGAAAAAGTGCAGAAAAGTGGGGCACCTGGGTGGTTCCGGCGGTTAAGGCTCCGACTTCAGCTCAGGTCAAGATCTCACCGTTCATGAGTTCGAGCCCCGCGTCGGGCTCCGTGCTGACAGCTCAGAGCCCGGAGCCTGCTTTGGATTCTGTGTCTCCCTCTCTCTCTGCCCCTCCCTGCTCACGCTCTGTCTCTGTCTGTCTCTCTCTCAAAAATAAACATTAAAAAAAACCCAAGAATATGGTGAAGAAGCCATCAGAAAACAATAATGACCCCCCCAAAAAAAGTGCTCTTGGAAATTTAAAAATAGCATTTCTGGAACTACAGGTGAAGAATGACTAGAAGAATTTTTATAGGATACCGAATTTTATAGGAGTCAGCAACCAGGAAGATCTTGCTCAAGAGACACCCAAACAACAGAGGGAAGAAAAATATCAGAGAAATAATAAAAGAAAAGTTTCCAGCATAATAGAGAGATATGAATCCTTAGAATAAGAGAGTTCACCTCATGTAGACACAGCACATTTTTAAAACACCCACATCTAAGACATGCTTGGAGATTTAAGAGCTTCATGGATAAAAAAGAAAAGCCCAGAAGCTCCAAGAGAGAAAAAATATCTGTAAGTGAATTAAGAACCAGGCTTGCAGCAAACGTTTCAGCAGCAATGCTCAAAGCCACAAAAATGTAGGATGATTACTTGGAAAGTCTACGTGGAAATTACCTTGGACGTCGACATTTGAGCCTATGCACGGATGAGTGAGGCCATTGGCACATATGCAAAGCCCCAAGCCCTGCCTGTGTCTGCAGAAGCGACCTGTGGGGGGCAATGATGGTACCCAATAGAGGGTGGGGACCCAAGAAGCCGCAGAAGTGACGCGGGCATCCCCCGACAAGAAAACAGTAGTATCTGCAGCTGGCATAGCAGGGCATCGACTCAGATGAAGCCCGAAGTCAACGTCTCACTGGAGACATTGTCCTCTTTCTTCAGGAAGAAAAATGGAGGCCTGCATTTCAGGAGATGGAATGAGGGGCAAACTGGAAGATCTTAGCAACATTAGGAAGACGTGTATTTCTTCTCTTTGAGAAAGCGGGAAGCTGGTTAGAGAAATCTGGAAAACGATAAATCGTACAAGAAAAACACGGCTCTGGGTTGAGCGAAAAGGATTTCCTGGTTCCTGGTGGAAGATGCATGGAGAGAACCTGTTTTTTGGGGCTGAGACGAAGCGCCTGTCATTTGGCCGAGGGCAAAGGAGCCATTTTATTGAAGATGAAGGATGGACATTTATATTCTAGGAGTCTCTCTGATGGTGAAATGAAAATCTCAATTTGCACAATTGTGTACTCATTTCGTGTTCATTTTCAACTTGTAAAATCAACTTACAGTCAAAGGAGCTATTATTTAATTAGGGTTGCCGAAGAGTAAATGTTTCTGAACCCTGTGTCCTGAAACAAAGGTTTAGCTAACAGAAGGAGGCCAAAAGACATGGGAAACAAACTGCCATCTGGTCATGGCGATGCGACAATGGATAATTCCATGTGGTTGCATCGGGACGTGGAGATTGCCGTATGTTATTTAAAGCTACAAATATAACCAACTGAAGAATTAAAAATAGTTGCGTGGCCATCAACAACTTAAGGAAGAAGGTGGGAAGGGTGCCACAGTATTAGGCAAAGTGGCATCTCAAATAGCCGGGAGCTTCCAGAGAACGTCTGATGTTGGTAAAACACGAAATTGTGGGGATACAAATGAGGATTGTGGAGATAGTCACCGATGGCTCGCATGAGAAATGGTTAACAATCATCACCTCAGGGAGGAAGACAAGAAGATGGTTGGGGTGGGTGCAAAGGAACAAGGCTTCTGGCTAATTGCTCTTCTGCATGTTTTAATCCCCGGATCATATATTAGTTTCCGGTTGGTGCTGTGTCAGCAAGGTTGTTGGCTATAAACACAGACTCAGAAGCCAGCCAGACCTGGGTCAGGCCCCAGCTCAGATTCCACTCCTGGGCATACGCTCAAAAGAACTGAAAACAGGTGTTCTCAACTCACACGTATTTATTTAGTCAACTACTCTCTGACAAGAGCGTTAAGACAAAATAATGGGGAAAGGACAGTCTTGGGATAAACGACATTGGGATATCCAGATACTGACCTGCAGAAGACCTGGATAGACCTTTCTCCAAAGAAGACAAAGAAATGGCCACCAGGTGCACGAAAAGGTGTTCGACGTCACTAAGCGTCAGGGAAAGGCACGTTTCTTTAAAAAAAAATGAGCTATCGCGTCACACCTGTTAGGAGGACGATCATCAAAAAAGCCCATCGGTAACAAATGTTGATGAGGATGTGGAGAAACGGGAACCCTCGCGCACTGTTTGTGGGAATGCAAATTGGTGCAGCCGCTCTGGAAAACAGTGTGGAGCTTCCTCAAAAAATTAAAAAGAGAATTTCCCTACGACCCAGCAATTGCACTTCTGGATATTCAATCAAAGAAAATGAAATCACCATGTGAAGAGACGTCTGCACCCCCAAGTTCACTGCAGCCTTACAATGGGCAAGACGTTTAAATAATCACAACGTCCATGGATGGATAAATGAACTTTAAAAATGTGGTATGTGCATATCCTAGATTATGATTTAGCTTTTAAAAAGGAGGAAATCTGGGGCGCCTGGGTGGCGCAGTCGGTTAAGCGTCCGACTTCAGCCAGGTCACGATCTCGCGAGGTCTCACGTGATCTCGCGTGAGTTCGAGCCCCGCGTCGGGCTCTGGGCGGATGGCTCAGAGCCTGGAGCCTGTTTCCGATTCTGTGTCTCCCTCTCTCTCTGCCCCTCCCCCGTTCATGCTCTGTCTCTCTCTGTCCCCAAAATAAATAAATGTTGAAAAAATAAAAATAAAGTAAATAAATAAAAAGGAGGAAATCTGATCATTTACAACAACATGGATGGAACCGGACGGCATTCTACGAAGTGAAATAAGGCAGACGCAGAAAGACAAATCCTGTAATGATCCCACTTACATGTATAATCTAAAGTAGTCAAACTTATGGAAGCAGAGTAGAAAGGTGATTTTCAGGGGCTGGGCAGGGGAACTGGGGGTCATGGTCAAGGGGTACAAAGCGTCAGTGATACAGGACAAGATCTGGAGATCTATTCGGCATCATGCCTGTAGCGAACAATATTGAAAATAAGTTTTTCTTTTTCTTTTAAGTTTATTTATTTTGAGAGAGAGAGAGAGAGAGAGAGAGAGAGAGAGGAAGGGGCAGAGATAGAAGGAGAGAGAGAATCCCAAGCAGGCTCCACGCTGTCAGCACAGAGGCCGACTCAGGGGCTTGATCTCACAATCTGTGAGATCATGACCTGAGCTGAAATCCAGTTGGACACTTAACTGACTCAGCCACCCAGGTGCCTGAAAATAAAATTTTCTGAGAGAGGACATCTGGTGTTAAGTGTTTTTGCCACAAAAAGTAATACCAGTAGCAGTGGAGGTGGGAGGAAACTTTGGGAGGTGATGGATGTGTCCAGGACCTCGATGGTGATGCTGATTTCACAGGTGTATCCTTACCTCCAAACTCATCAACTTGTGTGTGTGTGTGTGTGTGTGTGTGTGTGTGTATTTTAATATAATTTATTGCCAAGTTAGCTAACATACAGTGTGCACAACGTGCTCTTGGTTTTGGGAGTAGATTCCCGTGGCTCATCGCTTACATACAACACCCAGTGCTCATCCCCACAGGTGCCCTCCTCAGTGCCCATCCCCCATTTTCCCCATCTCCCAAACCCCCATCAACCCTCAGTTTGTTCTCAGTATCCAAGAGTCTCTTATGGGTTTGCCTCCCTCCCTCTCTGTTTGTAACTTTTTTCCCCTTCCCCTCCCCCATGGTCTTCTGTTAAGTTTCTCAAGGTCCACATGTAAGTGAAAACTTGTATATGTTAATTATTTACAGCTTTTTACATGTTAATCATGTCTCAATAAAGTGAGTTTTAAAAAAGCGGGGGGTGCCTGGATGGCTCATTCGGTTGAGCGTCCGACTTCGGCTCAGGTCACGATCTCACAGTTCGGTGGGTTTGAGCCCCGCGTTGGGCTCTGTGTTGACGGCTCAGAGCCTGGAGCCTGTTTCACAGTCTGTGTCTCCCTCTCTCTCTGCCCCCCCCCCCCTTGCTTGTGCGCTCTCACTCTCAAAAAAAAAAAAATAATAATTAAAAAAATAATAAAGGAGGGAATGAAAACAGGCATCACACAGAAACTCGCACATGAGTATCAGCGCCACTCACAACAGCCAAAAGGTGGAAACAACCCCAATGTGCATCTGTGGGTGCACAGATGAACAAAATGCATTATAACCACACGGCGGGTTATTACTCGGCCATAAAAAGGAACCCGATTCTGAAAATTCCTCCAAATATGTGCGTGAGCCTTGAAAACGTGCTAACTGAAAGACGCCAGATGCTAAGGGACCCACCCCGTACAAGTCTATCGATGTGAAATTTCCACAAGAGGTAAAAACCACCGAGACAGAAAGTGAGTCGTTAGTGCTTGAGGCTGAGGAGACTAGGAAAGAGAGGACTAAAGAACGTGGGGTGTCCTCTGGGGGACGACGAGCATGGTTCAAAATTGACAGCATTTTGCTGGCACATCTCTGGGGCTACGCCGAAAGCCGCTGAAAGGTCCACTTGAAAAGCCAGACCAGCCAGACCCGCTCGGCTTTTCCTAGCTGGGTGGCCATCTGCAAAGTGACTTCTGTCCTCAGTTTGCTCAGCTGCAAAATGGGAGCGAAGCCCACCTCCCGCATCCCTGGGGAGACCTTCTCACTTAACGCAGGCGAGGGAGCCCAGTGCTTGCTCTTTGGAAGTGCCCCACGGAGAGCGATATTACAGGCAGGTGTCCTGATGAACTCGTGTGTTCTTTTTTACTGTGCTGAGCTGGATTGGCAGCCTCCAGCGGAGGCCTGTACGTGCCTTTGAGGATCTGAGTTCAACAGTTTCTGTCCTTTTGACTGTGTTCTTGGGAGGAAAGACTGGGGGAGACAATGAGAAGGGATCTGTTAGACAAGGGTGCCTGGCTGGCAGGACTGACGTGTCAAGCGTGTGTCTGCGGTCCTCGCTTTGCCGGGAGGCTACGAAAGGAAATTTGGCTCTTTGCTAATGTTCCCATTTTAGCAAACGATCAAACTCGGCAGTCCCCCGAGAGGAGGAAAATCCACCTCGGTTCAGCACGCCCTCGGCCCAAACTGTATATTCTGAATCGTGTGATCAGTCAAGAGAAGCTTCTCCATCAGAATGAAGAAACCACACTCTTTTGGAAACGGCTGAAAATCTGCTTTTCCCATCAATATCACCGCTGATATTATTTTTCCTTTCTGGGGTTCTGAAAACAGTTAATCTGACAATAGACTCGGTGAATTTTCTATGAGCTGACTGCGTTCAAATGGACGGACAGCCCGTTACTATTGGCAAAATGCCATCGTGCTCTGGCCATGGTCCCACCTGGGGACCTAGGAAGAAAGCTCTGTGGTTTACACAGAGCAAAGCTCGTCGCTGAACTGGTGTGATGGGCAGAGGTTGTCATGTTCTGTGGGAAATACGGATCGAAGAATGCCATCTAAGTGATCCATCTGTGAAGAGTGGTCCCCAAGAGCAGGGAGCCCAGACCAGTAGCTTTAGTGGTGGGCAAATGACAGTGTTAGGAAGTCCTTACATCTGGGCACGGCCGGTGGTCTCACTTCAGAAGGCCCTGCTCTGCACGCTGTTACAGACTCACATCCCTCCTGGGGAAAGGGGCTGTTCGGGGCTGACCCGTGTCCCCCAAAACTCACGCTGATGTTCTCACTCCGTGACTGTAGTTGGACATAAGGGCTTTACAAAGGTGACTAAGTTAAAATGAGGCTCTTGGAGGGGGGCCCTAATCTGACCTGACTGGTGGCCTTATGAGAAGAGGAAATGTGGACACACGGGGACACCAGGGGTGGGCACGTACAAAGAGGTGGCCCCCTGAGAAGGAGGCCATCTGAAGCCAAGGAGAGGGGCCTCAGAAGAAACACCCGCCAGCCCCCTGACCTTGGACTTCCAGCCCCAGAACTCTGAGAAAATGAATTTCTTTGATTGGATCTGCCCAGTTGGGGACTTTGTTACAGCAGCCTAGGAAATCAGTACAGAGGCCAATGGGATGTGCCCACCAGGAGTTCTGGGCCTCCTTTCTGACTGTACTCCAGGTATCTGGACCCCACAATGTCCCACACAATGGCCCCAGGCCCACTTCTAGGCCAGCAAGAGCCCCTACTGTGAGGCTAACCTTCTAAGGGGGGGACCATGAGGCCTGTGTGCCCAGCCCTGGCCCAGAGAGGTGCCTGGGGCAGCTGGTATCAGGGATCTGAGCAAGGCCTGCTTCTGTAGGACAGGTGTCCCCGTGCGTGCAAGTGTGGGAGAAAGACGTGGGGAGGGAGGACCTGGGGCCAGGTATCAGAAGCCGCTTTCCCTGTCCTGGGGAAACTCCAGAACTCTATGCACCTCCAAGGGGTCAGCGGGTTTTCAAGTCAAGCCCAGCCGTCTGGGCTGATGTGGAGGCACACAGTCACAGCCAAGGGGTAGAAGGCATTTCGTTGCAGAGGCAGCCCGGTCGGTAGCTTTTATGCATTTGCACACGGCACGTGGGCCTCCATTCACGCTCTTAGTCTGGGGTGTCACGAAAGCTGGGGATGAGGCCAATTAGCATCCAGCCAATACGGGCCTTTGGACAGCCACATTCCATCTCTCTGACCCTGATGGGGAGCAGGGACGAAAGACGGTCTGCGGACCCTCTCAAGCTGCCTTTTCCAGCCTCTTTGATAGGAACGTCGGCCGATCGTACCCTGTTCTGAGGGGCTACGAATGGCACTTGTTGAAGGCACGTTTGAAAACGCGTGAATTGCAGATGACTGAGTCTGGAGCACAGCACAGAAGCAGGGTTTCGGTCCGGGTGGTGGGTCTAATTCTAAAGAACGAGCCTCCGGTCTGTGGTGTCTGCGGTTAGCTCTGGCAAAGTGGGGTTACCATGGAAACCCCTTCCAGGCTCTGTGGCCCAGACTCCCAGTTCTTGTCATCCGCGACGTCCACGTTTTTATTTTGTAAAAAATTTTAATGTGTGCTAATTATTCTGAAGCTGCTCCTTCCGTAACCAAAGCTCCAACCCCCCCCCCCCCCCCCGGCCCCACCTGAAATGTCAGGTTCAACGTGAGATTGGGGCTTTTCTTTGCAGCAAGTTCATGGCCGTGTTCATAGACGCGTCCCCCTCCCCCAACGGAGGGTGGACACTCTCCTTCTTCTTCCTCCTCCTCTGGGAAAGAGAAAATGAGCTGCATGTCGTCCAGCAGGCGCCGGGAGGAAGGCCGCCACGTCTGTGGGCTTCATCAGGGGTTTTCTTCTGTGAAAGGCGGAAGAGATTACAAGCGGAGTCTTTGTTTCAGCGGGACGTGAATTGCACAGAAGCCCGGAAAAACGATCGAATCTGTTCACTCAGAAGTGCAGGCTTCGGGACCATATACTGATAATTCTGTTTTGCAAGAATCCTGGAACAGAAAGACTGGAAACTATGATATTATTCCCCCCTTAGAAGCACAAACTCGAAGGCAAATATTAAACCTTGGGGAATTTGCAATGTTAAACATTCCCAAGCCTTGCAGAGCCCCTCAGTCCATACCCCCACGTGTGGAAAACCAGCTTTTCAAAGAGAGGAGTCTGGGCTTGAAAAATGAAGCCTAATTTGGCTCTGAAGCAGCCTTGGACCTGGAACAGCAAAGCCCAGGCTCAGCTCAACGTATCTCTGCACGTCGATGCTCTTATGCAGCGGCGGTGCCTGATTCGTTCATTGTGGCCCCGAAGGGAGCACTGTGCCGGCCCCAGCAGACAGCTGGAAAGCCAGCTGGAAGGGGAAACAGGTAAAAACAACAGGATCTGAAAACGTGAGAGGAAAACAGGACAGGGTACCCGGTGGCTCAGTAGTTAAGCATCCGACTTGGGCTCAGGTCATGATTTCACGGTTCGTGAGCTCGAGCCCCGCTTCGGGTAAAACATGAGCCCTGCTTCGGGTGATCCTCACTCCTCTCTCTCTCTCTCTCTCTCTCTCTCCCTCCCCCTCTCTCTACCCTTCCTGGGATTCTCTCTCTGCCCCTCACTCATTTGCACACACACTCTCTCTCTCTCAAGAACAACAACAAAAAGCCATTTGCAAGGATGTGGATGGACCTAGAATATGTTATGCTAAGCGCAGTAAGTCAGTCCGAGAAAGACAAATACCATGTGACTTCACTCATCTGTGGGGTTTAAGAAACAAAACAGATGAACGCAGGGGAGGGGAAGGTAAGAGAAGAGAGGGGAAGAAACCACAAGAGACTCTTAACTATAGAGAACAACTGGGGAGGGTTGATAGATGGAGGTGGATGGGGGATGGGCATTAAGGAGGACACTTGTGATGAGCACTGGGTGTCGTATGTAAGTGATGAGTCACTGAATTCTACTTTTGAAACCCCTATTTCACTGTATGATAACTAAAATTTAAAGAAAAAAAGAATGTTGGGGAATACAGAGTAAAAAAAAAACACAGAAAGGGAGAGAAGGGAGGGGAAAGAGAGAATGAGAACTCTTACATGATTTCTGTAGGAGGCACACTCCTCTGGTTCCAAGCAGGAAGAAATCTAACTCAAAACTGTGTAAGGAAAAAAGGGACGGGTGTGGAGAGCTGACATTAAATGTCCAGAAGGCTTTCAGGCAAAGCTGGATCCAGGTGCTCCTATGAGGTCCTTGGGGATTGTCACTTTCGTGCTCTCAGTTCTGCCCTTCTCTGAGTTAACTGCATGCCCAGGCAGCCAGGAAGATGGCCATCAGGAGCATCAGTCTTGCTTGGTGACTTCTCGGTGTCTCTAGTGAAAAGAACCATTCTTTTCGCTAACCGTTGACACAAAATACTCATAATTGGATCTCTTTAGACCATTGCATTACATGGCTCTTTATCAAGCCACCATTGTGTCTACAGGCATTAGGTGCTCTGGTTGCCTGGGTCCAATGCCTACCTCCAGAGTCAAGGAAAACTCAAGAGACTGAAAGCAGTCTCACTGCACCCCCAAACTGTATGGTTTTGTTACCCCAAGAAGGGGGTTGGGTGCAGGACCGAGAAGAGACAAGGCTGCACGGCTTCGCCAAACGACTCAGCACTCAGAGAATCCGATGCGAGGACGGGGCTTCCCCATGAGCCCCGGCTGGTTCACGAAGGACTGTGCTCTTCCTCCCCGCCCAACCAGCACGTGGAGGGCAGACGTGTGCGCCTCCCCCCCTCCGGCACTGGAACGCCACACACAGGCGCTGACAAAGAGCCGTGGATCTGAGAAAGGATCCAGGGGTTGCCGAACACAACTGAGTGTTCACTTTGTCGTTTCTTCTTGCCCTGGTGCGTACTTGTGTGGTTTCGACACCTTGTCTTTAAGAAAACTGCACACCTCTCTTTTCACTTCCCTTCTCTCGCCCCCACCCCGCAAGCTAGCCAAGGTGCTTGGAAAAGATAACAAGATCTGGGATATTATATAAACATACGGGGTTTTTAGGCGGACAGCTCCGGGATGTTGTCAGGCCAGTCAAGTGCCCTCACCCAGGGCTGCGTGGAAACAGCTTATGAAGCCATGTTTTCCGCCTTCATCAGAGCAAATAACTTCTCCGAACAGAAAGGAAATCAATAGCAGTTGAAGGCTGGCTTTTCCTGGTTCAGAGGCAGAAAATGTTAACGACGTTCTCCTCTCCGAGCCCCCTTTACGCCTCTGAAGTCATCGGTGTAGAAAAGTTAGTGGAAGACATGGTGCATTTTGGAGAGTCCAGGGAGGTGAGCGTCGTTGGGAAGATGTTTTCATTCACTGAACCTGCAGGACGTTGAGACACGTTTCGTACTGTGTTTGCATCAAAATGGTATACGATTTGGCTAACTTTAGTATTCCTTTGCTGAATTTACACCACACACACACACACACACACACACACATGTAAACCCCAGGGTCCCAGATAGCTCAGCCCCTGTAGTGCCACAAGACAGCCAACAAACAGGAGAGAACAGTCCAGCGGCCAGAAACCATGTTTTAAGAACACCTTTCATGAAGATCAAGTTTCTTAGTCATAATTATCAGAAGCTGACTCTAATGACTGAGCTCAAAAAGGCTCTTTTCAAGGCCGTTGGGAGCTCACAGTATCTCTGCCAGGACTGGTGAACAAGTATGGAAGCTAAGTTTCCAGGAACCACGTCCGGCATCCCACAGGAGACGCAGCCAGCTGTAGAAACCAGCTCTGTTGTTGCTGGGGGCCCCAGAGAAGGTCCCCGGAGCAGGTGCGAGCGTCGGCTCCCCTCGGTGAGTCCACGTCTGCCCCAGGAACTTGCCCTACATCGCCAAGAGAAGGGCCTCTCCCAACACCAACCGCTAACCCTGGCTTCAGCCACCAGGACGGACGAACGTGGCCGCTGTGAGGCCAAGTTTCCTCTCATTGCGCACCTTGGAACGCAAGTCACATCCAGGGGAATCTCATTGAGTTGGATGGGGCCTCCGCTGTGTTGGGAGAGGCACTGCCCGGGTCCTGGAGCATCTCTGTGTGTCCTCAGCTATCATGCCAATTATCTGCCAATTACAATTACCGTGCCAGATTATCGTGCCAATACTGAGCAGTCTCAGTAGCTAACCATGTAGGCAACAGAGAAGGTCAGGGGCCCGTGGAGGGACCGACCGTTTGCTGGCCCCCCACGCAGGCCCTGGGTCCTGGCCGCTGTGCTTCCTGGTGGTGGTGCCTCCCAGTGTGTGTGTACCCAGCAGCCTCACGGGGCCTGGTGCAGGGGGTGGGGCACGCTGACCCTGACGCTGGCGTGGGCTCCTGTATCGTGAGTGCTACACGCTCTGCTCCCTCGGGTCTGGCTGTCTACTTCAGCAGCCCTGTAACTGCACCAACCCTAGCCGCTCGCCTGCCCCATCATCCGCTCGAGTCCCGGTGCTGCCTGCCCTCCCGAGAGGCTGCGGTTCCTCCCCGAGAAGCGGCATCCTTGCAACAAGACAGGAGGTGGAGGGCGTTGGGGACTTGCCATCAGCCTTCTTAAATGGGAACGTGAGGCTCCGGTTGGGAGAATGTCCCTGAGATGGGCCGACGAGCAACATCCTCGTCCGAGACTCGGGGACGTGAGAATCTGTTGCCTTCGCAGCAAAAGGCGATTTGCAGATGGGAGCGAGGCCCTTCAGGTGAAGAGATTATCCTGGATTATCCTGGGGGCCAAGAAACACCAGCTGCCTGGGGAGGCCAGAAAAGCCAAGAGGAGGATCCTACCTGGGGCCTCTTGAAGGAACGTGACTTTTACACTTCTGGCCTACAGAGCTGTAATATAAGGAGTGTGCGTTGTTTGAAGCCACTTGCACATTTGTGGTGATTCGTTACAGCAGCGATGAGAAATTAACACATTCCCTAAATGGGAAAAGACTGTTCCAAGGACATGAGGGCAAAATAAATCAATGTAGGAAGGAGGAGACACAGGGCGATGCTGTGCAGGGTCTGAGGGGGGCAGGACGGGGGAGTGACACAGGACAACGCGAGAGCAGACCCAGGCAGCGAGGGCTCGGTCCTGGGCTCCCTTCTCTTTTCCACAACTGTGCTCTCCTGCTTGGGGAGCTCATCTGTGCCTCAAATTGATGAACACGGGTCTGTCTGGGCCGCGGCCCTGTCCCGAGCCCCAGGACCCTATGACCTCCACATCTCCACACTGCTTTCCATCATTCTGATGACACACGGGGGCCGGGCTGGAAACAGTGGGATTCTCACGAAATGGAAGATGAGAGGTGTGAACAACAAAGCTTCTTGATTCAGAGGATGGGGGAGAGCAGTCATCTGAAATGTTTGAAACGTATTTTGCCTTTGCGTCATGAAATGGAGAAATGCGGTTTAAAAAACAAACAAAGGACGGCTCCGTGGATGTTGCTACTAGTCTGGGTTCTCCAGGGAAACAGAGCCAACAGGATAAACGGAGAGAGATAAGAGTTGCGTTACGGGAGCTGGCGCAGGTGATAACGGATCCTGAGAGGCCCCGAGATCTCCCACCTGTGGCTGGGGGCCAGGGGGAGCCGGACGTGTGATGTCGTGTGACGAGGAGGCCAGAGAGCCAGGAGGCTGGTGTGGGAGCCCCTCCCTGACAGCTGGGGCCTGAGACTCAGCTCACACAGAGAGGGAATTGACAATCGCGCTGTTTTTTGTTTTACCCAGGCCACCAGGGGGCCACGTGGCACCTGCCCGCATGGTGGGCAGTGATCTTCCTGGCCCACAGGGTCAAGGGCTGATCTCTTCCAGAGACACCCAGAAATCACACTCACCCGCTGTCTGGGGGCCCTTCGTTAGTTCTGCCCACTGACACATAACGCTCCTGTTCGACACGCTTTCTGGAACTCGGTGTGAAGACGGCGGCTGCCTGGCACGCAATGATGGAAGGTTCTGGAACTCAGCTAGCCCGCCTCCATCGGGGCTCCACAGCCCCCAGGGTCACATTGGAGCACTCAGAATTTGGGTTGTAAGTAATGTGAATTGGAGTAGGGCAACATTAAAATACTAATAAAATCTAAATGATCAGCCACATTTTAAGTAACACAAATCCCCTCAATCAAAAACATATCGAGAGTCCCACCCATCTGAATCGGTCAAACAAAGTCCACTGTGACCAGTGTGCTGTCTACTGACAGATTCTGGTGCCACATCTTAGCGGGGAGGCAGACGGAGCCCCCCCAGCATTGCCAGGAGGAGCCCCTCTCTTGGACGGCCTGGGCTCCACATCCGAGCGTCCCGGCCGAGCGCCTGTGAGGTTCAGAACACATCACACGCCTGCGGCTCTCGGTCCATCTACTAGTCCCCTGCCCTTCGTCCCCCGCATGGAGGTCGGTCCTGAGTGGGATTCTGTCCACCCAAATGCCAGGCGACCATCTTTCTCCTTTGGGACACATCCTTTTGCCCTGGCCCCTGACAGCCTTGTTGGAGGCATGAGTCAGGTGTGCCCCTTATGAGTCCGTTGGGCAAGTCACGGCACAGGCGAGGCGTCAGTGCTGGAACGCCAAATGGGTCTCCAGAGGTCTGAGGATTATCACTCTCCCCCACGTGTCTATCCCTCAACAGATGAACATCCTCCGACCTTCACAGGTCTGCGGAGAGCTGGGAGGAGTCCCGATGTTCCGACAGCGACACCAGCCCCCGGGGTCCCGAGGTTGGTTCAGACATGATTACGTCTTGCGACAAGGGTTTTATCCAGGTAATTTGCAGCTGGATCGCTTCCTCTTCCCCCGCTTGATAGAGCGATGCCAATAAAGCCTTGTTCCATCACACGGGAGAGAATGGAGATGGCGGCCGCAGAAACAGCTCGCAGGCTCGGCCCCCCAGTGCCAGCAGCGAGCTTCGAAAATGAAGGACATTTTTTTTTCTTTTTTTATTTTTTTTCAACGTTTTTTATTTATTTTTGGGACAGAGAGAGACAGAGCATGAACGGGGGAGGGGCAGAGAGAGAGAGGGAGACACTGAATCGGAAACAGGCTCCAGGCTCCGAGCCATCAGCCCAGAGCCCGACGCGGGGCTCGAACTCACGGACCGCAAGATCGTGACC
>NW_024412422.1:17548541-17560991 GCF_014898765.1 Herpailurus yagouaroundi
GGACCGCAAGATCGTGACCTGGCTGAAGTCGGACGCTTAACCGACTGTGCCACCCAGGCGCCCCACGTTTTGTTTTTCTTTAAATGAAAGACTCTGTCAAGGTTTACGGTGAGGCAGGTCCAAATAACCTTGTCACTCGTCCCCACCGGGGGCCGGGGCATTAAGGCAAGTGTGCAGTTGGATCTGGAAAAGCCCCGTGCCCGTCACCCCATTAGCGCCCTCCTCCCTGGGGAGCAGGGGTGGGGGGAAAAGGAGGACAGCGGGGGGAACACTTTGCACCCGAGGCAAAACAACTCTCATTACCAGGTAAGATTTCCCTCACCCTCCCCTGTCAATTTGTCAATGTTGCCAGAAGCGAAGGAAGGAAGGTTTCGTTGTCATTACTCAACCACGGCAAGAGCGTTGCTTTGGAACCACAATGCGTGAGGCTTGGGGAGGAGGCAGCGGGCACCTGGGTTTGGTGGAACCAGCAGCGGTGGCCCCCGGAGGTGGCCCTCACTCGGCCGCCGGGTGACAGGGGCACCCTGAGACACGCCTGGGCGCGGACCAGCTTGTAATGCAGAGCCTGTTCAGGCTCTTTCAATAGCCCCTCACCGTGTTTCTTGATCTCCCCGTTAACCCGCGCGTTTTTTCTAGGGGCGTTCTGCGTGTACAGCTCAGTCCTAGGCAGCGGAGAGGCCGCGGTTCATGAGCGTAAGCAAACTTCCTGAGGTCACAGATCTTACATTTTACTGGAGAAAGATGGTTCATAAGGAAGCGGATAAGGAGGCCTTTTAATGAAAAGTCAGGACGCCACGGTAACGATGTGGATGAACCTTGAAAACGTTGCGCCAACGGAAAGAAGCTGGTCATGAAAGGCCACATACTGAAGGATTCCATTTATAGGAAATGTCCAGGAGAAGCAAACCCATAGAGACACAGCGTAGACGAGTGGACACCAGAGGATGGGGAGGGGGTTTGGGGGTGGGGGCGGGGCCACTGCTAGCGGATGCCAAGCTTCTTCCTTCAATGATGAATGAAATGTTCTAAAATCAACCGCACGGATGGAAGTGCCACTCTGTGGATAAATGCCACCGACTCGTACACTTTGACAAGGGGACTCGCAGTTAAGTGTGAACGATCTCTCAATAGAGCCTTGTTAAAGGAAAATTATCATGGCAGCCGTATGTCATTGTTGAGTAACGTCGCCCCCAGAAGCTGCAACTAAACGACTGCTTGTTATGGATTCCAACATGTTCCCAGATGTCAGCCGGGGGTTTGGCTGGTCTTGATGGCTTGTGGGTCCGTGGTCAGCTGGAGAGGTGGCTGAGGGCCGGTGATCTGGGACGGCCTCACTCACACGTTGGCTGATTGGCTCGCTGTGGGCCAGGGCAAGGGGGCGACTGGACCACGTGCCATCTTCCACCAGGCTGGGCTGTGCTTGCTCACGATGCGCCCGTGCCATGTCTGAGGCTGCTGGAGGCCTTGGACCGGACACAGCCTCCCCTCTGGGCCAAGACACGTTACCAAAAGAGCACTGAATCAAAAGCGTAGACTCACTTTTAATGGTCCTGCCAAGACAGAATTCATACGCCGTCCAGTTCGCTCATTGAAGTGCACATTCCAACAGCTTCTAGTACGTCCACTGTTACCCTAACGCCACGACAACCCATTTTAGCACATCCTTATTACTCCGGAAAGAAACACTTCACCCCTCTGCCTCCCCCTGCCCCCTGCAACCCCCCGGCATCCACTAATCCCCTTTTTGTCTCTGTGGATTTACTTATCTGGGCACATCACACAGGTGGAATCCAGCCGTATGTGGCCTTGTGTGCGGGCTTCTCTCACTTGGCGCCCTGTTTCCAAGATTGTTTTGTGTTCTAGCGCACGTCGGTGCCTCATCCTTTTCATCGCTCGGCAACAACCCGCTGAGGGGGTATCCACATTTGAGAGGTGCAGACCCCCCCCCCCGGATGGAGGAGGGGCAAACTCACGTTGCGAGGGGCACGGATACCGGATGGCAGAGAACTGAGGCCACTGTTGGGAACAGTCTACCCAGGAGCACAGACCCGGGCACATAGTTTGAAGAGTGATTGAGCAACATCTGGCGAAGCACGTGTTCCCTTGGTGGTGGACGTCTGGTCCCCTGTCAGCAGGTATCCCTGCTTTTTGCTACACCGACTTTGTACAAGTGATGCTGTGCCCAGTCTCGGGATGAGTCACGACTGTTCTGGGCTCACCACAGCAATCCTGTTCCTTGTGCCAAAAACTCATCCAGGTTGAGGGTGGGAGGGGGACACGGGACACAGCTCCAGGCAGTGAT
Organism: Herpailurus yagouaroundi; assembly: GCF_014898765.1. Classification (NCBI taxonomy): domain Eukaryota; kingdom Metazoa; phylum Chordata; class Mammalia; order Carnivora; family Felidae; genus Herpailurus; species Herpailurus yagouaroundi. The sequence goes on from NW_024412422.1 coordinate 17,550,844, forward strand.
GATTAAGGGGAGTCTTCTGGGCGTCTCAGTAAAAGTTTCTTCCTTCCTAAGCACCGAGCTGCACACGACTTCTCTGCCTATTTCCCAACAGGCTCTTAAGGCTCATGGTGACCTTGTGTGATTTCCGCCTCATGCGCCATCTACAGAATTACCATCGTGCGTCCTGGGATGAACACTGCACCCACCTCCCGCCTAAATTCTTGTGCACCTGGAACCTCAGAACATAGTTTTTTGGAAACAGGATCTAATCTCATCGAGATGAGGCCACGCTGGATGGGGAGGGTGGGTCACTCACCCAGTGACTGATGTCCTGGTAAGAGGGAGATTCAGACACAGGAGGGCAGCATGTGGCTGTGGGAGCAGGGAGTACAGTGATGTGTCCACGGCCCAAGAGATGGACGCAAACCCTGCTGTCACCTGGGTTTGGGATGTGTCGCCTCCAGAACTGCCGCTCCACTGTGGCCCCGGGAACTAACACCCTGTGTGATTCCATTATTTTCAAAAATAGACTTCTCACAACGCACCAGAGAAAGGACATGGCCCCCAGAACCTGCCCAGGTACCGGAGGTGCAAGAGACAATGGCCGGGGAGGAGGACTCCTCTGCCGTGCAGGCCTCGCCCATCCAGCCTCAGCTCCCATCACAGGACAGCATGTCTCTTTGCCCGCGGCGCGTGACCTTCAGCGTGCTAACCACAGGACAGCAGCCAACACGCTCCACTGTCCTCACAGAGACGGGCCTTTTTATCATAGGCAAGAAAATATACGGTTTCTCATTTTAAAGGATTATGGGCCATTGATGCCCACTTTCCATATGTTAGAAGCATATAAAAATTTTTGAGCAATGAAAGTGAGTAACTGGAGGTCCGCATACGATAAAGTAATTTTATTTTTTATTATAAGGCAGTTTGGTTTGAGATGACAAAAAGATGCTGTTAATATTTCAAAGAGATGGGTTTTGTCCCGCTGGTCAAGGACAACGAAGGACTTGTCAGGTCTCTGCGAGGTCATTTAATTACCTACAAGTGAGGCTTTGAAGCGACTCTCCCACCAAGAACTAGGAAGAGCTTAGATATCCCAGAAATGAGAGTTTGCTGAGGTTTTGTCCCCAAGGGTGCAACTCAGTTGATCTGTGCACACACACACACACACACACACACACATATACACCCACAAACCTCACGGTCATGGTCCCTACACATGTGGACACACACGTGCACATACACACACAGACACACACATGAACTCACGTGCACACGGATACATATACACACACGTAAGCACACAAAGAGACAGACACATAAAACTCACATTTTTGGCCCCACACATAATACACACAATGCATATATGGACAGAAAATCACACATGTGTGTATATAGACATGTATGGACACACGCGGACCCATGTGGACACATAGGCACACACACAGACGTGCACACGTGCTTTCCGTAGCTGACCACATGTTCCCAGATGTCACTGACAACAGATCCCTGTAGTCTGTCGTCAGGTGGCATTGCACCGGGGGTCTGTCATGGAGAACCGTGGTCCCTACCCCCCATGTGGATTGTGTTAGACATCCTTTAAAGGAGACGATCACATGAGATCAAAGACCTAGATCCTGACAAATAACATGAATTCTGCTGCCTCCCTGCCTTCCTTGCGGACTGTTGCAGGCCAGGGACCCTGAGCTCGCCACTGTCATCCGTGAGAACAGAGGGATCAGGACGGCAGTGGTTCTCACTGGTCGGCACTCAAGGGGCCCACGCAGAAGGCACCTGTTCGTCCTCCCCACAGAGCTGTGGGTCTGGGAGACAAAGCGATCCAGCTTCACGGTGCCGTTAGTGAGAGCCCGTGACCGTCCCCCGCATGCATCATTATCGCTTCCTACCATGAGAGGGCCCTCGAAACACTGCCTTCTGTTGTCGCTGAGGTGACATTCACGTAGAACTCATCCGTTAATGTGTACAACTTGGTGCCATTTGGTACATTCACACTGTTGTGAAACCATCACCTCCATCTAGTTCCAGGACAGTCTCATCCCCCCCAAGAAAGGAACCCTGTGCCCGTTGGCAGTCGCTCCCCACTGTCCCCTCCCCCAGCCCCTGGCCACCACTCAGTCTGCTTCTTCCCCTGTGGATTCACCTGCTCTGGACATTTCAGATCAGTGGAATCGCACGGTGTGGCCATTTGCATCTGGCACGCTTCATCGGCACCAGACTTTCCAGGTTTATCCATACGTGTCTGTTCCACTCCTCGTTAACGGCTGAAGACTATTCCAAGCCAGGGGCAGGTCATACTTTATTCATCCATTGATGGACACTTGGGCTGTTTTCTCCTTTTGGCTGCTGCGTATAGGGCAGTCGTGAGTATTTGTGTACACGTTTTTGTTTGAACACGTGTTTCCCATTCTCTTGGGTGTATTCCTAGGAGGGGAATGCGGGTCATGCGGTCCTTCTCTCTCACTTCTTGAGGGATGCCAAAGTGTTTTGGTGTTTTTTGTTTTTGTTTTTAGTTTGAATGTTTTTAAATTAAATACAACACAAGTCCAGAAAGTTGAAAAAACAATTAATACAGTGTTTATTATTAAATCATAACTTACACAAGCACCGTGTTTATCGACAATTAGTAAGTTATCACCAGAGGAACACTCTCATAAGCACCACCTGTACCATCCAACCCAGAAGCCTTCCAGGTGCTCCCCACCCAATTATAATTCCATCGTCTCCGTGAGTGTAGCTACTATTTTCTTATACATCATTTTTAAATAAATTAATCTATAGGTTGACGATCCTTTCATTTTTGAACATAAAGTTCACTCCATTTAAACTGTTGTTTAACGTTCACTGATTTTTTGGGAGACAGGGTGCGAGCGGGAGAGGGGGCGAGACACAGAATCTGAAGCAGGCTCCAGGATCTGAGCTGTCAGCACAGAGCCCGATGTGGGGCTCGAACCCACGAACCATGAGATCATGACCTGAGCTGAAGTCGGAGGCTTAACCCACTGAGCCACCCAGGTGCCCCGAAAGTTCATTCCATTTTGCAGCCACCTAACGTGACACTGTATGGGGCAGCTACCGTTTATCAGACCAGCTCTGCAGCTGAGCGCTTGGACTGTCTTCTCTGTTTTGCTGTGACCTTCAGAGGACTCCTCAACCCCTCTCAGGTCCTTGGCAGGTCTTCAAAAGAGAAGGGAGGTGATCATCCCATTTGAAATAAAGTGAGGGAAAGCATTTGGCAAACTGTGAATACAGGTTCCGGGCCTGTGCTAGACCCCGAAGTGCATTCATTGGAGCTGAATGCCCTCATTAGGGTTCATGGGCCTGACCAACCCAGGTGGCAAGGCATACTGTCCCAAATAAACACCCAGCCTCCGCATCCCACCTGCTCTTTTCATAAGGGGAAGACGCTCCTTTTTCTGAAAGGTGGGCTAAGTTCCCTCCTCTTGAACCTTGGGATGCCGTGACTGCTCCACCAACAGCATATGGCAGAAGGGATGTCATGTGACTTGCAAACGTAGGTCTTAAAAAGAATGTAGTTCGTGCCTGGCACTCTCTTTGGGCAATGCTCACTCTGGAAGAAGACAACTGTTTCATTATGCTGTCAGGTAACCGAAACTGGTCCACATGGATGGACCACATGGATGGATCCACACGAAGAGACCACACGAAGATATTTCATGAAGAGACCACATGAGTGGAACACCGCCAACAGCCAGCATTAACCTTCAGGCTCCTAGGTGAATGACCCTTCAGAGGACTGCAGCCCGACTGTGGCGTTTCCAGCCGAGACTCCAGACCCCATGCAGCAGAGATGATCTGTCCAAGCTCCTGACCCATGAAACCTGTGAGCATCCCAATGGCTGTTCGACGCCCCTCAGTTTTGCGGTACTAAATGATGCAGCCATGGTAACGGAAACGGTCAGATCGTCCTTACAATGAAGTGTGCTCTGTGCTGTCTACACCCAGGGCTGCTCCTTGGGACTGGAGACGGGGGGAGGTGGATCCTAAGGCAGCTGCTTCCAGGGGGTACTCAGCTGAGCAAAACAAACAAGACACATAAACGTCACCTTCCAGCGTTACAAACTGGGTCACGGCACGCTGAGACAGTTCAAACGAGTGAGTCCTCTCCAGCAGGGGGATCCACATTCGGGGTTCCTCCAGGATTACCCACCCCCAAAGGGCTTCAACAACAGATAAGTGTCTTCCTTCCTGCGACAGAAGTCCTGAGGTTGGGAAGTTCACAGGTTCTCGACTCACATGGTCACCAGCACCCACGAGGAACCAGGTTCTCTCTGTCTTCCCGCTGCCATTCGGAGCGTGGATCTTCCCTCAGAAATCTTGCTCCGGGGTTTCAAGATGGCAGCCACGTTTCTGGGTATCACTGAGGGACATGACAGGTGAAGGGAGGAAGGGCTCATCGCTGTGCATCTCCTTCTATTTGACTTTAGAGAGTGGGAGAGAGAGAGCACATGCAGGGAAGGGGCAGAGAGAGAGAGAGAGAGAGAGAGAGAGAGAACCACCAGCAGGCTCAGGCTCAGCATGGAGCCTGATGTGAGGCTTGATCCCAGGACTGTGGGACAATGACCTGAGCTAAATCAAGAGTCAAACGTTCGACTGACTGAGCCATCCAGGCGTCCCTGCATCTTCTTTTAAAAAGCAGGAGCATTTTCGGGGCGCCTGGGTGGCGCAGTCGGTTGAGCGTCCGACTTCAGCCAGGTCACGATCTCGCGGTCCGTGAGTTCGAGCCCCGCGTCGGGCTCTGGGCTGATGGCTCGGAGCCTGGAGCCTGTTTCCGATTCTGTGTCTCCCTCTCTCTCTGCCCCTCCCCAGTTCATGCTCTATCTCTCTCTGTCCCAAAAATAAATAAATGTTGAAAAAAAAAATTAAAAAAAAAAAAAAAAAAGCAGGAGCATTTTCTAATGCCTCTGACTAGTCCCACCCGACCTTCCTCTGGCTGGAATGGTTTTGTATTCTCATTCCCAGACCAACCTCTGCTGAGCAGAATGGGCCTCTCATGACTGGTTTGGGCTGGGGGGTGAGCACCGGCCCGGAAATGACAGGTTCCTTCCGCACAAGAGGCAGGCAGGTGCCCGGGTCCAGGAGGCTCTGGCAACACCCGCCGCGGACACGTAGGAGCTGAGCCGCCACCCTAAGGGTAAGATGCGTGTCGGAGAAAACATCCTGGCAGAGCCATTCGGTGGTGGGTCCTGCTGAGCCTTTTTAAGTCTGAAAAGCTCCTCACCCTTCCTCTCGGACTCGTGACCTCCGACCACTCTCGCCGCCCAGCATTTTCAGGTGTTTGTCCGCGTTCGGCATTTCGCCACTTTGGTCAGGTGTCCAGAACGTCTCCGCTGTTTAACGTAAGTTCCCAAACAGTGACACTTTCTTATCTATTAGCGTCCACAGCAGGGCCGCGGAATGTGGGAATCAGATTGAATTTCCCATCAGCCTGGAGCTTAACCTTAGCAGCGACCAAGCCCCCGGGGAGAGAAGTCGATGGAGAGGTAATTAGGGATCGTGTCGTATCGGGGAAATAATTACGGGGTGGGGGGAGGACCCCAGGCTGTAGTTCTCAGAAGCTGTGGCCGGCCAGGTGATTCGTCGGCAAGCGAAGGCACTGAGGATTCCTCTGAGGCAAGGAAAAAAAGTGTTCTTGTTACGGTAATCAAGGGAATTGGATATCGGATGGCGGTGTAATTATTCGAGGAAGGAAACTGCCCTCTTTCACTGAAGGTACAGAGAAATCTCACGGCCGTGAGCAGGGCTGCGGTGAGGAAGGGGCGCTGGACCCTGTGCCTCGGTTTCTCCATCTGAAGACGTGTCTGGTAAATGGAGCTACCTCACAGGCTTGATCTGAGGAGTCGGGGGGTTAACCGGAGGCAGAGAGCAGATCGGTGTCTGGTTCAGTCGATGTTCCACGGGCTAAGCCACGACGGATCGTGGGCACGTCCCCTGCTGCCCTTCAGAGCCCCTGCCGTGCACCTGACACCGGGCGTGCGGACCTGAGTGAGGCCGACCATCTGGGCGGGGACGGCGTGGCGTGGCCTGTCGCGACGCCACCTGATGTCAGGCTGGGCTCGGGTGCAAAGTTCTGCAAAACGGACACCCGGACCAGGGGGGACACGGTCGGACGATCCCCGGGCGAGGCTGAGGCTCAGTTTGAGCTTGAGCGATGACTTCAGTCCCCTCTCACTTTGGCCAGACTTGGTTTGCCAGTCCCCAGCGTGCAGCCGATACAGGGAGTCCGACTTGAATGGCAACATCTCAATTTCAAGGATGTTTGGGATTCGGTCTGCGAACGTGGCAGAGGATGGGACTGTGGATGCGGAGGGACAGGTGCAGCTGCGGGGGAGGGGCGTGCCAGGGCCTGGGTGACCGTTGAGGCACCTGCCCTCCAGGCCCCCACTGCCCCCTGCCGGCTGGGTCCACGGCGAGCCGTTCAAACTCCCTGAGACTCAGTTTCCTCTGCCGTAAACTGTGTCAGCCGGAAAGACCTGTCCCTCCCGGGTGTCGTAAGAATCACACAAGACACCAGACGCGGGGTCACGGACGACCGAGTGCGCGTCAGTGTGCAAAATGGTGCACACGACAACTGGGGCAGTGTCCTCGCCAGGGAAGGGGACGCGGCTGCGTATTCCGCGGGAGACAGCAGGCCACGGGTCAGTGGCAAGGGGACGGCACGCTTTGGCGGAAGGCCTGAAAGTGAGCTGGGTCCTGTGTGCTGCTGCCTCAGCATGTGGGGCGAACCAGGAGGGCCTGGAACGTCCTCGGCCAAAGCTCCTCCCCGGCTCTGTTCCCACAGATAAGGCCCCCAGGGCAGACGACGGGGCACCGGGCGCCTGCTCACGCCCAGCAGCGGGGTTAGCTGTCCACCAGTGCAGGATGGTTCAAGCAGGCGGATCGCAGCCTCAGGGAGCCAGGCGCCCACCCCCCGACTCCGACCCGCAGCCCCTGCAAGTTCACAGTCCCCTTCCCAGCCCCCACGGGCCACACGTGCCTGGCGCCCCCCGACCCAGCCGTGAGTACCCACGACCCTGGTCTCCTCATTCTGTCAGCTGCCGTGTGTTCAGCCAACCCTGCGTCCCAGGGTGCTGAGTGGGGGGTGATCAAAACGGACAGGAGGGGAGTGGAGACCCTGGTGAAAGTGAGTTTCAACCCTCGTTCTTGCAACAGGCCGAACGTCCCAGAGGTGAGCCCCTCGCTTCTCCAGACCTGCGTTCCCCGTCGCTGGGGTGGAGGCCGTGACGTCCCGGCTTGTGACGTGAGCCCTCCTTCGGTGACCCCAGAAAACAAGACGTGGCATGCTTGCACAGGCGTACGCAGCTGTCCCATGACGTTGAACGTTACACCTCAACACAGGTTACGTTTTTAAAAACACAGAGAGTGTGAGCACCCGACAGATCCGTGGCTAGGCCTGCAATGCATGCCCTAGAAACCGGGGGTAACAAAGACCTCTCTCTCTCTCTCTCTCTCTCTCTGTCTCTCTGGTGGTTAATGGAACCTGCTCCATTAGAAACCGAGCCTCATCCCTTTAGTGAAGCTGCCTGTGCCACAGTGTTTCCATCTGTAAAATGGGGATGCTGACAGGTCCTTCCCCCAGCACTGCCCCGAGGACCGAGCTGACACAGGGTCAGCACTCTGAACCCCGCATTAGCCCTTCTGGGCATCGTCCTCATCACCGCTGCCTGATCTCCCTCTGGGGCTTCCCAAACCCTCCCCAGCTTCCCGAGCCTCCAGGGCAACAGGGTGGCCACCTCGAGCAGCTCACAGGCTCTCAGCCTCCTGCCCACGCCTGGCGGGAAATCTCACCTCCACTCCCGCCAGCGGGTTCGTGTGCTGTTTGACTGCTCTGCACCGAGCAGCACTTGTGGGCAACGAGGAGCAGAGGGAAACACAGCCCCTGGCTGCAAGGACAGGGGCAGACATTACTTGGGATGAAGGGAGAGGGAGGGAGGGCGGGATGAAGGGGGGAAGGGAGGGAGGGAGGGAGGAGGGAGGAGGGGAAGGGGTTGCTTCACATCAGAGCCCACGTCTTCCGTGACATTCTGAATGGGGCTCAGGAGAGAAACTGGGGTTCACAGGTGTCTCTCAGACCAAAAGCTAAGCCTGCTCTAAGCCCCTCCTTGTGCTGGCCTCTGAGCACCTGTCTCCAGACCGACACCATCCAAGCTGCCTTCAACAGGCACCCCTGGGGCTGCTGGCCCTCACCCCGAATCCACCAAAGAGCAGTGACCCCACGTGCGTTCCGCTGACCCGGGCCAGCCCCTGAACCGCCACCGCCGCTGGGTGATGGAGAGAACGTTCCCGGCCTCGCTCCTCGGGCACGGCGTGGCCCCAGGTGAACAAGCCTCCACGCTTCTCTGTCTCCCCGGTGTGGAAAGTCTACAAGGCACCGCTGCACTGGCAACGTGCCCTCTTTGGAAGAGCCAGAGATGGACGGACGTCGGCTGACTGTGACGTCACTCAGCTGGGGGCAGGGCGCGGGCACCGGTGTCTGGGTCTCCAGGGTGTCTGGGTCGCTAGGGATGCACGAGCAGGGTCCCACGAAGAAGGAGATCTCAGGGGAAAAGAAAGAAATGCCTCTGGTGTTTGGTTTCCTTTTCAATATTTCCTTTCCATTGGTCAAACGCAAACCAGTACGTGTTTGAAGAATGGCCTATCGTCTCGTCTTTCTGAGTCTCTTCCTGGGCTCCCGATGGAAGGGTGTCTAACTCTGGAAGGTAACCGGAGGGGAGAATCCAGCCTTCCCTTCTTCCCACTGCTCACCCTCGCCCTCGCCCTCCCCAGGGGTGCCCTCCCACTGCTGGAGGGCTGAGTGTGCGGCCCCATGGAGCCCATCTGAGGACTGGACTCAAGAGAACAGGCAGGAAACCCGCCTGGTCACAATTTGTATTCTCAGGCCCACACTCAGATCCAAGCCGTAGGAAGGTACCGCTGGCGAACAAAATAGAAAATCATAGAACTTGTATCAGGCAGCGTGTTCAAAGGTGGTAGGTGATATGGAGAAAAATAAATCAGGAGGGGAGGACAGCAGAAGCTCCTAGGTCAAGGATGGAGAGGTGGCGACTTCAAATATAGCGCCGTAGGGAAAGTCTTCCTGAGAAGGTACCCCTTTAGCAAAACCTTGAAGAAAGGGAGAAAGTCGAGTACATCTGGAAGTGGAGCATTCTGTCCAGAAGGAGCTGCGGCAAGCAGCGAGTGCAAAGGCCCTGAGGCGGGATCGTGCCTGGATGTTACAGGGATTGCCAGGAGGCCAGGCTGGCTGGAGAAAGCCAAGTCAGGGCTCGGATGGAGCCAGAGAGGTAACGGGGGCACATCGTACAGGCCACTAACAGCGTTTTGTCTGTGACTCACAGGCTGACGGGAAGATAGTTCTCTAAGCAGAGAACTGCCTGTTTGCGCCATTTCCCTGCTGTATCCCAGGAGTGTCCACTGGAAACTGGGAGCTCCTCAGATCGACAAACATTTTACCAAACCAAAACGTCTGAACCCCTGAGTTTGGAACACAACGTGACCCCTATTTTCTGGAAGCTTCTGATTCAGAGGAAGGCGGTACGGAGCTGGCTCGTGGGCTCGTGAGAGCCTAACGTGCACCTTTCTTCTCAGATCTGTATCCACCGATGCCACGTTGGTAGCTCGAAGTCAGGCATGGTGGGAGGATTTACAGCTTGTAACTGGGGAAGGGAACCACTCAGCCTCCCTGTCTCTTCCCGGGGCTGCTGACTGTGGGTGCCACTTCTTGCCATGGCTCTTACATGGGTGCTCCATCCAAGGCGGAAGACGGGTGACGTGGGAAGAGGGTAGCGACACTCACGGCTGCCCATATTCTCTCCTCCTCGGTGTCTCAGTCACCTATGGCTGCGTAACAAATGACCCCTAATCTCAGTGGCTCCAGACAACGTGTTACTATTGCGCCTCGTGTGTGTGTGTTGAGGGGGGATCAGTATTTCAAGGCACAGCTCAGACAGACTAGTCTTCCTTACAACACGGGGACCCCAAAGCGGTTGGCCTTCTGTACACGGTGGCCTGGGGCTCTGATGAGACCAACGGAAGCTGCCTGTTCCATTCTTTACATCAGAAGGGATGTTCTGTACACCTTTGGCCAAAGCAAACACGGCCCAGCCTGGATCCACGGTGAGGGGAGCAGAGCC
>NW_024412422.1:17561391-17571909 GCF_014898765.1 Herpailurus yagouaroundi
GAAGGCTGCTCCAGAGTCGGCTGCTTCCAGACAGAGTCAGTATTTAAACACCTACACAGAACAAACATACCCCAGCAACAAGGACCCCACTGCCCTGGGGCGGGACAGGGGCAGGAGCAGAGGGGGGCCCCCTGGACCCAGCCCTCGCTAGATGCTCTGTGTTTCTCGTCTGACAAGAGGGTGAAGACAAAGGTCTGGTCCCCAAGGACAGTAGGTATTTCTGCCTTGCTCTTTGTGAACTCTGTCTCCATCTTCCAGGAAAAGGTGCTGTCTTGTGTGGGAACCCACTTCTCGGGCTCGGCCCGGTGCTTCGCAGGGCAGGGCATCCACACGTAAGCCAACCGTAAGCAGCGCTTGATTCAAGGATAAGCATGTGGTCTGAGTGGACCACATCCCTGTGAGCCTCAGGACTCTGACACAAGCCCCCCGATGGAAAGATGATGGCTCTTGCTCTAACACGCGGCGCTGGGAGGGTGCGGGGAGCTGGAAGGCCCCCGGCCGACCCTCGGAGGAAGGAGCCCTTAGAGGCTGAGCTGCAAGGGCGGAAAGGGTCAGGGTCCGCAGCCTCCAAACGCGCCACGGAGCCCCGAATTAGCGCAGCTCGGGCGAGTCCAGGTTGTGGCACCTGAAAGGAAGGAGCCCCAGAGGCGGGATCTGGAGGGTCCACGAGGGGCGGCGGATCGCTGAGTTGCGATGCAAACCTGATTTGCAGCCTGACTGAAACAAGGTATAGAGACGAGTAAGTTCATAAAACACTTAGGAATCCACTGAAAATCTGAAGAGCCCCCGGGCCCCTGGTGATATGACGGCACTACGGTGAGTTATTTTAGGTGTGTAATAGTCTGGTGGGGTTTGTACAGCACTGATCTTTTAGAGATACGTAACAGATAATATTACGCATTATCTATTGTAACATGATATATATAGCGCCTAGGATTTGCTACAAAAAGAAAAACAACACATGTAGGAAGGAAGTACGTGGGGGTGTGAGGGACACAAGAGTAACCATGAAATAATTAACTATTGCAGCTGGGTTTGGAACACATGGGGTTTTGATTTGAAAACAGTATATTTGGGGCGCCTGGTGGCTCAGTTGGTCAGCGGAGCGGCCGACTTCGGCTCAGGTCATGATCTCGCGGTCCGTGAGTTCGAGCCCCGTGTCGGGCTCTGTGCTGACAGCTCAGAGCCTGGAGCCTGCTTCCGATTCTGTGTCTCCCTCTCTCTCTGTCCCTCCCCTGCCCATGCTCTGTGTCTCTCTCTCAAGAATGAACATTAAAAAAATTTTTTTTGAAAACATTTCGCACGATAAAGGAGCTTGAACAGTTAACAAGTATTGCAGCGCTCTCTTCCCAAGATGAGGGTTTCACGCACAGAGCTGAAGTAGGTGCATTTACGTTTCCCTGGGAAGCATGGCTTTTCTGTTCGATCAAGCAGTTGCTGTTCTATTAATCTGCTCATTGCTGATTCCTTACTTTCTGGCACGTGCCCAAATAGTGACGGGAAAGGTGTCGGCTCTGGTAGCAGAGGACAGACTTCTCAACCAGATAAATGATGACTGTCTACTCAAGGCTTCCAATGAAACATCGGTGATTACAATAAGGGCTCACTTGTTTTCATCCGATGACTGGAATCAGAGCAAAGGTTTTGAAAGCTGGCTCAGCGGAAGATGAGGGTCGGTCTGACACAATCGGGAGTGTTACTGAAAATTCGGTGAGAAGTTCGACACTGGAGACGATAGGGTTGTTTTCGTAGTAGTGACAGGAATGTAAGTGCTGGGTGGGACAAAATCAGGACAGAGGAGCCACAGTGTTTATGAAGTCAGGAAGCCTCCTGGGCAGAACTTACTTTCTTGGATTTCGGTGCATACACATACATATTTTTTTGATATTTATTTGTATTTCGGGGAGCACACAAGCAGGGGAGGGGCAGAGAGAGGGAGATGCAGAATGTGAAGCAGGCTCCAGGCTCCGAGCTGTCAGCACAGAGCCCGATGCGGGGCTCGAACCCACAAACCGTGAGATCATGACCTGAGCAGAAGTTGGATACTCAACCTACTGAGCCCCCGAGGGCCCCCACACCATGCATAATTTGCCCAATCGCGGTACAATCTCCTACCCAGACAGAGGCTGAGGCAGCTGGTCTTTTAGGGTGGACCCCGGGGGTCGTCTCCACCTCGTCCTTGTGCCCTTGGGGAATCTAACAGAATGTAGCAGAAGTGAAGAGATATCACCACCTTTGCCTTCTGCTTTGCACAGGCTCCCGCTCCCTCTCTTCCCAGTTGCTCCATCTGGGAGGGGCAAGCCGCCATGTTGTGAGCACCCTACGGAGAAGCCATGTGGCAAGAAACCCAAGTTTGCACTCAACAGCCGGTGACAACCCGAAGCTGCCAAGAGCCACACGAGTCGGCTTAGGAGCGCACACCCCCGGACCCCCACAAACCTTGACGTGACGGCCATCCCGGTCAACGGCAACCTTGGGGAAGGACCCAGCAAAGCTCTGACTGGATTCCTGACCCATGGAAACCAGGATGTAATAAATGTTTGTGGTTTTAAATGAATGAGTTTGGGGTAATATTTTATTGCAGTGCTAGATAACTCATATAAAACTCTAGTTGTAAAAACCTAGATCTATTTCTATGGGGCGTCTGGGTGGCTCAGTCAGTTAAGCGTCCGACTTTGGCTCAGCTCGTGACCTCATGGTTTGTGAGTTCGAGCCCCACGTCGGGCTCGGTGCTGACAGCTCGGAGCCTGGAGCCTGCTTGGCATTCTGTCTCCCTCTCTCTCAATAAGTAAACATTAAATAAAAAACAAACAATGTCTGAGTCTCTGGAGGCCAGCTTTGTCAACCCCCCCCCCCACGTGTCCTGCAATCCTGCTGGACAATTTGCTGAAAACTTGAGACTCAGGTTGCCTTCTGTCCAACATCACACAGAACGCTTCAACCAGAGCATTCAAGTAACGGACCACAAACCTCAGCTTTTAAAACTTTTAGCAAGTTATGACCATTGCGGGGGGAGAAAGACTGGAGAGCAGGGAGCCGTTGAAGGCTGCCCCACAGAAGTAGGGGAGGAACAGAAACACCTCAATAGTGAGGGTGCAGAAACAACAGGCAAGGCTGGTGCTCTGAGACACCCTGACCTGGGAGAGGTCTTGACAGAGCTCAGCTATTTAATTAGATAAATTTATATTCTGTGTCAGAATGGACCAAAATTGAGAGAGCCTGAAATTTCCCAAGACCTGGATTCGGTAAAATATTAAAAGGAACCTGAAGTAGGGGTCAATTATTTGACAGGCTTTGTGTTGGAAAAATATGTCAAAGAAAGGTCTTGAACGGAGGCCAAAAGGACGCTGCGTGTGAAAATATCTGGGCTGAATATTCTGTTATTAATTTCAATATTTTAAGACCTAATAAAAATGTGTTTTATGTGGCCACACTGGTTCTAAACCTAGATAGATTTTACTGGGAAAAAAAGCCAAAAACGTATTCTTCAGGATAATAACCGTGGCATAGTATTAGAGACAGATACACCAGAGCACCTATGCACCACGATGTCATCTCACGGTCAACCTAACTTCCCAGACACCTGGCTCAACGTGACTGCTGGGTGTTTCTGCAAGGGACTGACCTTTGAATTGGTAGGCTGAGGCACGCAGACGGCCTTCCCCAATGTGGGTGGGCCTCACCCAATCCACTGAGGGCCTTGAAGAGACCAAAAAGGTAGAGGAAGGGAGAGTTTTCTCCCTCTGTCTGCCTCTCTCTCTCTCTGCCTGACTGCGGAGCTAGACCCGCCTGTCCTCTTCTGCCCCAGATCGGGGTTTATATACACCACCGGGCCTCCTGACATGCACTGAAACCATACCCCTGGCTTTCCTGTGCCCCCAGCTTGTGGGTGACAAGGTGGCAGACTGTGGGACTTCTCAGTGCCCTTAATTATGTGGGACAATTCCTCACAATATGTTTCTTTATATATGTTTCACATATATTACATATATGTTTATGTATAAATATGTATATATATTACATATACGTATATACATAAATACGTATATATATTATATATACACACATACATAAATGAAAACATATACTTATGTACATACATACATATATATATATATAATCTGTATTTTGCTTACATATATATATGTTATATATACTACAAATACACTATTGATTCTGTTTCTCTGGAGAACTCTATCTACCAGGAATAATTACCCTGTTTTACATTATTTCTAAAAAACTGTTTTAATGTTTATTTTTTGAGAGAGAGAGAGAAAGACAGAGCACGAGCAGGGGAGGGGCAGAGAGAGAGGGAGACACAGAATCCTGGGCCCAAGTCGGACGCTTAACCGACTAAGCCACCCAGGCGCCCCTGTTTTATGTTATTTTTTAAATTATTATTTTAAAGAGATAGTGTGAGCAGGGGAGGGGCAGAGAGGGAGGCAGAGAGAGACAGAGAAGCCCAAGGAGGCTCCTTGCCTCACCCAGCACAGGGCCCGACATGGGGCTCGATCCCACAACCCTGGGATCATGACCTGAGCTGAAATCAGCAATCAGATGCTCAACTGACTGAGCCACCCAGGCACCCCTTTTAATCCTACATATGCTAATGGTTCTGTTTCTCTAGAGAACCCTAATACACCCACCAAAAGCAATTAGCCTGCTTTATGTTATTTCTGAGTTAACATAAAACATGTATATAAGATGTAGTAACAAACTATTTTTAATTAATATGAAGAATTGAACTTTTTTTTCCTGTAACACACACAGATGATGTTCACGTTTTAGAAAACGCTATCGTTTTGAAAATAGTTTCTGAATACATCTCACAGATCCGCCGACATAATTACACCAATTTGTCAGTCCGTAAAGGGATTATTTAAGGTGCAGAGTGTTAATCGTTTTTAAAACCCTCACTCTTGAAGGATGTCTTGGCTTAGATGCTACGAGACGGGCCATCCTTCTTGAGCAAAGGGATGGAGATTTCCGGCTCAGAAGGAGGAGGCCTGGGCAGAAGGGTCCCTCCTCGTGGGCACGCTTCCCTGGTTCATGGGACGAGTTTCTTCCACTCTTTCCACCTTCTGGGCTTTTTGGCTAGTGGTGTTGCCTCAGCCAGTGAGGCGCTATTTCTGTCTTTTCCCCTCAGACATCCTGTGATTGAAATGCTGGCGTCCTTCAAGGCCCAAATGCAGAGTGGGTGCCCTGAGCGCTGGGTGTTGGGTGCTCTGGGGGCGCAGCAGGGCGGGAAGCCTCGTGCTCCTGTCTCTCCGAGGGCCCCACGCCTCACCCTGTGTCTCTTCTGTACCCAGCAAACACAGCGATCCTTGAAAACCTCAGGTCACATCACTGCCCTGCTCAAAGCCACCCAGCTCCCCCCTCCTCCCTCCTGCGAGGAACATTCCAGATGCTGCAGGATGCAAACACACCCCCACCTCCTGGGCTCGTCCCTCCCCGCGGCCTCCGCCCATCCGGGCTGCTCTGGGTCTTGAATAACCGACGGCTCCAGGGGGCCGACCGGCCACCCCTGGGAGCAGAATCGAGGTGGTCGTGGGGACTCCTTCTCCTCTCTCACATCCCCGCCCTCGCTAAGGCGTCCCTTCGAGGGGAACGTATTGTCTCCACACGACGCTGGCTGCGCCCCTGCCTGACCCCGGAAGTACGCCCCCCGGGGAGCTGTCGGTCCTTATTCTGAGCCCCAGGGGAGAGACAGGCTGAGCCAACAGGCACCCCATCCCTTGTTCACGGCGCGTTCTACAGAGGCAGCGTGGGCCTTGAACTTCAGTAGTGTGGTCCACACTTCATGCTCAAGTTTTGTGCTCTCGTGCATGTAAATCTGGGGGATCTTAATGCCCCCGTTGATGTCTCTGCTGCAGCCCAAGGGGGGCGCAGGGAGAGACGCAATCTGAACACCGCTCAGAACAGGCCGCTGTGGGTGCAGGCCTAGAGGCCGAGCAGGTGCCCGTCAGATGAACCAGAGAGGAAAGCCCGCGGGCCCCATCCTGGGAGACACACGTGTGGGGGACGTGTCCCAGCCTCTCCACATGCAGCCCCGTTCGCTACCGCAAAAACTACTGGGCTGACTCATGTGCCGCCAGTCAGAAACCGGAGAAAAGAGCTCTGCTCCAGCCACGTAAGAGATCGCTGCTACGCGGAGGGGATAATGAACGGACGGCAGCCGAGTGCATCAGCACGGCAGAATCTCACGTCTGAAACCCCGAAGCCGTCGTCCGGGACCACCTGCGTCCAGTCCCCCCCCAGGCCACGTGTCGGGCCACACAAGAGCAAAAAATCGTGTTCAGGGCCACGTGCACATGTAGCGAAGTAACGAAGAAGAGGAAGAAGGAAAACCACGGTAGCACGTGGGGGCCGGTCCAATTCTTTATGCGATAGCTGTGCTTTGTGCACTGCTGGCTTGTTGTTTGTTGTCGTTGTTCTTGAGGGTTTTTTTGACACAGAGAGAGAGAGAGAGAGAGAGAGAGCGAGCACGAGCAGCGGGGAGGGGCAGAGGGAGAGAGAGAGTCCCAAGCAGGCTCCGTGCTTGGTGCAGAGCCTGATGTGGGGCTCGATCCCACCGCCGTGGGATCGTGACCTGAGCCAAAATCGAGAGTCAGATGCTCAACTGACGGGGCTACCCAGGCGGCCCTGCTTTACTTTTTAACATGGAATTTTGTATCATTTCATTTGAAAAGGAGGGGCCTTCCACGGAGAATGGAATGTGCATGCAATGCTTAGGAGCTCAGAAAGAGAGAGAGAATTGTGCATGAAACGGGCACCTGGCCCCTCTCGTCTTTAATCCCTCCGATCCGACTAAAGAGTGAGCTCCACGTCCTCTCCCGCCCGGGCTCCAGGTGTGGCGTGTGCAGAGGTGGGCAGGAGCCAGAGGACAAAGCTGCCCCTTGGGGAGGGTGGTGTGCATGAGTGTGTGTGCATGTGTCTGCATTTCTGTGCGTGCACTGACATCTCCATTCGTGCATGTGTGTGTGTGTGTGTGTGTGAGAGAGAGAGAGAGACAGAGAGACAGACAGAAAAGAGACAGTCCCGAAGCTTTCCCTTGGTAGGTCCCACTTTCGATGCAGAATCTGAAGACAAAGGGGGGCTTTATTTTACAGACCCCGACAGCTGACATGGCAAGAAGGGCTGCTGCTGGGGACTGGGGACCACACACAGCCGCCCGCTGCACGGAGAGTGAGGACTGTTTCTTCCTGCAGCGGCTCAAGGGTCTCTGGTCTCCGGGGAGACGGCGGAGTGGGGCCTGGCATGTGGGCCTGCCGGCCTGGCTTGGCTGGGGCCAGGCGTCCTCGCTCCCTCCCAGGATGAGCCTCACAGACAGCACCCCTCTCCCCCTCACAACAACTCCAGGTGCTGGAGGCTGGACGAGGCGGGAATCCGGTGCTCGGGGTGCGGGGGTGGGGGGGGGGGCGTGAGCTGAGGCCGCACGCGATGGCACGAGGCAGCCAGCACTGACCCGGACAATCCAGCCGAGAACGTCGTCCCCTTCCGTTCTCCCTGGAGGTCAAGGGCAAAGTGTGAGCAGGTGCCGCCATGGCGTTAACACCACTCCAACTTTGGCCAGCTGCCATGTTCGAAGGCTCCGGCCACTGGGGGTGGGGGGGTGACTGTGTGTAGCTGCTTCTGTGCACTTAACTTGCCGATTATCTTTCCTCGTTAGCGCCCGACTGTGGTTGTCCACTTGAGGCAACACCATTTTCTTTTCAAATGAATGATGTGAGGACACGCACGGCTGCCCTGCGCACACGCTCTCTTGCTTCATTTCCCCGACTGGCCCACGAGGCAGAGGCACAGGCCACGGGCACACTGAGCAAAGCGACGCGCCTCCTTCCTCGGCGGGATGGGTCCCTGCGGGGTCTGCTCTCGGTTCCTCCCAAGCAGCACTCGGTGCTCGCGCTCGTGGAGGTGGGAAGAGAGAGACCGTTTCAAGAAAAATGGCAGGCATGTAACACTTGGTGTGGTGAGATGAGCTGTGTGCACCAAAAAGATACGTCCGAAGACCCGGAGCCGAGCCCCCAGGACGTGTGCGTGTGAACGGACGTGGAAACGGGGCCTTTGCAGGTGGGATCGTGCAGATGGAGAAGTGCTGCTGGAGCAGGTGGGCCCCGGAGCCCGACGACCGAAAGGACGACGCAGACACAGAGGGGAGACAGCCACACGACCACGGGGGCAGAGGCCGCAGTGATACGTCTCCACATCAAGTGACAGCAGCAGAAGCAGGAAGAGGCAAGGAAGGATCCTCCCCTGGTCGCTTCAGAGGGTGCATAGCCCCGCCCACACTTGATCCTAGACTTCTGGCCCCCGGAACTGTGAGACGATGAGTTTCTGCTGTCTCGAGCCCCCAGTTTATGACACTCTGTCAGAACAGCCCTGGGGACGTCGGACTTTGGCTCAGGTCATGATCTCACGGTTCGTGCGTTCGAGCCCCACATCGGGCTCTGTGCTGACAGCTCAGAGCCTGGAGCCTGCCTCGGGTTCTGTGTCTCCCTCTCTCTGCCCCTCCCCTGCTCATGCTCTCTCTCTCTCTCTCTCAAAAATAAATAAAACATTTAAAAAAATTTTTTTAAAAAGAACAGCCCTGGGGAGCCACACTGGGAACAGCAACCTTGCCACGGTGCCCGACCGAATGTGACTCGGGAGCCCCGTGGGGCACAGCTTGGCTCGGGGCCCCCTTCAGGACCGCCTCGCCATCTCCAGGGCCGCGGTGCAGTTGTCCCCCACTGGGCCAGGCACACACCCTAACGTGTAGCCCCCACTGCTGGGTGACCCCACTGCTGTGGTTTGCAGGCTTGACCTGTGGACTTTGTCACCGTTTCTGTAGGACGAAGCTCTCAGTTCCGAGGCCACCACCAAGCGAGTCCCCTGGCAAAGGAGAGGCCCCCAAAACCCACACGGAGGTGCACCCGGCTGACAGCCGACAGCTCCCGGGGCAGAACCCCCCGTGTGGAGCCCAGCACCCTGCCTGGCATTTTAATAAAAAGGTCTCGCTTAGTTCTGACAACTCGTGAGTTGGAGGGCAGCTCCAAGTTTTGGAGACCTTACTTGGGAAGTAAGAGACAGCAACCCAGGCAGGCTTATCTGTGAGCAAAAACCGATTCCAGAGTGCAGGGAGGCCGACGGCTCAGAAAGCGAAACGGGCAGAGAATCTGTAACATGCATCTGCTCGTTTACGTAGATGCGTTTCCCCTTCCTGTAGGAAGTCTCCTGGGCTTTCCTTCGGGAAGCCACACTCCCCCGGGCTTTATCCGTGTGGTTCGGGAGAGTGGATTCCCACCCCTGTCCACGGTGGCATGTGACCAGTCCTGGCCAACGGGTGCTTTGGTGACGAGCGTGTGTCTGTAATCCTGCTGATTGGCCCGTGAGATTGACTCTAAGACTTTCGATGGACCTTTTGCAAAAGAGAAACCCTATTTTCACAGGACGCACAGCTGGTAGGGCGAATGGGGACCAAGGGCTCCTGCAACCCTGTGGGAAAAGATGGTCTGAGAGTGCAGCCAACACAGATAGAACCAGATCTGAAAGATGGAGAGTCTGAATTGTGACAACATGTCAGTTGCTGGATTCAGCCGTACCTGAAATCCATGTCTGGGCTTTTTGCTTCTTTAAATCAACGAAGTCTGTCGCTCACAGCTTTATGACAGCAACATAATTCTCCAGTTTGGTACCTTTGTAGCATGTCAGATTCCTTCTCACCGAGGACAAGAAAGGAAGACTGAGGAGTCTGCCTCTTGGGTGAGCGTCCCTCCAGAACGGAAGAGCCAATTTGGGCTAATGAGTGTGAGACACAATGGCTGTACCTCATTGGAGTGGTAAAAATCGCCCGTAATGTGAATTCCCGGCCCGAGACAGAGAAACTCGTCCAGGTGTTACGTTCTACCCTGTGACCCTCTGTCTGAAAGTTCTGAAGACAGTGGCACAGACGGTCTATTTTTCGTGCTGATGGACTTTTCCAGAAAAGGTGCTTTTGTTTCACTCGGACCAGCTGCTTACTCAGCACTTCCTGGTATCGATTCTGCCACATCAAGGGCCAGAAACTCAGACCGTGCCTGGCCCAGGCAGGTGACATAAGTGCATTTACCCAGCCTGGCAGAAGGCGCCCGCATGTCTCCGCGGAGAGGCAGGAACCGTGACAAATCAGAAAGACACCCTTCCAAGGGAGGCAGCTCCTGCTTATGCCCCAGGGACCTGAATCCCGTCTTGACCTATTTTCTGACGATGTCCTCAGAGTTTAGGTTTTTTTAATGTAGAATCTCCTGATTTTCCAACGTTGGGTGCAGTGGTTTGACAGGGGTAGCCCCCAAATTCACACCACCTAGAACCTCAGAACGTGACCTCGTTTGGAAGCAGAACATGACCTCGTTTGAACTGCAGATGTAATTGGGGCGAGGATGGGGTTGAGCTCATACGGGATTGGGGCGGGCCCTAAGCCCAGCGAAAGTGTCCTTATCGCAGACTGAAAAGAACACACGGAGACACACGAGGTGGCGGGGCGGGGGGGGGGGGGGGGGG
>NW_024412422.1:17572009-17607546 GCF_014898765.1 Herpailurus yagouaroundi
GGCATAAGAAGACAGTGGCAGAGATGGGAGTGATTTGCTCACAAGCCAAGAACGCCAGAGCCCCCAGGTGCTGGAGAAGGCAGGGAGCATCTTCCCCTACAGTGTTCAGAAGGGACATGACCCCTGCCCACATCTCTGGCCTTCAGAACAGTGAGAAAATGAGTTCTGCCTGTTTTTAATTTTTTTTTTTTTTTTAACATTTATTCAGTTTTTGAGAGAGTGAGCCCAAGCAGGGGAGGGGCAGAGAGAGAGGGAGACACAGAATCCGAAGCAGGCTCCAGGCTCTGTGCTGTCAGCACAGAGCCCGACGCGGGGCTCGAACTCACAAACTGTGAGATCGTGACCTGAGCTGAAGTCGGAGGCTAAACCCACGGAGCCACCCAGGCGCCCCATGACTTCCATGTTTTAAGCCACAAAGTCTGCAATCATGTGTTGCAAAGCACCCCAAAACCGATCTACTGGGTGAATGTTCTAAAATACTCCAGCTGAGCCTCGCGTAGGCTCAGGACCTAGACCCACTGCAACCCTCGGAGATGGCCACCTCCATGATCGGATGTGCCGGCTCCCAGACCTGCAGGAGGAAACAGCGTCCTTCAAGAACCTCTGCCCTTAAAGGAGATGTTTTGTAGTTGACAGAGGGGAGGACGCCTAGACGTGATGCTCCAGGAAACTCCCTCCCCCTCGTTGCCGGGCATTTTCCGTCTCGGGAGGAGTTAAGGCACGGATGAGAGGGGTTCGTCTACTCGGGGGCCTGTGAGCGGACGGGTCTTTGCTTGTCGATGTGGGAAGCTCCCCGCTCCGAGGTCTTTCTGCAAACCCCCCAGGCTGGGTGGTATGGGCTCAGTGGACCGGGACGCTTCTCCCTTCAACCCACTTGGCACACCGGGCAGGCCAGGGAGCCCCTGGCTTCTGCCCCAGGTGTTTCCTGACTCCCCAGGGTGGGTGGGACGCCTGGGGACCCGTTCAGCACTCACCCGTGGGCAGCCCAGGAGCAGTCAGGGAGTGACACCACGCTTGGCAGTGGGGGACAGGACAGATGGATGGACTGTCCCCCTTCGCCCCAGCAGACAGTCCTGAGATGCACTGCACAAGGTTCCTGCGAAGGCCCCGCAGAATCCAGGGCCAGGTGCCTGTGCTGGCAGCCACCGACTCAGAACCTTCTCTCTCACCTGCTCTTCCGCCTCTCACGCCCGCCCCACCCCTGCTCTCAGATCGCACCAGGGGCTCTCCTCCAGACAGACGCGGTGGCCCAGGACCAGCACTGGATCGTTGATGTGTCACAAAAGAAAACGCACAATCAACTTTAAAGAGTGTGCGTGGGGTGGGAGGGGGGCAGGGGGGAGCGCCTGGGTGGCTCGGCCAGTGAAGCGTCCAGCTCTTGGTTTTGGCTCAGGCCGTGATCTCACGGGTTCACGAGTTCGAGTCCCCTGTGGGGCTCTGTGCGGACGGCGTGGAACCTGCTTGGGATTCTGCCTCTCCTCTCTCTACCCCTCCCCTGCTCACACACTCTTTCAAAACAAATAAACTTCTAAAAAATCCACAATCTGTCAATCCCTCTTGTGCTAAAAGAACAAAAACAAAAGCAAAAGAAACTATACGCTTGTCCCAGATCTCACTGGCAACGGGAGAACGTAGCAGCCCAGGTTACAGGAAAGGATCCCGTGTGCGTCCAGTGCGATAAAGCCAAAAACAAATGTGCCTTATCTTGTTTTAATTTTTTTTTTCAACGTTTATTTATTTTTGGGAGAGAGACAGAGCATGAACGGGGAGGGGCAGAGAGAGAGGGAGACACAGAATCGGAAACAGCCTCCGGGCTCCGAGCCATCAGCCCAGAGCCCGACGCGGGGCTCGAACTCACGGACCGCGAGATCACGTGAGACCTCGCGAGATCGTGACCTGGCTGAAGTCGGACGCTTAACCGACTGCGCCACCCAGGCGCCCCAAATGCGCCTTATTTTAACCCTACTACGCTGTAAGTAGCTCGAGATAATTTTGTCGACTCTGAACCTACGAGGTTTGGGAAAAAGGACTCCAGTGACTACGTCCCATACAAACATTTTGATGGATTCCAACTGTATTTTTCGTCACCGTACGGATTCCTTTACTTTTTAAAAACTGAGCTACGACTGGCAGGTAACGTTGCGAGTTTAAGGTGCACGACGTGTGGATTCGACACAGGTACAGACAGCAGCATGATCGCCCTGTAGGGTCAGCTGACACCTCATCACCTCACCCAAGTATCAGTTCTTTTTTGTGGAGGGAACAATTAGGGTCCGGTCTCTCACCAACTTTGAAGTTTATAATACAGCATGGTTGACTACAATCCCTACGCTGCTCGCCATCTCTCCAGGATTTATCTGCTAGTTCCCAGTTTGTAGCCTTAAACAACATGATTTTTCCTAGTGGAGGCTTTCAAAAACTCTTAGTACTAAGTTTCTGAAAATAAACTGTAGTTCCGCTTTCAGCCACTAGATGGCAGGACAAACAAGAACTGGCAGATACTAATGGGCTTACTGGCTTGACTGGAAGGGGCAGGGGTCCCTCTGGTCTACACGGTGGGTAAGTGGCTTTCCCTGCATTAACTGCTTCACCGCAGGGGATCACGCTACGCTGCCACCTTATACTGTCCTCACCACAGTCCTTACACTTCCAGAAGCGTTATCGCTCGCTTACACGTTCGCTGTGCATCTCCCTCAATAAAACATCAGCTCCAGAAGAACCGGGACTTTGTTCTGTTCGCAGCTGCACCCCCCAAATAGATCCAGGTGGCTCAGGGGCATTTGTTGAATGGATGAATGACAGGAGTGACAGATGCATGTGACGTGTGGTCCACAGCATGGGCCAAGTCTCCTCTGACTCTCCTGTTTCCAAAGGCATCACAACTCACTGTGAAAGACAACCTGCATGTAATATGGTGTCCAGGATGTTGGCAAACTGCTGAGCTCCGCGGTTTGGTTTATGTCTTTGAAACATCTGAGCTCTGAAGAGCAGTAAGCAAGAAGTCCTCGGAGTCCGACTGGCTTGGTTTGAGTCCAAAATTAAAAACGGCAAGCATAAATCCACTTGGAGGTTTCTGTGATCATGCCTGAAGGGTGTCTGTCCCTTCCAACTCCAGGATCCACAAATGACTCACGTAGCAAGCAGTAGGGCTGTGCATTCTGGTGAATTAAGGTTTCTTTAGATAAAACACCCATTTGCAGTGAGTCGAAGCAGTCAAAAGATTTTGCTGGAGTGCCGTGCAGGCTCTAACCCGTGGGCCGAGAGAGCCGGCAGATACGAACAGCGGGGCCGGGATTCTTGCAGAGCATGGGGCTCGTGGCCCCTCGCCCCATCTTCCAAGCCAGCAATGACATGATTCTGCCCTCCACTTCCGTCCTCTCTACTGACTCTGAATGTCCTGCCTCCTTCCTTCACTCAGAAGGACCCCTGTGATTCCAAGTCTCCCCAGGTAACCCAAGATAATCTCTCAGTCTCAAAATCCTCAACTTAACCACACCTGCAAAGTCTGCTTTGCCGTGTAAGGGAACATATTCACAGGTCCCGGGCACTGGGGGGCGGACGTCTTTGGGGGTGGTGGGTGGGCATTATTTGTCTACAGCAGTGCCGATCTGAATGTTAGCCTACGGGGTGACATTCTGCCAGACTGGACACCGATGGCACCATCGGGGAATCCAGGGGACTGTGAGCAAGGGAGGCAACAAGGGGAGCCCACGCAGGCTGGCCCCAGTTTGACTGGAGACGAGAATGGCTCCCATGACGTGGCTATTTCACCGCGGTTCCCAGCCACCCCAGCAATAACCACACCTGCAAACGGTGCGACAGGCGTCAAAGATGCAATCGGCAGGTGCGGCCCTGCCGACCCCGTAACTCAAGGAAGCGTACGGGGGGCTGGAAGGTCCTGGCAGCCCAGGATGGGGGCCCACCGGGTCCAAGGAGCTCAGTAGTTTATGGTTTCAGGCAGAAGGGGCCTTGTCAACACTCAAGGGTCTACGTGGCAAATACCATCGTCGGACGTCTAACAGGTACGTCGTGATGACGAGACAGCTCGATAAAACCAAAAACAAAACAAAAGACACCTGAGGCGCCTGGGGGGCTCAGTTGGTTGAGCTTCCGACTCTTAGGCTCAGGTGGTTGACCCCAGGGTCATTAGATCGAGCCCCGCGTCGGGCTCCACGCCGACAGTGCGGAGCCTGCTTGGGATTCTCTCTCTGCCCTTCCCCCCTGCTTGCATGCTAATAAAAATGTGAAAATACGAATTGGGAAAATGTGAAGCCCCTCTGCCCCCTCCCCCCAAATAAATCTAACACTGAGGAGTGCACCTTATTATTCACAAGCAGCCTCTCACGCCTGCCGCGCTTCCTTGTCCTCTGGGCGAGCCTGGCTCCGGCTGTGGGTTCAGCCCCCCAGGGAGGCGGTGTGGAGGCAGAGGCTCTGCCACCAGCATGTTTCTGCTTCCGACGTGTCGCTCAGTGACGGCCCCACAGCTCCTCTGCCCGATTCCCCTGGTGGACTTTAACTCACGGTGCGCGCACGATGAGCAGCCGCGAGGATGGGCCTCCTGCCGGGCAGGGATGGCATTCCAGTCGGAGCCGCGCGGGTAACAAAGGTCTGTTTGAGACGCCGTAATGGCAGAGTAACCGCTTCACCTTCAGCTGATACAAATGGCGGCTTTAATTTTCTTCACTTCGGGAACATACCACTTTCGTGTTGAGGACGTAGAAAAATTGAAAGTCCTGGACCAAAACTGAGAAGGAAACAGGTGGGCGTGAGCAGACTCGTTTCCCGGCCCGTGAGCTGTGCGCGGCCTCCGGACGACCTGACGGGGTGGGGTTGATACGGGAGCAACTGCACTCTTCCTAATTCGGTTTCTAAAAACCACCGCGAGTTTGCTCGTGTCCACATTTGCTCCAAGGGAATTTATGCAGTAATGTGAAGAATAAAAATTCATGCCTGGATCTGTCGAGAAATCTCTAATTTTGTTGGCTACTAGCGCCACTGGATGCGGGGGAATTGCTTCTAGCATTGGAGTGCGCGCGCAAGGGACTCTGACGCCTTGTGAACTTCGCCTGTGACGACACGTCAGAGCCTCGAGGCTTTGACCTTCTGGAGTGTGGCTTGCCGGCCAGCCACCGTGGCCCCCAAAGATGCCCACGTGCTAGCAGCTGGAGCCTGTGAACACGGCCACACGGCCACGAACCAGCCACCTCTAGAGGGGACGTCACGGGCCGCTGTGATCCCGAAAACCCCTACAAGCGGGAGGAGGGGGCAGGAACGGCTCCATGGCCGGCCGGGCAGACGGACGGAGGGCCCGGCCGAGGGCGCAGACAGACGGCCGGCCGCCTGGAGCTGGAGAAGGCGAGAGAACCATCCCCAGAGCCTCCAGAAGGACATGCAGCCCCTGGGGACCCGTCGGGATGTCCAGGCTGTGGGGCCGTCAGACAACACGACTCTGCACCCGTTTCCCGGGGCCGCGTCGGCAACAACAGAAACGCCTCCTCTCTCAGTCCGGGAGCGAAGAGCGAGCCCCTCGGGGGCCCGTGCACGCGTGAGTCCCGTCTCTGCCTGTCGTGGCGCAGCCCCCTCCCACGAACCCGAGCCCAGCGTCCAGCTGCACTGGGTGGGAGGCTCACCCTCCTCCACAGTGGCTTCTTCACCTGAGACCACCTGCAAAGACCCGATTTGCAAAAAGGTCACGTTCACAGGTTCTGGGTGGACCTGACTTCTGGGGGGGACACCATTCACCCGAGGCTGTAGCCACAGGTGAGCCACAGGAGCCTGGGTCTCCACCAGGACAGGTCCCAAGAGGTGGACCTACCACAAGGGTCTGGCTCTGTCATGCCCACGTGTGAGGTACATCACGCCTTTCTGCCTTAGGCTTTCGCTCAGAGTGGGGACACACAGGAGGTGCCCCCCACATACCGGGACCCCTCTGGGCAGGCTTGCACCCCACCACATGGGAGGTGCTCAAAACATTCCCACTTAACCCTTCGGGAAGGGAAGGAGGGAAGGGAGGGAAGGGAGGGAAGGGAGGAGGGAAGGGAGGGAAGGAAGAGGAGAGGGACAAAAGGGAGGGAGGGAGGAAGGACAGAACTGAGGGCCAACCTGGCCCCACAGCCCTTGCTACCAGCCCTCTCCTCTGGGTCCCTTCCAGGCAAGTGGGCACCTCGTGCACCTGCATGCCCAGTGCTCCGTGGCCGAGCTCACCGCTCTCCAGAAGGCGGCCACGTCACTAGGCAGGGGCCCGTGGCACACACAGTCTCTCCCTCCGGGAAGCACACCTCCACCTGCACCCCCCTGACCTTGGGGCTTGGGAGTGGTGGGGTCAGATCCCTTCACCAGGACACTGACAAACTCAGGCGTCAAGCCTCACCTACCCCTGGATGACTCCAAACACCGATCTCCAGCGCCCACACGGGGTCATCGGTCAGGCAGAAAGCCCTTTCAGAAGTGTCTAGGGACGTCTCCAGGCCTGTGCTCCGCAGAAGTTACTAAGGACGGAGATACTGACCTATTTTCAAGAACAAGTGCCGGGCTCAGCTTGGCCTGGGCCTGGGGGGCAGGCAGGCAGGGGGAGGCTGTTCCAGCAACGGGTCCCAGGCGCCTGTCCCCACTCAGCCCTGACCGCAGGGGTCCTGCAGGTCGAGGGGCCGATCATGCCTTCCTCACAAACCCCACACAGTCCGCGGCCGCCTCTGCTCCTTACCTGATGCGTTTTGCTGGGTCCCAAGGCCTCTGGAAAACCCACGTGGCAGAGGAGAAAAAATGGGGTCCCGCCAGGTCCCCCCCACCCCCCAAGCCTGTGACCCGGGTCCCACCTCCGTGTGGAGCCAGTTAGGACGAGGCAGACAGACGTAAACCCCCCCAGCACCACGGAGCTGGTCTTGCGGCCAATTCAGAGATTAGTAAATGCTGACTCTCCAGTTATGCGGCCTTGTGTCACGTGACTGCTTTCCTCCTTTGCCTTCTATTTTGTGCTTTCCATTTGTTATATGCTCTGTTTCAACCAGACGCTATTTATACATCATTTCCTCCCAAACTAGGCCCGGTTTCCAAAAGAGCGAGCTGATACGATGCACGTTTTTAAGCGTCTACTCACATGACGTCATTCGACTCAAAGTGCCCATAACATACTCGGCCTGTTTCAGTAACAGGGAATCACTCAGGGGCACACGGCGATTCCGGATCATGACAGGAGTCCGTTCCTCTTTAATGAGATGGGCTCGTCCCGCGCCACGTAGAACGATCCGGTAGCTCCGAGGAGCACCCACGCTGTCTCACCGAGAACCCGGGAGCCATGGCGGCTTCCTGCAGGCCCGTGTGGCGTCACATACAGAGTGGAACGCTTTCCCCGCCTACCGACAAGGGAGGTCCTGGTCAGGACGCCCCAGCGGGAGCCCCCCAGCCCCCAGAGAAACAGCCAGACGGATGGACAGCATAGGCAAGCCCGGCAGGTCCGTATGAAACCAGAACGAGGTTGTTCCCACAAGCTCGTGTGGGAAAGCTGTGTGTCATGAATCTGCCCGGGATGCCATACAGAAGGGCCTCGTCCTGTCCACCTACAATGAAGAGGAAGCCGGAGGAGCGTCCCCAAAGGGAACACGAATGTTTGCTCTCCGAGGCCGACACACAAGCTAAAGCCACGTAAGAGTCTTCAGGGTGGACAGGGTTCTATAAACTTCCCACGACAGCACACGGGTTTTGTGTATTTACTTGATTACTGCTTAGCGCCACAGGGTGAACCCAACCCGCTCATCGTCTTCCTATATTCAGCTGAAAGACTAGAAGATTCCTCCATCAGTCCGCCCAGGAACTTGGGAGACCTTCCTGGATGATGCCCGGACAGATGAGGGGGGACGGGAGGCCCCGGTCCTTCGTTTCTGCCTCCAGACGCCCAGGGCGAGAGCTCTGCAGCACGCTCAAGTCGGGGGATGGCAAGTCCCCATCGCCTGACTCGCCCTCTCCCTTTCCTCGCCAAGTCCTTATGGAGAACACGTGCTGTTGACAGCGGGGTTAGTGGCTCTCCGTGTATCCTGAAGATATACATCTCTGGTGGAAACGGTTTCTTATTTATTCATGTTTGTTTATTTTGAGAGAGAACAAGCAGTGCAAGCTGGGGAGGGGCAGAGAGGGGATCCCAAGCAGGCTGGGCGCTGTTAGCGTGGAGCCCGACGCAGGGCTCGATCTCCTGAACTGTGGGGTCATGAGGTTCGTGAGATCATGACCTGAGCTGAAGTCAGACGCTTAACCCCTAGGCGCCCCTAGTGGAAACGATTTCGAGAACAGTGGTTTTCAACCCAAACTGACAACGTCCGTCCACTGAGAAACAGTCACCTGTCTTCAACCTGCCTGAACTTCCATGAGTCAGAAAATTTTCTATCTTTCTGTAGTTTTTCTATACTTTGTATTAAAAAAAACAAAGCAAAACAAAAAGAAAAACCCACAAAACCCATGAAAACAGTGTTTTGTTTTCCCTGAATCTGCAATCTGCATATTTCTCCGAATATGCAGAGCAGGATTAGGAGACGCTATCTTGGAAGAATCAAAGAGCTGTGACGGGAACGGGTATTTTACTGTGACTTTTGTCACCTCGTGACTCAGGAGACGACAGTGTACGAATCCCCGTGGCCTCCGATGCGAGTAAGCAAAGGCCGTGCACAAACCACGCAAAGAAGTAGTTACTGGGTCCCACGTTTGAGGCGCTTTTTATAATAAGGTTATGCCAGAGATACAGCAACAAAGAAAGAGTAGTTTATTTAACAAAATTAGAACCCTCACAGCCACGTTAAACAACGACACAGACCGCCCAACGGTTCAAGCACGCTCGGGACATTTAACACTGCCGGCGGCCTTGAATCTCGAGTTCCGCTCGGAGTGAGGCTCCCCGACCGTCTTGGTGACCAGTCTTCGCCCTCGACGGCGCCCAGAATGGGATGACACATCAGGACAGACGACGCAAGGCTCTCACCCCCTCAGGGCGCCTGCTCGCCTGAGACGGGTCACATGGCCTTCAATGTTTCTCGACGCACGTTCTTTCGTGAGAAAACAATCATCAACGGTTTAAAAGTAAGTTTCTGAAGCCGCGGATAAAACACATTCGCCACGGAAGAACCCAGCACTGGCGAGCTCGGCGGCTTACGAGCGAAACCGCGGACGTGACCTTCGCACCAAGTCCTTGCGGCACCTGCCCACGTTCTTGTCTCCCGAAAAGCCCTCCCGTTCAAGGTTGAGCGGATGCTTCTCAGCACAAGGAAACAAAGCGAGAGGATGCGGTCCATGGGCAGGAGGCCACAGCGTCTGCTACCAGTGCCAGGATGCGGACCAGACACGCGGTCTTGGGCCCTGGTCGGCTCCGCCGCGGGTCCCCGTCCGCGGGGCTCCGCTTCTGCCCCCGGAGGGAAACCACGGAAAGGCACTTACCCAGCTCATCTGGGAGAAGGGAAGGGAAGAAGGGGCCGCCCCTGCACGGCGACCACGAGTCCCCAGGCCCGGCCGGCGCGGTGCACGGCCCCCCTCCGTCCTGTGGACGCGGCCTCGGGGCCGTCAGGTCCTCCTGCCGGCGGGCGCACCGATGGCCCGGGACCGCTGACGGTCGTACCTCACAGACACGACGAGGAACAGCAGGAGGGTGGCTCCCTGGATAGCAGCCAGGAGGAAGAAGTAATAGTTCAGATGGCAGCCGTTAATGTTCCCTGGGGAAGACGAGAGAGGCGTGTGAGCTGCGCTTGGGTACTTCCGAAGGTTTCATCTATCACCTTCGGTCCCGAGCAAGGTCAGGGTGATTTCCACCTGCAGCTGTTAAGAAATAAGCGGCTGAAAGTCAAAGAGCCCCGTGTCTCTGAAACTCAAGATACACAGCGCTCTGAAGCTGGCTGCATGTCTCCACCACGGGCGGGGTGGGGGGTCCCTGGCGTGACCCCTGCCCCTCAAACGTCTCCCCCCGGAAGACAAAGGAGGAGGACCAGGGGGCTGCAGCGACACGACCTGTTTCTGTCCACACCCCCAGGGGAATCCGGGCGGTGGGCCGAAGAGAAGCGTGCGACAAGGCGAGCGACGGGAGTGCCGACTGGACGCAGCAGAGAAAGTCTTTTTTTACTTCAAGTTGCTCCCGCCCCGGAAAGAGCGGGGAAGTGAACAAAGGACCCCCTGCGTCCCTGCCCACACCCCTCCCCCGACCCAAAGCAGACACGAGGCCGCACCCCGCTGCGTCCCTGCCCCCGGAAGCAGATACGTGACCACACGGTGTTGCCTTCCAGTCTTTTCCTGCAGCGCTTGCCCCTCAAGGTCCGTGGTCGTGTCCCCCGCCAACGGCTGGCCTAGCGCGGAGCCGCCGTCCTGCGGAACAGCAGGAAGGCGACTAAAGAGAGACCATCTCCATGCGGAGTCCTGCGGGTGGTGTTCCCTGCAACTTGGGTCTCGAATCTGGACGTTTCTCAACACCGCACGCAACACTAGAACGCAGCCTGGACGCCGCGGCCAGTTAGGGCTCAGGATTTACCGCATGGTTCGGTAGCTCAGGGACACTGAACTCACTCCAGAGCGTGTGTGCCCTTCACAAGCCAGAGTGCACGGTGACATACACTCTACGTACGATAGGAAGACAGAAGCGTGTCTTTAAATGTTTTCCCGCAAATGTGCAGGTCTCAGCATCCTCAAGGTGATACAGGAGCGAACTTGACCCCGTACCTAACATACCAAATGCTCAACTCGGCCCCAAGCACTAAGCGCAGCATTTCCCATGCAATATTCCCTTTAGTTCCCAATAAATCCCGAGGAGGCGGAAGAGGTTCCAGCCGCAGACCGTGGAGCTCAACCAACAAAGGTCAAATCCAAATGGCCTGACAATCTGGGCTGTTTCCTCATCTGCAGAAGGGGGCCCACAAGACCTCGCGGGCAGCGTCATCATTTGGAGGAAACGAGCAGGTAATGGCCCTGACACAGTGCCCAGCCGCCCGTCTGCCACCGTCCTGTCCTCAGTCTCCAGGTGGGTCCAGGACCATCCACCCCACGGACTGGCGGTCTCTCCACGGGAGAAGCGAGTGTTTAAAGCACCGCTGACCCAACCGCTCAGCACGGAGAAGCAGGAAGGACGCGTGGACAACATACAGCGATGTTTCTACACAAACATCCACGCACAACACGTTGCCCTGAGCTCCCTACATGGACTGACCCTGTCACCACGGCCCAAAGGCGTCCTACCCCTTCCGCCATCTGTCACCTACTGAAAACGCTCCCTGACACAACTCTCGACAGATGAGCAAACACTGTACTTGGTCCCACAGCAGCTCTGACTTCTTACGAAACAGGGGCTTTGTTCCTCTGAAGGGCTTTGTGAAGCTGGCTTATCCTGGCACATCCCTCTGTCTGAACACATACTCATCTGCACCAACGTTTCCGGAAGCCTGTATTGATAAACGCAGCTAACAATACATCGAATGCACGTTTGTACGTGTGCTCACACACTTCTAGAGAACTCTCGTGCACACAGGCTGCGGGAGACCATGATCTCGCACGTGGGCTGGTTTGGGAAGGGGTGTGGGGACAGCTGAGCTTCGGCAGGCCACCTCTCAGCAGACAGGCAGGAACAGCGCTTGAGCCCTCACGGCGGGCCAGGCTCCATTCGGGCCCTGGGAGAGAGCCGCACGCCCTTGGTGGAGCCCAGGGTCTGTGGCCACCACCGTGGTGTCAGCATTCAGCGCTGAGAGACGAGGTCGTTGCCAGGACACCGGGGACGCCACTCTGCAGGCTGATTTTGAAACGCGAATCTCCCCAAAGTGAAGAGCCATTTACAACTTCGAAGCTTAGAGCAGGCACGCCCAGGGACTATACGCTGCGTTCCCTGGCAGGTCGGCCTGTGGGGGTGACAGAGGGCATTCAGAGATGGCGTCACCCCGTAGAAGCAATCGCCCTGTGCTTTCTTGGGCCTCTTTACCGACTGCAGGACGATGCACATACAGACAAACTCTGGGAGGTTGTACTTGGGAGGACAGACGCTTGGGCCACGGAGAACTGACCTTACACATGCCCCAGACACATGTGTGAGAACCAGCATTTGACTCACGACAGCCTCCAACTGGAAACCTCGCTAGCACCCAGCAGGAGAGAACAGGTAAGGGAACTGGACAGACTCCTCCCCCGGCTACTCCTCAAATAATAAAGAACCAGCCACGGGAGGATCCACACACGAGAGCGTGGAAGGGAGCGGCCACAGCAGAGCACAGAACAATGGGGGTCCACGGTGCCGGACATCACGGCGCTCCACACCTAGCGGGGTGGGGAGTGGGCTGGCCGCAGGGAAGCCTCCCGAAATGTCCTGCATTCTGATCTGGGTGGAAAACATCTCAAACTGTGCACTTCAGACTGGTGCACCTCGCCGTATGAATCACTCTGGGCCCGATGAGGATGAAAACCCAGCACGCCCGCAGAACAGGTAGGGAAGGAAGGAGGGGGAAGGGTGGGGGCTCTCCCTTCACACCGCAGTCCTGTGACTGCAGGGGAAGCCACTTCGTGGGCCGATCATGACACACTAAGCCGGCTCTAATGCTGCTTCAGCAGCAGCCTGAACACAGAGGCTGAAGGGAAGGAGTGGAACAGCAGAGAGCCAGGAACAGCACGGACGGAGCCCGGGATTACACCTGGGCTATTAAAACCAGGTTTGATTTTGGAGGGCGGCTACCGTGTCCCATTCTCTGCCCAAATCCCCAGGTGGGAGGGAGCAGAGAGGGAGCTGCCTGGACCACCGCACAGTTCCGACATCTGCGGCCTCGCCTCGCCCCGCCTCGCCACCCAGGCTGCGGGGGCCGCAAGCACAGCTCACCAAAACTCTCCTCACTGGCGTGGCAGTAAGGAGCGGGGAGCGGCGTGGGGCCGTCCCAGGCTACACGCTCTGAAAACAACACCAACAGACAAGACCCGGTCCAAGCCTGTGCGTGTGCCATGTGCGAGGACTGGAGACGAGCCTCGCAGGGCAGGGCTGGAAGCGACCCTGTCAGAAATAAGGGGTGAACCGTAGTAAAGTCTGAGATACTCAATTAGTGACTAAATACTAAATTAGCCCAGAAGGGATCAAATCTCTGGGAAGCAATGAGATTGACCAAAACCAATCAATCCTTCAGGATATGCTGAAAACTAAGAGAAAGACATAGAATCCACATTGAGGAATCACAGAGACCTGGTCTCTGCAGCAGGGCTCTCTCTGAAGGAGGGCTGTCCTGCGTGCACAAGAACAGATCACGGTCACCAGGACCCATGAGATTTCTCGGATGCCGTGTGCACCTGCTGTCCCTCCAGGGGCCCCGCGTGCAGAAACCAAGTCCTAGACCTGCCCGCTCTCTTCAGGACGACCAGGTCTGTGCCTGCCATGGAGACGCTCCAGCAGCTGGAATGCACTGCAGCCCACACCCCAGGGCCCACACTGACGGCCTAGGTTTCTGGACGTCACATTGGGACTCCACAGGCCTACACTCACCCCTTAGGATGGGAATTTAACTCAGCGCAGGGCTTTTGGAATTCTGTAATTTCTGGAAAAGTCCCCACGCTTTCCTCAGAGTTTTAAGGGGATTTAAGACCTGAAGGTGGCTAAGAGTGCTGACCTGAGTTAATGCTGCAAGATTACATAAGAATGTAATGAAGTAATAAAGTTGTTTTCAGAGGCAAAACGGTAACATAAAAAGAAAGAAACTTCCTTCATCTCCTGTGTCCATTTAAAAGCCACCATAAATCTGGAAACAGCAAAACTCTGGTCTTTTCTGAGTGATTCTGTTTAGCACCCAAGATGCCACCTACTGGTGTGAGCTGTAAAATCCCATTGTGACAGGTCACAAGGAAAGAAAAACAACTATTTACCTACCTGTTTGTTTAATATCAGAAAATGTAAAGCTACTGTCAGGAAAAGAAAGGAAAATACAAACCAAGATTCAATAAAGGGAATTATGTGCTAGAGTGTTTATCTGCCTCACGAAGACTATGGTCCACAAGGGGGTCCAAGACGTCTCTGGAAGGCAGCAGCCCCAGAGACTGGCCCCTGGGGCAGATAGAGGCTCACAGGGGCCTCAGGAAACTGGTCAGGATGAAGGAGATCAGGTGTTTGGCGGGGGGGGGGGGGGCTCACGCCAATCCAGGAACTGCACACGGCCGCCCCCCCGGGCAGCCCACCTCCCCTAACGTGACCTTGGCACTCAGACACCTGGCCTGCCGTCGCATAAGCACCGGGTTCTGCCAGTGGCCGTTTTCAAACCGCCGGCGGGGCCCTCACCGAAGTCTGTGTGGTTGCTCATCCAGCCGATGGCTTTGATGGACACCAGCTCCAACAGTCCAGAGCCCACGAACGAGCCGACGCCAGAGAAGAAGAAGAAGAAGCCCATGATGGCGCTCTGCATGGACTTGGGGGCCGCCGAGTAGGCAAACTCTAGACCTGTAAAAACAAGGGGGTTGCTTCTGTGAGAGGCGCGGGCTGATGGTGCCCTGCCTCAAACGGCAGGGTGAGCACGGGCCCCACGTGGGGACTCAGCTCCCTGCCCTACTCTGAGGACCGTAGTTAACACAAGGTCAAGAGGTCAGGGGCCCCTTCTCTTCACCATGACAGTCCTTCCAGTCACGGGGCAAAATGTCAAGTCCTTGCTTTCAAACTGAAGGTAACCTCTGACTTCTCAGTGCTTGGATTTCGGGATGGATCCGTATGGAAAGAAAGAGGTTAAAGAATCAAACTTCTATATTTTCAACCGAGAGGGGTCTGAAAACAACGTATGTACACTAAAATGGGATTCTGTGTTAAGACTTCTATCTTAACGGCAATATATCTTAAAATAATTTCAACAGAGACATCTATGAGTTCCGGTTTTTATAATAACTAGATGTGGAGATGTGCAGTGTAGACAACGGTTTGATTTATATCTTTCACAGATCGTGAGCCAATTCTGCGGGAGTCGCTGAGAGGTGAGGAGGGGGAACCACCGCCCACATCCCCCCACAACACATCCAGCTCTATCGATAATTTTCTCGCCCTCCCCCTCCCTCCCAGAAGCCGGACACAGGCCTGCACACAACACACTCGTCCACACCCCGCAGAACCTCACTCCCAGGACAAGAGAGGCTCGTGCAGACACGTTTAGCAATCAGGTTTGCCTCCTTCACGAAGCTGACCCAGCACACCCAGACACCCAGAGCTCTGGCAGCGGCCCAGGGTGGGGGCCTGGGGGCCGCAGGGTAACCGCAGAGCTGTGCTCAGGAAGTGCCCAACCCGGGACTTCCTCCTTCCCCACAGCAGGGGACAAATGCATGGGAATGTCTTTGGGAAGCCTGGTTTTATACCCAGGAAGGAAGGAGAACCTCACTTCTACAGGATTACCGTACTTACCAACTCACATTCTGAACCATAGCTGTTGCCAGGAGATACAGAGGCAATCTGCTGTCCCTGTGTCACCCCCCCAACACAGGGACACGCCCTCCTGCCTTCAAACCAGACCCCAACCCCGACCTCAGAGAAGCCTCACCTGCTATACTTGCAAAGATCTCACTGACGCCAATCAGCACGTACTGTGGGACCTGCCACCATATGGGCAGGTCGGCAGCGTAATACACGACTCTTCCGATGGTCTGGTTAATGGTTTTCTCTTTAACAAGGTCCAGCCTTTTGCTTTCCAAAATTCCTGGAATTAAGTAGGAAATAAGTAGGTTAATAGAACCTCTGTTCGTTAACATTTGCAATTAAACTAAAAAACTACAGGTCTGTTACGATTATTGATTGTTTTGAAAATCACATGAAGGAACAAGGCCCAGGGACACAGCTTTCCCCGGAGGTCCCCAATCTAGAGAACCTCCCGGCTCCCAGCTTCCTAGTTACTCAAACACTGATCGAACCATACGCGACTCATGTGGGCTTTTCAGTGCCTCACACAGGAGACTCAACACGTGGGGTTTAATCCTCAAACGTCCAGATGGCTCACCTGTACCCCTTCTGTTTCTAACAGGAGGAGCCAGGCCACGCTAAATAGCGCTGTGACAGAGTAAGAATACGTCCGCTTCTCAGAAGGCAGTGAGGCTGGAGACGTTTCCTCGTCCTGGTACCCGACTCGGGCTGCCGTGCTGACTTATCATCATTACTCTTGCAACCTGCTACTGACAGTGACGCCAGGTTCCTTGTGACCCCAGCGAGCAGACCGCCTTCAGCGGCCCTGTGACCCCGCTCAGCTACTGGTCTTTCGTCAAGTGCAACAAAGAGACACTGGAAAACAAGCAGGAGTACAGACAGCCACTCCCTGTAACACGCATGCGCGCACACACACACACACACACACACACACACACACACACGGAGTGAGGCTTACAAAGACCAGCCGTAGCACCAAGTTCTTAGGTGGAAGAGGCCACCACTTTTGTTTCTAAAGAACTCTGTGAATAAAATCATGGACCCTAGGCTTTGAAAAGCATGCCAACGCGTACGTATTTAAACCCAGAGAGTGGAGAGGGTCCAGGCTACCAGTGAGGGGGTGGAAGACACATTCTGGAAGCTGTCCCCAAGCTATGTGTCCAGTGAAAGGTCCAGAGAGAGAACGTATGGAAGGAGCAAGGGAAGGGGACGCCTCTGGCTCACTGCCATCAGAGACACCTGCGTCCCTTCCCTGGCCGCGTGTCCAGGGGACCCCAGCCCCCACACCACGTCCTCTCACGGGACATGCAGGTGCGGAGCCGTCTGGCTAGTGCTCCCGCCTGCTGGGGACAGGGCGTCTGAGGCGTGAGGTGCCTTATCCACAAGTGACAGCTGTCCTACAGCAGGGCTGTGGACAGCAGTGTTAGCCCGGCTGGAGCATCTTCCAACCACGGGACAGAGTGTGACCCGCTTCCTGTGGGTCGGCCGAGGCTCCCCTCAGACTGCCAGGTCACGGCACCGGCCACCAGCGTGCAGCTGGGTCTGTAGGGAAGGACCCTTCCAACCAGTCCTGGGGGTGAAAACTGAAGCGGGAAAAAACTCTCTTCTTCACAGGGAAGGCCGCACAGTTAAGGGGACGTGTGTGCGTGAGTGTCTGGGGGCAGGGACACCAGCAGGGATATCAGAGGAGAGATGTGACGCGCCGTGGGACAAGACCTCTGTGGTCTCAGCAAGACAACACGGACAAGACACAGACTGCGGGAGAGGAGGCCGGGACAAGGGGCAGTGGCCAGGGGGACCCAGGTGACAGGCCCGGGAGGGGACATGAGAAAACAGATGAGGGTGCTCCTGTGGGGGCCGTGGGGCCAACCCCACAGCAGACAAGAGGACGCTGCCAGTGGAGGCTGGGGGGCTCCACCGACGACAGAGGCCTGGGCACAGGCCGTCATCAGTGTTCACAGTGGGAAATAATGAGGAAGCACAGACATGACGGGAAGGAACGTGCTGGAACAGCCAGCGTGGCAAACTCTTCAGTGAAGGACCTGACTCTGCGCAGGTCCAGACGAGCACCCGTGGCGGGGGCCGGATGAGGGCCACTGCCCAGGGTGAGGGGAAGGACCAGCCACGACACAGCCGGCAGGCAGGAGTGAGGGGAGAGGGGACGCCCAACAACACGGCAGAAGAAAGATTTGGGAAACACACACCTGGAGTAACAAATGGGCGCCATTTAAGGCATGTTCCTTGAGCCAATGGGCAGCCCTGTGCTCATGGCTTCACAGACACAATGGCATCTGTGATTCACAGAACTGGACGGAATCCCCTCCGAGCTCTTTAACCACGAGCAGCGCTAAGTCTGGTGCCCCCCCCCCCGCCCCCCGTGCCCAGGTCTCAGGGGCCCCGCGTGCTCTGCCTCGCTACCAAAGGACCATCCTCCCTTGGTGACGCAGTCAACCCCTGGAGAAGAGCGAGAACAGCATCATCAGCTCGAAACACAGGGACGACCAGACACACACCCCTCCCAGCCCTTGACACAACAAGTAGACAAAAAGTAAGGCTTCGTGTGGGGCAAGGGCTGCAATCTGGAGACCCGCAGGCAAGGCCTGGGTACCATCGACATGACACACAGCTCAGGACTCACTGAACGGAGGGGACACAAAGGTCAGTGCTCGGGCGGCAGTGCGGGAGGCCCACACAGAGTCTCAGGGAGGGTCTGGGCAGGATGCACAGACTACCGCATTCCTGGACCGTGCGCTCATCCGTGCGGCCCCAGGCCCCTTGAAGGCACTGAGTTTAGGGCCCCTGCTCTAAAGCATCTGATGAACACAGCTGATGGCACAGCAGAGGAACCATCGTATTCAGCACCCTACAGACGTCTTAGAAATGCTACCAGGCCAGAGAGGAGGGCCCGAAGTCCCCAGTGTGGGAGTCATAAAGCCATGATCTCTCCCAAATCCACAATAAAAGTAGGCATCCTTAACCTATGGTTAAACATCAATACCATGGGAACAATTCTCTGAAATTACTCTTGGGTCATACAGGAAATACAATCCCATTTCCACACCCTTAGAAAACAACAGACATTACAACAAATCCAAGCACAGGAAACCTGACAAAGCAGCAGCAACAGGCAAATTCATACCATTCCACGGTTTTCACTGTTAAACAGGAAAGAGTGAGTGAAAGTAAGTGAAGGATCTAACGCACAAGAGAGAGAAACAGAACAAACCCGAGGTAATAGAAATGCGTCCCTTAATTGTTCTCTGTTATTAGAAAACACGGAGAAAGCGAAATTGATAAATTCAAGAGATGTGTCTACGGAACAATATAAAACACATACAGTTCTGGCCAACCTAATTTGAAGAAGAAAGAGCACAGAATACACGAAACTGTAAATGAGGAAGGAGGCCCAGCAGGCTTATTTAGAAGACTATATTTATCTCCAGCCTAGAACTCAGTAAAACGAACGGCTTACTCGGGACATTAGAGAAAAAAAAAGCTTAAGGGATTGTGGAGAAAACACAATCTGCACAAAACTGAGAAGAGGTGAAAAAGTCACCCCACGTCTCCTCAGAGTGAGGGGCTCACAGGATTCTCCAGGCAAAGACCTGGACTCCCAGGGAGGAGACAATCACCGTCCCCTGTGGAAATATTGTCCTGCGCACAGGGCCTAGGGGTGCTTCCGGGAGGCCAGGCAAGGTCAACCGTGGTGGGGGCGAGCGGGCGTCAACAGGACAGCAGACTCCAAGCAGTCAAGGCCAGCACCCTCCCACCCTCTCAACACACAGGTGTTTCAGAAATGCAGGAACGAACATCAGGAAGTTAACAGCAATAAAAAACCCCACCCTCCCCCCCCCCCCCCCCCCCGGCACACACGTAACCCTCTTGGAAACCAAAACATGGTAGGAAAAGTCAACATTCGTTTCTGCCAACGATACTCAGTAAACGTGAAACACAGCTTACAAATTTGGCATCATCGTGAGTGTGTATCTCACACTCAAGTTCTAAGCTTCCCGCTGAGCCGCCCAGCGGATGCCCCCTACCAGCCTGGCAGGAAGCCCAGCCAACACCGCCCAACAGACACAGGAAGGGAGGGTCACCGCGAAGGCAGGAGAAGAAACCATGTGATCTGAAGGCAACAAGAGACCATTTGAGAAGAATTCACTGAAACTCAGGATTTAAAAAACCTCCGTGTGAGCAAGCGGAAATACCTCGTGCAGCGAGGAACAAGCCTAACACGACCTAAAGTGAAGACGTGTTTAAAACTGCAAGACTCTGGGGTGCCTGGGGGGCTCAGCCGGTCGAGTGTCCGACTTTTCGCCGGTCGTGATCTCGCGGTTCGTGAGTTCGGGCCCCGCGTCGGGCTCCGCGCTCACAGCTGGGAGCCTGGAGCCTGCTTCGGATTCTGGGTCTCCCTCTCTCTCTGCTCCTCGAGGCCCTGCTTGCTCTCTGTCTCTGTCTCTCCCAAAAAAAATAATAATAAAAAAAAGAAACCTGGAAGATACCATAAATAAAGTCAACGGAAAATGATTCAACTGGAAAGAATATGCCTAAGATGAAAGTCTGGATTTCCACATCAGGATGAACAGGAAGAGCCCAGTAGAAAACGCCACAGAGCATACACGGTACACAAATATCGGGGCGGGTTATTTGGGGGAAAATCACCACCACCGCCACCATACGCACTGAAGTGAAGACATAGCGTGTTTAAGCCCTTCAGGTAAGAGACTTACAGAAAAGGTGCTCAGTACGGACAGGGGTGCTGATGGAACGGGGCGGGCAGCGAGCCACGAGCGGGCACGTGGACGGACAGGCGTGTGCAGCAAGAGAGGCTGGCTTAAAAAACGACAGGACATTCAACAACGGAATATCATGTAGTTGTTAAAAACCATAACTTAAGTGTGTAGCCGCCACAGAAAAACGGTATGCGTAAACAAGGAGAGTAGATTATAAATGTGGCTGGTTCGTTTCGTTTCTATTTATTAAAAAAACAAAAAAACAAAAAAAACAAAAAACAACAATTTACCTGTAACAGAAAAAGTTCTAGGAAGACATGACGTGGTGGTCACCGGATGGTGAGGTTCTGGACCCACTGAGGTCGCCCCTGCTTCCTCTGTGTGTCTGTAATGACCACGGATTGACTAGGTGACACTAATTTCTAAAGACCCACTGTGGACCAGGGGTTCTTTGCAGCCCAAGAAAGGCTCTCTCTCAGCTGGTTCTGCCGCCATTTCAGGATGCTCTCGGGCCCCGAAGTCTGCGCAAGGACCCCTGCCCACACCCGCGGGACAGAGTCCCACGACACAGTCACGAGGGACAGAGGGGCCGGCAGGCGGATGGAGGGCACCACCAGCCCGGGACAATGGCAGAGCCACTCACCACCTTCCCGGAAGAGAATTCTGTCGGGTTATCAG
The DNA here is from genome assembly GCF_014898765.1 of Herpailurus yagouaroundi. Taxonomy (NCBI): domain Eukaryota; kingdom Metazoa; phylum Chordata; class Mammalia; order Carnivora; family Felidae; genus Herpailurus; species Herpailurus yagouaroundi. The sequence goes on from NW_024412422.1 coordinate 17,592,785, forward strand.
AAGCCTTCAAAGGGTGCCATGATTACGCTTCTAAGTATTTGGAAAGGAAAGAAATCCCACCGTAGCGGTGACCATGGCAGTGAAAACAAGAGCCCTGACACCCAACACTGGAGAACTGTACGTGAGCGTCGGACACGGGAGGATCTTCATGATACTTCAGGGCTTTGTAAAGCGCGTGACAAAGGGAACGAAACACGCCTACCACACAGCACACAGATAATTTTGCCCAGGCACCTGCAAAGTGGTAACTGCAGATTTCCTTAGACGGTGGAATGATGTGTCCTTAAATGTGTGTGTGTGTGTGTGTGTGTGTGTGTGTGTGTGTGTGTGCGCGCGCGCGCGCGCAATGGCTCATCTGTATTTTGGGGGTTTTCTCCTTACATGTAACATGTATAGCTTTTATTATGCTCTGTGGTTTTTCTGACGCTTCTATTTCCTCATCAGGCTCAAATCAGCTTGCACAACAGGATTTCATGTTTGCAAAAACACGAAGGAGGTGCATGTGTACAGACACACAAAGGAGATCAGGCCAGTTCACACCATCCCAGGAGAGAGGCTCTCTAGGGAAATTACAGCTGATTTTTATTTTCTTCTCTATGCTTCCAAGATTTCCTCTCCTCCCGTGAGCACGTATCGCTTCAGTAATTTAAGAACACACACACAATTTTTAAGAAGAAAAGGAAATCTAACCAACGAACACACTTCCTTTTTTCTTATGCACACTTGAGAAAACCCCTCAGGCCTGCCTGATTCTTCTCATCTCAGGGACGCTAAAGAAAACGCTATTACCAGCAGGCATGGTACTAAATGGAAGCTATTGATTGGTTACGGGAGAAGGTAGTAAGTTCAAAGGCAAAACAGTTTCCTTTCGATTGAAATTTTGGTTTGCTATGATAGTTTCAGGTCTCTACTCAAAACGTATTAATGTTCCAATTAAGTAATACTCGCCAGAGCTGGCAGTGACGCTGTGTGAAGCTCGGGCCCCTGTTTACGATGCAGTTAATAAACTGCTGGACTCAAGCACGAGACACTTAAAACCTCTGAACCAGTGACATCGAGGCCCCTCCCCAACATCCGGCCACCAGGCAAAGAAAGCCTTTTCAAGCCTATTAAGAACAAGCATAGCACGTGTGTTCCATTTCTGAGAAATCAATTCCTACGCGGAGTCTCAGGGCCGTTTGGCCACACGAGCGCCCCGCAGGGCGCGAGCAGCCACTCAGGGCATGGCCCGTCCGCCCCACTGGCGCTGGTGACGGGCGGAACCGCCAGGCCGACCCGGCACTCTCAGCGTGACGTCACCGTCGGCCTGCTGCCTCCCACACGGACACGTACAGAGACCACCGGAATGCCCTCCCCGGTTCTCAGGGTGCCCCCCAGAAGCTGTCCAGCCGGAAATCAGACCAAAGCATAAGACGGTATTAAAGGAGCCCGAATTTAGAATCTGCTAGGAAATGCCTGAAAACCGAGGACACTGCCCTGCCCAGAGGGACAGGACAAGCTGCCTTCCCCAGCACGTGACCAGTGTGGCCATGGTACAGAGAGGGCTCCCCGATGCAGGGACAGAGGGCAGCTGCCCAGGCCAAAGCTGAGCCCACAGCAGGTGCTCAGGGGAGGCGGGACACACAGACACCAACTCCAGGCGGCTCTGTTACTCCAGACGGCCCCGATGATCTCTGATCCTGCTCAATGAGACCTGCAATTAGAGCCCCGCTGTAATTTAGTTTTTATTTGCTTTTGCTTATTTCCCTATGTGCCCCAGGACTGGAAGGGAAACAGAATTATAAAGAAAGCACACAGTAAAAACTTCATTCAGACACAACCTCACTTTAATTATCTATTTGATCAAGAGAAAACGTAATTGTCTTCTAAAATGTCCTGGTCGCTGGAATATAGATCTCTTAAGTCTAGGGACTCATTTCTTTAAATCTATTAAGTACTATATCAATATGTTCACTCTGGGGACAGTGCAGGGAGGCTGCTAGAAAACACTGCCGAAGAATATTAAATTCTGTCTGGGCAGGGCTTCACGTTAAATTCCTCACAACACTGTGTGATATATAGTTGGTTCAAGAACATCAGCTTTTCTGTTCTCGTTATGTAACTACGCTATCTTACGATTCCATAATTTTCAAATATTGATGAAGGAAGAACTCCAGAGCAAGTTGAGGAAGTCAGTGACACCTCAGTTTCATCAGCAGAAGACATTCCAATCTACGGTTCAGAAGAGAAGAATCACGAAAACACGAGGGAGGCCCCAACGGAAAACTCCCCCCTCAGGGCTGGGATACTTGAGGCATCAGCTCTCAACCGTTTCTTTCTAGGGGGTGCAGGCTGGTCACGAACCTGTGTTTGATAACACCTTTCTTGTCACGAAATGCACAATTTTACATAAAAACGCAAAGGGTCTGGGGCAGACTGAAGCCGACTAGTGGACCTAACGTTAAGAACTAAGGGTTGAGAATCCCCATCTTTGAGAATTACATCAACATTCATCCATTCGGCAATCGACAGTTGTCCAAAATCTCAATCAGCAGGAAGACAACAAGCCTCCTTTGATCCAAGCCAAAAGTCACCTTCCAGAGTACGTGGTTTTGGCTCTAGAAGGAAAATGGCAGAGCCGCGGGAAGAACATCTTACACGTCACATAACGGAAACTAGAAAACAACCACCACCCACGTTCACAACGTTCTGTTTTCTGGTGCACACGCGGCAGGACCGGGGGCCGGCCACAGTGCTTGGAGTCACCCACGGCTGCCGAAGCCGGTTTCGGGCTCTCCGAACGAGACACAGACGCCATCTCACCTGCAGCGAAAGCAGAGCACATCACAAAGAACATTCCAACGGCAATCCTTTTTAGGGATGATGGGAGTAGGCCATTTCTTCGCAGAATGGGATCAACCAGTTTATCCTTCAAGGGAATTAACAGCAGGATGAGAACCGCGTCGAACATGGTCAGCCAGGCCGCCGGGAACTGGAAACACACAGACAGGGTTAGTTCTTGGGAGGAACACGCAACCATATAACTAATGTCCAACGGGGACAACTGTCTTTCCAGAACAATCCACTCCTACCAAGTGGAACTGCCTAAGGAAAAAGTCCAGGTTCAAGACACTAGAACTGAAAAAGACCTCTTTCTAAATGCCTCTGCGTCTGCACTTCTGTGCTTTAAGGGGGGCAAGTGCGGTGAGGATGCTGGTTTAGTGACGCGAGTCAACAATCGGTAAGCGACTCAGCTGACCAAGACCCGTCTCTAAAATGAGCAGAAGCCGCTTCCAGCAAGAATGCTCCTGGTTCCCGCAAGGGCCTGCAGGAGGACCCCGTGTGTCACACAAGCTCCAGGGAGACAATTTCCACATTGCCCCCGTTGTTCTCACCGTGTGAGGAGTGGCCGTGAGGCTGGAAATTGCCGGAATCTTCAGGTGAAGACTCTGCAGAACATACGTTGTCTGCATCTGGGTGAGAAAGCAGTACGGTTGGTGTGCGAAGGCTCGAGCACGCGCCCGCCCCCACCCCGCTCTGGGAGCAGACGCGCAACGCTCAGTTTGCAAACAGCCCGGTTATTTGGTCCCCACACGCGTCGTCTGCAGAGAACTTCGAGAAAGAAGGAACAGAGAAATGAGACTCAAAGGGGGGCCTGGAAAACAAGGAGCGCAGCCGCTCCTGGCTCCTCTTGTCGAAGGGTTTTCACGACCCTGAACTAGGCGGAAGGGACTCCGGCACCAACAGCGGGACGCCAAGACCCCGGAGACTCGCAGGAGGGCCACCGAGGCACCCGGGAGCTTCAGGGACGGGCCGGGGGAGGGGGGGGCCCTGGCGGCACTCACTTGGAAGTACACGGTCCAGTAGGGTATCAAAGCCAAGAAGACGGGGACGATCTTCACAAGGGCCTTCACGTCGTCCACCGTGTCTTCCGTAAACGGCCCTCCGCGAGACCTCTTACATGAATCAAACAGACTGTGTTTAGAAGGGTGCTGAAGGGCTCCAACGCCTTCACTTTGGGAGACAAAATGAAGGAGTTAGTTTTCTTCCACCCCCGGAAATGGGCTGTCTGGCAACAATTTCAGTCTGGAGGCAGGGAGGCAGCCGGCTGCACTGATGTGCCTTCCTTCAGCCCCTCGCTTACTGACTCACGCCGGACGCGGTTCCTACACCAGCGGCCGCACCGCACGGGGGCGGCCGCGGCGGGCGCCGGGTCTCGTCTGGCCTCCAGCTCCGCTCACCCACACCAAGGAGGGCCCACGGCTCCCTCTGCTCCGGCTGCCACCCCAGCTACGTCGCTGCACCAGCGTTTAGGCAAAAAAGCTGTGCGGGACGGTGTGGATTCCGAATCGCGCTGCTTTTCAAACGCGAAGACCTTGCGACCGTAATACTGAGGTTGTTAACAAAGCCGTTTACTTAACCACGGCCACCGATGCGGCAGTGAGGAAGGGATCTGTTCGGGGGGGGGGGGGGGGGGGGGGGGGGGGCGTGACAGTAACACGAGGAGGTCACCTGGCAGCAGGGGGCACTGAGCACCTGCCCGATAACCTTGACCACGAGCCACGACCGCCAAGACGCTCCTGCTGGCCCCACTGCAGAGGAGGCAGCCGGGCCGGAAGGGTAAGGACCCCCTGCTGCAGTGACAAAGCCAGGGGCCAGGACGCCGCCCGTCCACTCTCTGGCCACAGGCATCACCCTCACGCTCAGGCCTTTGGGTCCTGGCTTGGGCACTAGCAACAGAGCTCGCCCGCTTACTCTAGGCCACTGTCACTAGTTAGAAGATGGGCAGGTCCCAGCGGGCAGCTCTCAAACTCTCCAGCGGATACGGATGCTCCTAGGTCCTTAGGGGTGAAACAGAAAAATTTGTTTTGTGGACCAACTACTTTCTAAAGCCAGAAACACTAGGACATAATTAATTATCTTCCAATTCTGCAACTCGGATATAAACGGCTTTCTAGTTGTCTGCTTTGTAGCTTAAACTATCCAACTTAAGTTACCACTATTTTAAATCATTTTTGTCTTGGGGCGCCTGGGTGGTGCAGTCGGTTAAGCGTCCGACTTCAGCCAGGTCACGATCTCGCGGTCCGTGAGTTCGAGCCCCGCATCAGGCTCTGGGCTGATGGTTCAGAGCCTGGAGCCTGTTTCACATTCTGTGTCTCCCTCTCTCTCTGCCCCTCCCCCGTTCATGCTCTGTCTCTCTCTGTCCCAAAAATAAATAAACGTTGAAAAAAAAAAATTAAAAAAAAAAAATCATTTTTGTCTCATGATTGTTTTTTTATAACACTGACATTTCTTAACCTGAACGTTCGAGGGGGGGCAAAAAACTGAAAACTAACTTAATATTTTAGCTACGTCTTGGACAGGAAAGGTAGGTTCCGTTCAACAAACATTTACTGAGTGTCTGCATGTCTGGGTCCATTCTAGCTGGGAGCCAGGGTCACAGAGATGGCACCCGAGCCGCACGCAGCTTATCTAGTAGGGAAAAGAATCAGGAAAACCATGCTCAGGGAGAAATGCTAAATTTCCAAGATAGTATCAGACTCTCTTTTGAAAATATTCACTAAGCTTCTCCAATTTGATTTTTTTGGCCAGAAGATGTCCAGTCCTAGGTACGTATTACAGACACGGTCGGTGATTTACCACATCATCTACCCATGTGTTTCTCTAAAATCCTGTCAATGTCGAAGGACAAACCCATTTTTATACATCGAATCATTCCCATGTTACTGGTCACACAACTTGCATTACCAACTGTTCTGAATACCGCTAAGTCAAATGCACCTAACGCTTTCCCTAACTCACACATGTTGTTAGCGTGTTATTGTGCAACACACAAGGGTCCGACAGGAAGCCACAGACACGAATGCCCTGGAACACAGACAGAACCCAGAAAGGGCCCCAGCGTCACGAGGCCGGTGCTCCCCCAGAACCGTCTGCAGAGGCTGCTGTGTGTGCGCAGGTGCGTTCTCCCAGGAAGAGGGTCTACTGACTCTCAGATTCTCAACCCAAGGTGTGCGTCTCAGAAAAGGATTAGAACTATCCCCACTCAGCCTGACGAGCGCATACACATCGATTTTCTCACGTGAAATCGACATGGAGTCATCTCCAAAACACAGACCAGCCCAGACCAAAAAGAACCTGGAGCCACCAGAGCAGATCAGCACCTCGGCAAAACCCCAGGTGAGGCTGCTCATCCCCCTCCCGGCCACGCAGTTCACGGTAACCGGGCTCTCAGCACGGGCCGGGCCACGCTAACAGCCATGCACACGCCAGCTTCTCAGGCTCCACGATGACCCTGCAAGATGAGCCCCTGTCCCCTGTACGAAGAGGGAATGCGGGCGTGGCAAGGTCATTAGCCTGCCCAAGGTCACAGAGCCCGGACCTGTGCGTCAGGAGAACATAACTTGAGAACTGTCGGGTCCACCAGCTTCTCTGCCAGACAGTCCTTTCGACCTTAACTGTGCCAGTCGCCCAAAACCGAACCCACAGGGAAATCAGATTCTGAAGTAAGAGTCCAGACCTTTTTCATCATGCCATTTGTGCAGGACACCCCAGAACGTCCAGGAGGCCGTGACGTCCTCCTGCAGGAATGTCTACCAGGTACCACATGCACCGACACCCCAAGCCTTCAAGAGGATGGGTCTGCTCACAAGTACTCAACCCAAGGACCGAACGTGTGGGATGAGAGCCCCTGCTTGCGCCTGATGAAGGCAAGGCCGAGGCACAGCACCAGGAAGACGGCACTGCCACCATCTGCAGTCAGGAATTAGGGGTCTGGGCGCTGCACGGACCCGTCAGAATCCCAGGACGGGCGGGGAGAGCTGAGGGGCCACGGCAGCCCCGGGCGGAGGAGCAGGGCCACGAGAGCTATTTTGGAACAGCTTCAAACCCACCGCATGCGACGAAATACCACACGTTCGTATGGCTCAGGGCACCAGCCACGAGAAGGTGGGTGTGGGGGTTGGCGCACGGAACCTTCCAGAGTTCAGTGCCACCCAGCAAGGAATGTGCTGCACAAAGCCCTGTGTGGCTGAGGGGTCGGCCTCTGGCTCAGGGACCGCCCGCCCACCCATCAGGAGTGCCTATCAGAACTCTCCTTGAGGGGGTCCACTACCCAGGGTCCCGGAGACTTTTAGGGATGACAAATATTCTAGATCCTATGTCAAATGAGGCCGTCCTAACTCCAGAACCACCCAGTATGAGGGGTGCACTGTACTACGGGTAGATCACGCTTCAATAATAAACCCCGAAACTGCTGAGCTCTCTTCTTGGGCTAAGTTCCGGACTTTTCTGTATTAATATGCATCGAGGGTGACCTACCATCTGTCCCAGCTTGCCCGGGACTTCCCCAGGACGTGGGACTTCCACCGCTAAAATTGGGAAGTCCCAATTTCCCAATGGGGGACAATGCAGTTCCCCCACTGCCTCTCAAAATTCTGCTCTTGTGTCGTCCTGTCCCAGAGCGGCCGCAGGGACCAGTGGATGACGGGGCCCACACTGACCCACTCGGCAGCCGATTCAGAAGACAGACACAACGGCTTACTGTTTAGGAAGTACAATACAAGTTAGCGATCGCTGGATGTTTCATTCAAATGAATTTCAAAGCTTTTTAAAGCCAAAAGGGAAACACAGGGAGTATGTATAACGTCTTTTCTCTACTCTCTGCCAATGTCTATCTCTGTCACTTTTACAGAAGTAAGAGGTCCATCCGAACCAGTGGTGACAGGAAACTCAGGGTGGAAGTTAAACACTAAAAGCATGAGTCCCGGAATCAGGCTGCCGGTCTGCCTGGAAGATGGAGATGGCAGGGGCGCCTGGGTGGCTCAGTCCGTGAAGCGTCCGACTTAGGCTCAGGTCATGATCTCGCGGTCCGGGAGTTCGAGGCCCGCGTCGGGCTCTGTGCTGACAGCTCGGAGCCTGGAGCCTGCTTTGGATTCTGTGTCTCCCTCTCTCTCTGCCCCTCCCCTGCTTGTACGCTGTCTCTGACTCTCAGAAATGAATAAACGTTACAAAAATAAAAATAAGAGAATAAACATTAAAAAAAATGGAGACGGCAGCGCCTTACAACGTCCTCGCGTGCGCGTGAGACACTGAAGCCGCCAGCCCAGAGCCCTGCACACGGTAATGTGCGTCAGACACAAACCAGTATTGTATCCACAGCGCTGGGAGCATCGTGTCTCAGCCGGCACTCACCCACTGTGACCGTGCTCTCCGATCCGCTTCTGGGGACGGCACAAATACACCAGTATCCTGAACACATGCGTGAAGGCACTGCCATCGGGCGGCTTGGTGATGAAGACGCTCTGGCCACAGAGGAAGACCAGGAAAGCCACCCCGATGCAGACCGCTGGGATGAGGTAGCCGGTCACGAAGCCCACGTTCTGCTGAATGTAGGCAATGCCTCCCAGCGAAATGATTGCTCCCAGATTAATGCTCCAATAAAACCAATTAAAAAATCTTCTTGTGGCTTCTGGACCTCGGTCTTTAACCTAAAACAACGGGGAGGAAACACTTTAAAACGTGATCATCCTCAAGGAAGAGAAACCTGTGTAAGTGACTACGGTCACCGTCACTGTGGCAGCTTATAAGAAACGCAGCCCCACCAAACGGTGCCTACAGATACATTCGGGGCGCCTGACAAAGGAGCACCCCATAACTTTAATTACTGCACTTTCTGAGGGTGCTTCTCTTAATCATGCTGAAATCCAAGAAATCCAAGAGAGTTTCTCAAAGTACTGGCTGGGACCACCTGCTCTGGAAACACTGGAATGCTCCCTACAAGTGCCCATTCACAAGACTCACATTCCAGACCCGCCCAGTCACCATCTCGGGGGTTGGGGCCCAGGAATCGGCATTTTAAACATTTTTTCAGGAGACTTGTATTCACAGGTAAGTTTTAGAACCACCGTTGTACAACTCCACACCTTGGTAAATCCGGGGCAAAAAAGGAAATCCCAGACTGAACCTAAAACTACATGCTGTTTTCAGATTAGGAAGGCAATCCAGGGAATCGGGAGATTCTGATAAGGGAGAGACTCCTGGCGGGCTCACGAACCCCTCATCTCCTGAACTCGGACATGAGCCCCGGGTCACACTCTGAGAAGACCATATAATGGGCCCCACAGTGCTGCTGACGTTCCACATGGGGACAGGCCCCTCACACCTTCCCACCTTACCTTGATTTCCACATCCACACGGACACCTTGTCTACACCAGCCAGTGATCTCACACGGTTTTTATTACCTTTCCTAAATATTTGTTAACGTTAATTCATTTTTGAGAGACCAAGAAAGACAGAGTGCAAGCAGGAGTGGGTCAGAGAGAGAGGGAGACACAGAATCCGAAGCAGGCTCCAGGCTCCCACCTGTCAGCACAGAGCCCAACACAGGGCCTGAACTCACAAGCCGTGAGATTATGACCTGAGCCAAAGTCAGACGCTTAACCGACTGAGCCACCCAGGCACCCCATCTCACACAATTTTTAAGTAAGCTTCCTAGCTGTGGTTCATAATGGATTGCATACAAAGACTGCCCTAGGAGCCTCTGTTGTCTCCTCCTTAAGTTATGAAAAGACGAATTTCTGTTCCGGTAACAGACCTGGTTTGTTTCACAGGGCAGAGGCCACACTACCCAAGAACACAGAAGGCTCTCAATGGGGGCCCAGACCACCAAGCACCAGATACAAAAAAGCACCTTGGTAGCAGTCATATAACCTGTGATATTTTCACCTCTATGCTTTAAGATTAAAGTACAGATAGATAGGAAATAGCCAAATCTGTGACTGCAAAGAAAAAACATATTCTAATCCGAAATGATTAAGGACGCCTACTGCCCTGGCAAGAAACTTGCTTCAAGTAATTACATGGGAACCACCACCCCAAACTGAAAATCTGGGTTTTAAATAACCCACACGTTGTCAGGAGCTTCAACTTGTCCCCAACCCCCGTCAGAAGCGGACAGAGGTCCTAGACCAAAGGCCGGCATGAACGCAGGCTGAAGGATTTATCCTGGGAATTTCTCGTATTCCAAGACAGTTCTTCTGTATCAGTAAACTGGACACGAGTGTCCACCCTATCGCAGACACAGACCGGAGGAAACACCAATTGTAAGCAGAGAAATGGTTACAGAGAAAACACAACGAAGGACAGAAATAGCATGAGAGGTGGTAGGGGTGGGGGGCGGCCAGCCTAGGGGGGAAGAGAACCACACAATTAATGCATACAGCGTTCGTATCAGCTCAAGCACGTCGGGCCCTTTTCGTCACCTACGGCAGCACCGCACACATCGTCCTGTGTGAACCTGGCAGTGAACCTGTTCGAACTTCCAAGTGTACTTCACCAGTGTTACTTTAAAAAAAAATTTTTTTTACATTTATTTATTTTTGGAGAGACTGAGACAGAGCTTGAGCAGGGGAGGGGCAGAGAGAGAGGGAGACACAGAATCCGAAGCAGGCTCCAGGCTCCGAGCCGTCAGCACAGAGCCCGACGCGGGGCTCGAGCTCACAAGCTGCAAGATCAGGACCTGAGCTGAAGTGACCTGAGCTGAAGTCGGACGCCCAACCAACCGAGCCACCCAGGCGCCCCAGCCAATGTTACTTTAGAAATCTAAGCCTGTTACTAAGGCCCTAAATAAGCACATACCAGTTTTTTTGTTTTTTTTTTTTTTTTTTTCCACAAATGGGAAGCTGGCTCCTGTAAGCTGCAAATCACATGCTTCTGTGCCCTGAGCTGGCAAGCCCACAGCCAGCCACTTCTCACTAGTCACATCACATCGTCATCTGCTCCGGGGCTCATGCCCTTCCCCACCGCGGGTAAACAAGTTTCTCATGTGACCGGTCCAAAGGAGCTACGGCAGTCAATTCAGAAAAGTCCAGCGAAAAGAACAGAACCATGTACAGTAAGTCACACAGCTGGCGGATTTGGAAAAATTCCTTAAAATGCACAAGACTGCAACCTTTCCCCCCTCCAGGGAAAAAAAAAAAAAAGTATCATTTCCTCTCTTTATCTGTAAAGTAAGTTTTTCTTCTTTCAGTTCACTATTTGAAAGGATGGTTGCGACCTCTGAAAAAGGTTAGACACTGGGGAGAAATAAGGGGCTGGCAGGACTTCCACTGAAACGGATCGCCTTGGAGTCCTCAGTGGCCCATCCGCTGTCTCAGGGCCGCCGAGGCCCCTCAAAGCTACACTGCCGGACCCCACTCATCTCTCGCTCAGAATGCTCCCTCGAGACCCTGCTGGGGGGTGGGAGGGGAAGGGGACAGTGATAGAGAAGCTTATGTTACCTTAAGAACACAAGCAGACGTCCTGGACACAAGAAGAGCCGGGAGGTGACGAGCAACCCACCCTGGAGAGCAGCCCGACCGACCGGCTTCACGCCCAGACCTCCCTCCACCCGGCAGTCAGCACCCGGCACGGAGCGAGCCTGTGGCAGAACAGCAGCATCGCTTTCCTTCTGAATGCTTTTCTCCTGATACAGTCCGCATACGAAACAATTCCCCATTTGGAAACGTCCATCTCGGTGGTTGGTGGCCTACCCACACTTGAGCAACCACGGCCACCATCCAATTCCACATGCCATCACGCCACCGAGACACTGTTCCTTTCCAGGCACCTCCCACCCTGTCGCCACTGGCCCCCAGCTACCGCCGTTGTGGCAGTCTTCCTGGTCTGTCCTTTGTGGGCATCTGCGTAGAAATGGAACAAAAAGGACACGTCGCGTCTCACGTCTGGATCTTTCACTTGACACAGTGTTGTCAACATCCATCACGTCATAGCACCCATCAGCGCATCATTTCCACAGCTGGGTGATATTCCATTGCACGGAGGGACCACATCCACCTTATCTGTGCATTGGTTCAAGGACCCCTCACCATTTTACTGAAATGTTTTAATCTTACAGAAAAGCTGAAGGAACAGTAAAACATACGCTTTGTGTCCCCTTCACTTAGATCCTTAGCTCTCTTTTTCTGCACCTGTAAATGACATACTCTCCAGGCTGATGATTTAAAAATAAGTTGCAGCAGGGTGGCAGTTCACCCCACACGAATCCTGAAATAAAGCCATTCTTCTACATGACCACAGACCATTATCGCACTAAGAAACTTAACGTCGGGGCACCTGCGTGGCTGAGTCGGTTAAATGTCCGACTTCGGCTCAGGTCGTGATCTCATGGTTTGCGAGTTCGACCCCCACCTCGGGCTCCACGCTGACAGCTCAGAGCCCTCATCGGATTCTGTGTCTCCCCTCCCTCCCCCACACTCGCACTCTGTCTCTCTCTCAAAAATAAACATTAAAAAAATTAAAAAGAAACAATGTCAATGCGATTGTATCTAATATGTGGTCTATAATCCAATTACCCCAAATGCCCCCCAAAATGGCTTAAAAAACACCGAGGATCCCATCATGACACACACAATGCGTTTGGTTCTCAAGTGTAACGTCGTTGAATCTAGAGTGGTCAGTCCTATTCTTTTCAGCATTGGGTCATATTTGAAGAGAGTAGGCCAGTCATCTGGTTGAAGAGAGCACTTTTTTTTTTTTTAAATGTCCATGTGATTAAGCACGGAGGGTTCCTTCTTTGTCATGCATTCTAAATAACCTTTACAAGACCATTCACTCCTTCTGAATGTTAATTGCTAGTCTATTATCCACTGGAAAGAACTGACTTTTAAGTCAGACAGCCTGGGCCCAAACCCGGCTCCCACTCCCTTGCTATGGTTCTGCGCAGGCCAAACGTTCTCAGCCTGTTTCTAGGAAGACAGGTAACTCCAGTACATAGATCGTCAAGAGGCTCAGATCAGGCAGCGTAACAAGAACAGCGAGGGCCATGGCAGGGGATCACGTGGCTGTGCGGCCCATGCTGGGCCTTCACTGACGGCCCCCAAGCCCCAAAGCCACAAGCCCGGGCCTCGAGACCCAACTCTGCACGCTTTGTGTTTCTGCCGCAGAATGCCCACGACCCTGGCTTGACCACTTGCTACGACGAAAAGAAACTATCCTTTGTCCATCCACCTCCTTACTGGAAAACCGTAGAGGAGGTTCACAGGAGATTCAATGACTTCACGTACGCAAAGCACGTTTCACGGGGCAGAGAAGGAAGCCTTCAGGACGTCAGGCATCCGTCATTCCCAACATCATTAGAAGGTGCCACCTTCCTGTAATGGGTGGCCTGACACAGGTACGCTTACAGCTCAGGTTCAAAGGACAGGCTCTCCCATCCTGGCTCAGTCATGTGCTGGCTGTGTGACTCTGGGCCAACGATTTTTAACCTCCCGAGCCTCAGTTTCCTCGTCTGTGAAACGAGCACGACAACAGGGGTGGTGTCACATAGACTCATACACTCCCTGGCATAAGGGCCTGGGGCAGAGCAAGCCCTCGGTAAAAATCACATGGTTATTCAGCACAAAAACCTACGCGTCGTCTTTCCTGTTGCTCACAGATGACCCGCCAGCAATTCCTGCCCACTCCACCTCGACTTATCCTGAATCCACTCTGCCCACCTGAGTCGACATCCCCGTCTCTAATCCGGCCAGCGTCATCTGTCTCTACCCGGTCCACATGTGGGCACCACTTCCCTCACTAGTCTGCACTCCAGACGTCACAAACTTTTTCTGGGAAGAGGCAGAGCGTAAATATCTTAGGTTTTACGAGACCTCCAGTCTCTGTTACGACTCCACAATCTTGCGACTGCATCGTGAAAGCAGCCACACCACAGCTACTGTGTGACCAGCCAACAGGTAGGGCTGTTCCAATAAAGCTTTTTGTACGGAGACGGAGATGTTAAGTTTCACAGGATTTTCACTTGTCGCAAAACACTCTTTTCTCCCCCCCCCCCACCTTAAAAACTTAAGAACCCTTCTTATTCTTAGCTTGTGGGCCCTCCCCAAAAAGGAAATAGACCAGCTTTGGCTGTCAGGTCACAGCTGCCAGGCACACCTGCTCTAGAGGCCCCCCTTTCAGAAACACACATCCGATCATGTTATTTCCTCACTCAGACCCCACAATGGCTTCCTACTGTGTTCTATTTCTTTTAGTTTTATTTATTTAAATAATCTCTGCTCCCAACATGGGGCTTGAACTCACAACCCCAAGATCAAGAGTCTCACACTCCTCCAACTGAGCCAGCAAAGCACCCCTCAAAGTCTTTTAAAAACTTCCCAGGACCTGGCCCCTTCTTACCACCTCTCTCCTCACTTCTGTTTTGGGTTTTGTTTTTTTTAATGTGTGTGGCATACAACCTTACCTAATTCTGAGTGTGCACATATGTGCTGACTTAATACATCTAAGTGTTGCAGCATGACTGTCACTTTAACAGCTAGGGCAACAAGGGCATCCCCTCTCTTGCTGGCCCCAGGCCCTTTGCACCTGTTGTTGGCTTGTCCCCTAAAGCTCTTCTGACAGCTGCTACCTTTGATAGCCTTCAAGACTCCACTCCCAGAAAGGAAGTGACTTCCACCTACAGCCACCTGGCCATCACTCCCAAGAGGCCCCTTCCCAGAAGGGAAGGCCGCTCCATGTGCGGGCCCCCTGGCCATCCCCTAGGAGTGCTCACCCCTCCCCAGGGCGCATTGCGGCCAGTCCCTCGGGCCCAGGCTGCCCGCAGCCCAGCCCCGGCGCACATCTGGGCGCACCTGGCGCGCCCGCGCGGCGCTCACCTGGTCGGCGCCGAAGGGCGTGACGTTGGCCTTGACGGCGCCCACGCCCAGGCCGACGAGCGCCAGCGCGGTCAGCGCGGCGGGCGCGCAGTAGCGGGCGGGCGCGTCCGGGCAGGGCGGCGCCGAGCAGT
>NW_024412422.1:17607946-17618353 GCF_014898765.1 Herpailurus yagouaroundi
CCCCCCCGGAGCCCCCATTGGTCGCTGCCGCTACCTGGCTTCTCGCGAGACCCGCCCCTCGGCGCCCCCATTGGCCGCCGCTGGCGACTTCCGGTTCCGCCCGGAAGCCCGGCCGGGCAGTGGGTCAGCTTCTGCCGGGAGTGGAGCCCCGGGCCCGGGGCGTTGCCATCTACGGGGTTTTAAAAGCGGAATTGTTCCTGTCACTCCGAGGTCTCCGACCTCCGCCTACGAAAGCGTAGACGCACCCCCATATGGCGGCTCCGGGTTCTGCCGGTCTTCCAGGCTGATTTGCAAAGCTGGCGCCTGCCTGCGGGCTCTTTCCTGCCCCGGCACGGGCTTCCCGTGCAGGTGCAGCGCTGACGATTGGGGCTGCCTCTGCACGGTAGGTCGGTGAGCGGCACCCCTAGCCTCTGCTGTCCTTCGGGGGCCGGTTCCACCCCCGTCCCCCAGCGTGGCAAGCACCCTGTGTGCAGACGGTCCCCAGATGGCCCCCAGGAAACCTCTCCCCATGAAGAGGCGCTACCCCAGGACAAGTCAGGCGCCGAGTTTGCTTCCTTGTCTGTTGGCTGGCATCCCGTTTTCCCTCAACACTCAGCTCAAGCGTCCATCCTTGCAAGCATTTCTCCACCATCCCATCTGAAGTGCATCCCACCCCATCCCATTGCCTTGTTTTAGTTTCTGCATAGCACCTGTCATGTTGTTTTTTTTTTTTTTTCCTGTATTTCTTTGTCCTCCCTGGCTTGTACTGGTCCCCACAAGTATAAGTTCCATGGTGGCAGGGATCTCATGTGTCTTATTCTTCACCACGCCCACAGCACCTGCAATAGTGACCACTGGCATATGGTGGAGGGGAAGAGCGTCCTCCAGAAACGGCCCCGGCATGGCTTGAGATATTGGGACCCACAGCTGGATGATGGCTGTTCGTGTGAGACCGTTGCCTCTTCCTTCCTCCCTCTTTGAGGCCAGCCAAGAGAAGGATGGAGCCGTTACCTGGGGAGTGGGCTTTCCGGTAGGTCATCTGGCTGAGAAATGCCTCACACAGTGCTGGTGCTGGCACAGCAGGCAGGAGATAAATACTTACTACCCTTTACAGAGAGAATCATTGAATGACAGTATAGGACCTTCCCATCCAATCCATTAATGCTAATTGTTCTCAATCATTGTCACATTCCTGGTCCTCCCAGAATAGGTCGCATCCCTTTTCATACGTCTTTAGAGTACTCGCTGCGTGTTTTCACAATACTCTTTTAATTTACGATTACATATTTTGCAAAACGATTTAATGTCAGTCTTCAAACCAGGGAGGGCTGTGATTTTGTTTGTCCGTTACTGTATTTCTAGAATCTACCACAACCCCCACCACGATAACTACGTATGGAATTGGATGATTGAATGGATGTTTGAAGTTTAAATGGTGCCCAAATAATATTTTATATTCATTGTTTTCCTGGTGTTTTTTGTTTGCTTTTTTGAGACCCCTGTGATTTCTACAGCATGTTAGTATCCAAATTTAACTAAAAGGCAAACCACTTAAGATTCCTCTCCAGGATCACACACGTAGTAGACAGTAGAGCTCAGTCTTATTTATTTTTTTTTAAGTTTATTCATTTGTTTTGAGAGAGAGAGCACGGGAGGGGCAAGAGAGAGGGAGGGAGAGAATCCCAAGCACTGAGAGTGTGGAGCCAGACACGGGGCTTGAGCCCACAAACCATGAGATCATGACCTGAGCTGAAATCAAGAGTCGGGCGCCCAACCAGCTGAGCCCTCCAGACGCCCCGGTGGAGCTCAGTCTTACATACGAGGCTTTTACCTAATTCCTAGTACAGTGCAGTGCTTCTTCCGTCCTCTGGCTGGTACGTGAGACAGAACCTTCAAGTATTTGTTCAAGAGACTGATACGATCGCCACTCTTGGGCAAAGTGCAGGGTAAACATGGGATAAAAATTAAGCCATTTGACGCGGTTCATGAGATGAGTTCTCGTGAAACTCCGCCCGATACAGATGTGCCATTTTGGATGACAGCAGACTAACCCAACTGGATGACCTCCACTGAGAAGTGTAAAGCTACGTGAACAAAGTGGGGGCAGGAGTTGGAGTTCAGGATGTACACTGAGGAAGCGTGGCACTTCCTGGTCCTGGGGAGGTCTGGTCTGCACTGCAGTCTCTGACATCTTGAGGTTGCAAAACAGTCCAAGTGGAAGAAGCGTTCTGGTTTGTTTGCGGTGATTTTTCACGCGCAGCCCCGGCCCCGTGACTTGCTTCGGTGAAGAGAACGACGGAGCATCCCTGGGCCGGGTCTGGGCCTAAACCTTACGAAGTTCCGGCAGCTTCTCCGATCACAGCCGCCACACTTCAAGTGCCCGACGGCCTCGTGTGTTTGATGCTTCCGTGGTGAGCAGAATGGTGTGGACTACCCCACCACGGCAGAAAGTCCTGTCGGTCAGTGCCGCCCTATACGGATGTGCAGTGGGCAGGACCGGTTACTGCCTGTCCACGCCCACCCGCCTGTCCTGCAAACAGAATCCTGATTCCGCTCGGCTGTCTGTTCTCCGTTTGTCCTCCCCCAGCCCTCTCCCCACCAGCTAACCGTGTCGCTCAGGAGAAGCTAACTTCCTCTTTGTTTCTGGATCCGACTAGTCAAAACCAATGCTAGTCTGTCATGCCTCTTCTGAAACCCAGACTCTACCCCATCGAGACGCGACGTTCCCCCAGGGCCCAGCAGAGGACAAATGACGTAAATTGGCCCGGTCAGGCTGAAAGAAAGAAAGGACTCTTGTACCAGGCCTGCGAGAGAGACACTCTTCCAAGGGGGATATGGATTAGGAAGCCTGAGGCCCTCAGTGCTGCTGGCAGCTGTCTCACACTCCCGAGACGAACCAGCTGGGGATGTGGACAGCACGGTAGAGAATCAGGGACAAGTTAGGTAGTGAAAGATCACAAATCGTACACGGTTTAGGCCACGTGCTGGGTGTTCTGTTACTTGGAGCCAGGGCCCACCCGTCATGATTCTGTTAAAAAGTAAGAACATAAAAGGAGAGGGGCAGCCTGAGTGGCTCAGTCGGTTAAGCGTCCGACTTCGGCTCAGGTTGTGATCTCGTGGTCCGTGAGTTCGAGCCCTGCGTCGGGTTCTGTGCTGACAGCTCAGAGCCTGGAGCCTGTTTCAGATTCTGTGTCTCCCTCTCTCTGACCCTCTCCCGTTCATGGTCTGTCTCTGTCTCAAAAATAAATAAACGTTAAAAAAAAATTTAAAAAAGAACATAAAAGGAGAGGGCAGTCTGATTGTTGTCTCACATTGGGCCAGTTTGTGCTTTGAGCTCCTGCCTGGCCCCTGCAGCCCATGCGTTCATTCGGAGCCCCTGTGCTAAGCCCCAGTGATTGTAACACTAAATAATTGATAGAAGTTGACGGCTCACCACTGTGTGGAGTAGACTCGTAATACGTGCCTGTTCCTGGAAGTGACTGTGTGAGTCTCTCCTTTGAACCGAAAGTAAATGAGTAAATGACCTGAGTCGCACAGCTGGTGTCTGGGGGATAAGTATGGCGTCCGTCATTTTACAGAGTACAGCTTTGTCACAGCCTCTTCGCCTCAAGGGCCCTGTGGGAAAGCAAGCCGTAACTGCAAGGGTGCTGGGGGTGCGGACTGGGGTGCACCACTGGCTGTCAGACACGGGACCCTTCCCTGCTCCAGCACTGCCCTGTCCCCTGGGAGGAGGTGCGATCTGATGGAGTGAATTCAGAAGCCATGAGACACTGAGCACATTTCAGGGGCGGTCGAACCTCTCTGACCTTTTCATAATATTTCTGCGGCTCATTTCATCTCTGCGTGGCTCGCCCCTTGCTTCCAGACAGTCGTACCTGTTTACTCACAGTTTCAGCTTCCTCAAAACGCTGGTTCACAGCTAGCCATCACGGATGTTCTGTGCCATCCGTCGTCACCAGTCAACCGTAGTCCGCAAGGTGCGACGGCTCGGTGTCAGCGCTTGCGGCCCATGCTTCTGCTTTTCTGCTCCCCGGTTCCATCCTGGGGACCACGACCGGCCCTGCTGGTCTCTGTGCACCAGACCGTGGTGGGAGGCGTTAGCAACGTTACAGTCAGGCCATCCTGTCCATCTTTGGACTCTCCTCGGGGACAGACTTGTCATAAGTTCTGTTTACTTCAGGGAGTCCCTGTTGTAACGGTTCGGTCTGGCTGCAGAGAATCTAGGCAGAAGCAGAAAAGATAAGCAGTAGAGGCACAGTCAACCCCCGGAGTAGAGTCAGGCCTTCCATTCTTTGGCCCACAACAAAGCCAAACTCACCTGCCTGCGCTGCATGAATTAATTCAGCTCTCGGAATGACGTGTGTTTTCTTTTTACCAGGGAGGTGAGAGTGCATGGCCAGGAAGTCAGGTTTGTTGGCTTTGCCTTTTTTTAAGCACTCGTTTTACCTGACCCTTGTGCGTAACGACCTCTGCTTCTTGGGGTTATGTTCTCATGTGCTTTAAAAAACCCCGGGCCATCTGCAACAGCGAGGCCTTCACCAGCAGAGAGGGAAGGTAGGAGAGAGGGGGAAAGTGAAAGATCAGGAACTTCCCCTTCGTCCCTTTTGAAGACGTGCCAGGTGTGGGACCACACCTAGCCACCCTGTCATAACCACCACTCTGTAACTCCTCACGAGTGTCTTAATCCCTATTGCAGTCATAAAATAGGTAATCGGTACCTCCAAGTGTATTTATTTGGTTTTTAGATTAGGCCTCACAGAAAAGGTCAGTGAAGAAGAACACGCGGGAAAGACCATCAAAACACGTGCATAAAATAACTCAGCAAATGGTAATAAAGGCATTTCCAACCCATGGAGAAAAGCACGGAGTATTCAATGAATTCTGTCGGAATAACCAACTATTACATGTGGGAAAAACAGTTTTCACACTCCGAACCAGCATCAATTCCAGATGGTTAAAATATTGTCATGGAGAAATAAAAGAAAAAGCGTTAATTAAAAATGTTGGCAAACGGAAGCTCTTAGGGCAGAGAATGTTTTCCTAAGCCTAACAGTAAAGCCACAGGCCATAACAGAAGACTGTTAAGTATCTGACTACATAAAGACTTCAAACTTCCCTGCGTAAAAGAGGGTAATTGCTGTTGACAGCAAACAAACTTAAAAAGTACTTGAAATACGTATGACAAACTTAGTGTCTTCGTTTTACCAGTTCTTGGGAGTCTTATGGGATGTATTGGGTAAACATCCAATAAATAAAACGCGCAAAGTGAGTGTCCGGGCATTCTGGAGGACAGGCTGCCCCGTGGCCCTGCTTAGCATCTATTCTGAGGACAGCACCTTCTTTCTTGGGTTAACCTGTGCCCCCTGTGGTGCAGGCAGGACTGGCCTCCCCTGGGCAGGGTGTGGTCATGTGACCTCAGCCTGTCCACTCTGTTGAGCTATGTGATTGGCTCAAAGATGGGATAGTGACCCAAGTTGCTCTAATCAGGACTAAGCCATGGAAAGACATTTCTGGGTCTAGGTTCTGCCCATCGCTTAAAGTAGGTTTTTTCCTGGACAGTCAATTGTGAGTCCATAATTTCTCTTTCCGATTAAGCAAGTGTGACTTTTGTCCCTTGCAATAGGCACACACGCATGCACACAATTTACACCCACGTGCACACACATTACATGCACACACATATTACACATGCATGCATGCACCTTACACACGCACATATACATTACACAGGCTTACACAAGCATTGCACACGCACACATTACACGCGCATACACATTACACACATGCACACACATTTTTTTTTAAAATGCCCTTCAAAGGGGAAAAAAAAGTTAACACTAATAATTTAAAAACACAGAAAGACGGGACATGTCACTTGAACTGAAAGGCAGTTTGGGGGAAGTGAAGTGTGTGTGCCCATAAATGGCCAATGGGGAGATACGTTTGGTGCAATGTTTCTAGAGGGCAGTGGGTGTTCATTTCAAAACCACATTCGCCGACACTCCGTGCGTAGTGCCATTTCCAGGAATTTAGAATGCACAGAGACTTAGCTATAAAACGTTCGTCGCAATGTTGCCTAGATTAGCAGGATTGGGAGCAGCAAAGATGTACAGGAGGAAGGCATTGATTGTGGCGCATGGGGACACTGGGATGCTGTCCTTCCTCAAAGGATACAGGGTTCTGAGGTGGAAACCATTTAGGACACACTGTATTTGTTTTCTCTCGTTACTAAACAAATCACCACCACTGTAGCGACGTCAGCACCACCAGCCCACGCTTGTGCAAGTCAGGAGCCTGGGCGTGGCTGACTGGTTCTCAGCTCAGGGTCTCGCACAGCAGAAGTGAGGTCTCATCTGGAGCTCTTTCTGCTTCCCGTGGCCGTGGCAGGATCTAGTGCGTTGAGGCGGGCGGTAAAGGTGCCAGTTTCCTGCCAGCTGTCAGGTGGGGGCGTGGGGGTGGCCTCCGCCCCAAGGGCCTGCCTCTGCTCCGTGCTCGTGGCCGCCGTGGGCCCCAAGGGCAGCAGCAGAGAATCTCCCCGACCTCGCGTCCCTCTCACACCAGAGCCTTGTTGACATCAGGAAATGCCCAGCACCTTTAAAGGGACAGTTACTGGATGAGACTCGCCCTGCATAATCTCCCCATCTTAAGGGCGACTGATTGGGAACTTAACCTACAAATTCTCCTCACCCCACCACCTGGTTGGGCGTTTGATTAACTGGAAGATGACACGCATCAGGAGGCTGGAAATCTTGGGGCCATGTTAGCACTGTGCCTACCGCGATTATTAAGTAAAAGTGAAAAAGAGCAAATAACAGAACAACAACAAAAACCCAACCCATGTAAAGCATTTTTACTTTTTGTAACGCAATGACAAGCACAAACCAAAGCAATGAAAGTCAACAAAATACCGTGTCCGTATAGCCGAGTCAAAGGGACTGCGGCATCCGTTCTGTCTGCTACTCTGGGAGACATCCTACCTTCTCGAGTCTCCGTTCCTTCATCTGTAAAGGGCTGAGAACAGTAGTGCCTACCGTCCAGGGTGGGGGGAGGCCTGGTGGGGGAGTAAACTGCCCAGTGCCTGCGACCCTGGCGGCCGCAGGGGGGTGGGGGGTGCGACTGTTTTCGTGATTAGATTCACAGACTCTGGAGAAACACGAGACCCAAGTGCTCATAGTGTTTACCTCAGGGCGGTGGGATTCAGTGTGATTTTTAAATTGTTTTGTGTATCTGTATGTGCTAAACGTATGTGGGCGTTTAATACAAATAAACGGAAAAATTTAAAGAATAAATACGGCTCTCAGCATACAACAGGTTGTTACTAGCAGCAGGTGAAATATCTTCCCTTTCATCAGCGTCTGACGTGCACAGAATTGGACCTTTGTCTCTTGTGTCATGAGACCCATGGGGCCATAGAGCAGCAACGGTGCGTTCACGCGGACCATCTCGCGTGGCAACGATGAGAATCTTGGGGATGAGCTTCCTTGTGCTGAAGAGTTAAGAACCCACCACGCCCCACCTTCAGAACAGCAGTGGGAAGAAGGGGCTGCTTGCTTTTTGCCGAAAGCTCGAAGGGAAGATCGTCTGGTTCTGGTTGACTCCCCTTTCCCCCCCCCCCCCCGCCCCCGTTCGCCAAGCAACACTAGAAGAAACCAGTTACTTTAGTCCTGCGGCTTTCTTTTGCATTTGATCATGTCAAGTGCTGTCCGGAAAGCCAGAAAAAGGAAACCTAACCAGGGCACTTAAACCACAGTTGTATACGTGCCTTCTGTTTTTAGGAAGATCCCCGCCCCCCACCCCGCACGCCACATTTGTAGTTCTCACTACTGTGGTGGGGGGACAAAGACGGTGCAGAGACTGGAACCTGATAGAAACAGAGAAGGAGCGTACCTCATTTGTTAATGTCATGAAGCAAAAAGAGAGAGAGAGAGAGAAAGATGTCAAGGGTTGATTTTTATCATGAGCCATTCCTAAAGTCAGTATCTCGCCCTGAAAATGCGATCACTTTTACACGGGGCAAATAACATAGTTTCATTTTTCCTGGTGCCGTGAGCTGGAGAAATAGTCTAAGCAAACACGATGATGAAAGAAAAAATAGATTTTGCTTTACATATATTTTAAGACCCTTGTGTTAGAAGCATCTGGAGAAGCATAAGAGATGCTTGCGACCTTTTCTGTTCAAGTCGTGCCCCCCCCCCCACTAATTATTTCTATGTCATCCCGTGACGTCACATTTGTCTTTGAACCCTTTCCACTGCCTACTTGGGAGAATCACAAAAGACTTCACCAAAATGAACTAATTAGCTATGATACTGTTTACGGTCCTTCTTTTGTCTCCTAAACAGGCACACGGAAGCAATGAATGAACAAAGAAATGGGCCCCCAAAGACCTGTCAGAGTCTCCTACCCTACAGAACAGGTTTATGCCGGAAAAATCCAACGACAGTGAATTTCAGCCCAGCAAATCCTATAGCAGCACTGATTTCCATTAGAAAATCAGGAGGGACGCCCGGGTGGCTCAGTCGGTGAAGCGTCCGACTTTGGTTCGGATCACGATCTCACGGTCCGTGGGTTCGAGCCCCGCGTCGGGCTCTGTGCTGACAGCTCAGAACCTGGAGCCCGCTTCGGATTCTGTGTCTCCCTCTCTCTCTGCCCCTTCCCTGCTCACGCCCTGTCTCTCTCTGTCTCAAAAATAAATAAACATTAAAAATTTTTTTTAAATCAGGAATGCATCATCGTGGGAACAAAATTTCACAGCAGTGCAAATTCAATGATTTCACTTAATTCAACAAACATCTACCCGGTGCCTACCCTACTGATGACATCTTCCCAAGCAAGGGGGAGGTTGGAGCCGTGACTAAGCTCAGACTCAGGGGTAGGAGGATTGGGAAGGGTCCCAGCACGGCGGTCAGGGCGTTCACACAAGCCATCATCTTTGATATGGGCCTGTTAGCGGGTGGAGTGCCTTGCCCTGGAAAAGATCTGTCCACATACAAGCCCCTGGAACCTGTTATTGCTAAGTGACTGCCATTTGATTCAGGGTGATGATGTGCCCAGCAGTCACGCTACATTTCCCAGCTGCCCTGGATAGAAGATGTGGCCAGGTACACAGTAAGATAAAGGCCTCAGGGCTGGGTGACACTCCAGGAGGAGCTCTTAAAAGTAAAAGTGTCATTTTGCTGTGCCCTTTTGCCCCTGCTCCCTGCTGCCTGGAACGTGAATGTGATGGGTGGGGCTTCAGCACTCAAGCTTCACCTTGTGGCCCTGCTGGGAACGGAGGCCAAACACTGGGATGCTGGAGTTAGAAAGAAACCTGAGTCCCTAGTGACTGTGGAGCCAAGAAATAAGCTTCAGATTCTTCTTAAAACAGGAATTGAAATGGAGATCATGAAGGAATTGAAGTGAGTCATCAGCCACTTCAGTTCAGTGGTGAACTGAAGAGCCCAGGCCCTGGGCCCTGTGTGTTAAATTAAACAAAGGCCACTAGACCCACGGGGCTCTGATGCCTTGGTGCTGATGTGAATAAACCCGGAGGGAGCCTGTAAAGGCCTCAAGGTTAAGGTTACCGAATCGAAGTGTAAGAACAACCAATCGGAGACAGCCAACTAGGCTTCAGGCTGTAGCCAATTAACCATCTGGCTTTGCGTCAGCATTTTCTGTGTACAGGTCTCTCCCGGAGCTCCTGTCCCGCCCCAAACTCTTCCAGTTTAGTACTTCTCCACTGGAATCAACTTGTGCTCAAATGAACTTAGAAAAGCTCAATACAGCCCAGTTTATCTTTAACACATCTAAAGGGGTCGGTTGCCTCTTAGATCTGGTCAGTTGTGGAAATGATGGCTTCCTATCTGATTTCTCAAGCATCATCATAGATCCCTGGTGCTGATACCCATCGGGCAGACGCTGGCTACCCGGGTGCGGATCGCAGTCCTTCCTTCCGTGGCCGCCTCTGGCCCCTGAGGGAGGGAATCGACAGTCACCCCTGCTGCTGGCCCCTGTGGAAAGAGACCCAGCGCCTCATACATCCCATGGGAGCAACCTGCAACTACCCCTGGTCCCAGGGGGCTGGAGGTGGGGGGCGTGACCAACCCTGGTCCCTGTGGGAGGGGACCTCAGTTCCCCTCTGCTGCTGGTCCCCAAGGGAGCACACCTACAGCCTGGCCCCCTTGGGAGCAGACCCACAGCCACACGTGGTCCCTGTAAGAGCGGACCCACGGTTTCCCCTGGACCCCTGAGAGTCCAGCCGTGGTCTCTTCTGGTTCCCCTGGGAGGGGCCCCGAGGAACCCGGGGTGCCGGTCCCGCAGGAGCGGTGTCGCGCTCCCTCCCTCCCGCCCCCCCCCCCCCCCCGCGCGCGCCTGGGACCCCAGCGCCGAACCGGCGAGCGCGGGCGAGCGCGGGCGAGGCCTCGGGAGCGGCGGGCGGGACCGACCGAG
>NW_024412422.1:17618753-17649232 GCF_014898765.1 Herpailurus yagouaroundi
GCTGCGCTTCCTCGCTGTCTTCTGCCCCCGCGGGTCCCGGCGTGCCTGGCTTCCGCGTCCGCGGAGCGCCCAGGTCTGGGGGCTGCGCGGCGCCTACATTGCGGTGGGCAGAAGACAGCGAGGAAGCGCAGCGTTATCTGATGGGGCAGGGACCGCTCTGTGCACGGCAGCCCTTTGGGCAGGATGCTCCGGGAGGCCTCGCGGCCGGAGTGGCGTTGGCGCGGAATCCTGGGTGCAGGAGGGTCCGCCGAAGCCCGGGCTTCGGGAGGGTTTCCAGCCCAGGGCGCGGCACACGTGCGGGCCTGCCCTCCTCGTTGGGTGGGCGCCGGGGGGAGGGGGGGGAGGGGGGAGCGGGGGCGTCATTGCTCGGGGCCCTGCCGCCCGCGGGGGCCTCCCGGCGCCCCACCCCCACCCCACCCCCGCGCTGTCTGGGCGCATCTTCCTCTTCCAGGGTGCTTACCTGCTCCACACTCACTTCTGCAATTATCTTGTCCTTTGTTTCCCTGGGGACTTGTTCTCTCCTCCTCACTGGCCTGTGAGCCTCCCCGGGGGGGGGGGGAGGGGGGGGCGGGAGCAGATTGCTGCCTGGGCTTAATGGAAGCTTCTTCTTTTTTTGAACCGGCTTGCTTCATGAAATTTCTTAATTTACTTCCCCTCTGCGGGTCAGCTTCCCCATCATTAAAATGAGCCATCGGGGCAAAGCCCGCCCTTTAACGTCCCTTTCCACTGAAACATGTTACAGGTCTTCTAAAGATGGAGAGCAGCAGGATCCTCTCTCATGACGGGTAGAGGGTACATCAGTTTTCTGAGCTTGGCGATTAGGATTTCGCGGTGAGGATGGGCGTCATTCGGGTTTATCTGCCGTTGGATGGCAGTGACCCTGCTTCACTCATGGGCACCCACAGCGAGGAGGGCAGGGTGGCCTCTGCTCTCGTGGAGCACGTGCCAGCAGGGGAGAGACTCTACAGGCGTGAAGAGAAGTAAAGGAGGCAGCTCCAGATGGTGATTAGTGCCGTGGGCTTAGGGGAGGCTCTCTGAGACGGTGACATTTAAGCGGAGACCTCTGTGACCGAGCGAGGCAGTCCCTGAGATCTGGGAGGACAGCTGGGGAGGCGGGTAATAGCACGAGCACGGGTCCCGAGGCCAGCTTGACATGCCTGAGAGACAGAAAGAAGGCCAGGCTCCCTGGAAGACACGAGTCAGGGAGCGAGTGCCGGGAAAGGGTGTCAGAGAGAGAGGCCAGGTCCCACAGGGAGCCAGGGAAAGCATGTCTTTCTTTATCGTTTGGCTCTGGGTGTGAACTGTCCGTGTGAACCTCAGGATTCCAAAGGCCCCCAGGCGCTCCCAGCCAGGGGGCCGTTAGCAGAAGGAGGCAGGCATGTCCAGTGAGACCGCTGGCCTTTAGCTGGGGCGCGGGGCCCCTGAGTGACTCTGCTCTCTTCCCAGCTGTGCTTCATGAAGCATGACAACAATTGTTCTTTGTGCTTTGGTCTGTTCAGGGCCAGCTTTGTCTGCCCTTCGCCCTGGAGGGATTGCAGAAAAAGAAGAATCAGAGGTTGTCATAGGCGTCCTGCGTCGTGTAAAAACGGAGGTTCCTTGAGGAGAATGCCAGGTGTCCTGGAAGGGGAGGGGACGGAGGTCCCTACGATGACAGAGGTTCTTGTGGAGCCAGAGCCAAAGACCCCTCTGACCCTCAAGTGACCCTAGACAGTGGGGGAGGGAGACCCCCAAATGCGTAAGATTGGGGTTCCCTTCAGTCTAGCAGAGGAGGGTGTCTGAGTTAGATAAGATTGGAGCTTTACAGAGAAAAACGGGGCCCCTTCTGGTGCATCTGTTTGTAGCTGTAAGTTAACCCCCTGTCCGTAAGTAGGGACGCTGAATTGTCATGAGTACATCCATAGGCAGGTAGAGGTGAGGTGTCCCGAGAGCAGGGAGGTGGGTGATCCATCCCAGGCTAGGGGAAACACACAGACCGGTGGAAAACACAAACTCTGGGGCAGGGCTTCCTGCCTTCACTTGCGGGCTCCCTAGCGCGTGCGACGTAGGTCTGGTCACCTGAGCTTTGCTGCTCAGAGTTCTTATCCACAAAGAGGGGCTACTGATATGACCTGCCTCATAGGTTCCTTAGGAGGTTTAAATGCGAGTTCGTACATTTTCAGCATTTACAACAGGGCCTGGTGCTCAGTATGCATTTAATAAATGTGAACGATTCATGATACCATGGGCCCTAACTGGCCAGGTGGGGAAGGCTGGACGTACAGGGAGGACGGTGTCCTAGGCAAAGGGGCGGCAGGCAGGACCATGGGGGAGAGCGCATCCCTTTCAGATCCAAGTTGTGCGGCCTTAGCAATGCCCGATATGCTAGATGAGTGATTCTTAGTGGGATCAGGGACCTGAAGGATGTGCAGAGGAGGAAGGACAGTTTTGTCCCCTGGGGGACATTGGGCATTGTCTGGAGACATTTTTGGTTGTTACGCTGGGTGTGAGAGACCACTGGCATCCAGTGGGTAGAGGCCAGGGTGCTGCTGAACAGCCTACGATGCCCGGGGTGGTCCCCACAGTGGAGAATGATCCAGCCCCAAATGTCAGTAGTGCTGAGAGAAAACCCACCCTGGCTGAGGTGGGCAGATAAGGCTGGAGAGGTAGGCGGGGCCCCGTCACACCGGGCCTACGGTTTTGGGCCACCAACAGAATTAAGCCACCAAAAGCTATCTGACTTCTGTGTTGTAGAAGGTCCTTTGGACTGCATTCTGGAGGGTGGATGAGGATGGGCAGAGGAGGTTAAGTGTGGGTTTGCCACATTTCAGGAGTAAAATAAACAGGGCTTGGCTGTGGAATGTGGAGCGTGTCAACGACAAAGCTAGAATAATCGAGTGAGAGGTCTGGTGCCCTTTATCCAGGGGAAAACGAGGCACGGAGCAGGGCCGCCCCGTCGCACAAGCAGCGGAGAACTTCCTGAGGGATCGGGGACAAGAGCGGGTTTCATGGAGCCTTAGAACAGCAGGGCGGAGACAGGCCTGGCTGGCTGGGAGGTCGGGGCTCCTGGGTCCCGTGAGCCAGCTGAACCCAGTCAGAGGGGCCCGACTGGTGTGTGCTAGGTCTCCTCGAAAGTAATGCATTTCCTGGCTACTGAGGTTCAGGTTTGGGATGTGGGCCAGGCCAACGGGAGGTCTCCATTTTATGGGTCCCGACAGATGAAGAGTTTTCGAAGGTGCAAGCTTGGAAGACGCTGTTTGGGGGGAATAGTTTGTCTGGGGATCAGTCACTAGACAGGGACACTCTTACTGTCTGTGTGGCCCTTCAGGTACCCCTCCGTGTGCTGTGCATGTGAGCTCACCTTGTGTTCTTTAAAGAAAAAAATTTTTAACATTTATTTCTTTTTTTTTTTTTTTAATTTTTTTTTCAACGTTTATTTATTTTTGGGACAGAGAGAGACAGAGCATGAACGGGCGAGGGGCAGAGAGAGAGGGAGACACAGAATCGGAAACAGGCTCCAGGCTCTGAGCCATCAGCCCAGAGCCTGACACGGGGCTCGAACTCCCGGACCGCGAGATCGTGACCTGGCTGAAGTCGGACGTTTAACCGACCGCGCCACCCAGGCGCCCCAACATTTATTTATTTATTGAGAGAGCACGAGCAGGGGAGGGGCAGAGAGAGAGGGAGACACAGAACCCAAAGCAGGCTCCAGGCTCCGTGCTGTCAGCACAGAGCCTGACGCGGGGCTCGAACCCACGGACCGTGAAATCGTGACCTGAGCCGAAGTCAGACGCTTCACCGACTGAGCCACCCAGGCGCCCCAAAAAATTTCATTTATTTTTAGAGACAGAACAAGTGGGAAAGAGGGGGGCGGGAGAAAGAGAAAGAGAGAGAGAGAGAGAGAGAGAGAGAGAGAGAGTCTCAAGCAGCCTTCATGCTCA
Organism: Herpailurus yagouaroundi; assembly: GCF_014898765.1. Lineage (NCBI taxonomy): Eukaryota > Metazoa > Chordata > Mammalia > Carnivora > Felidae > Herpailurus > Herpailurus yagouaroundi. The sequence continues at coordinate 17,622,671 of NW_024412422.1, forward strand.
GTGCAGAGCCCATTGGGGCTCGATCCCACGATGCTGGGATCATGAACTGAGCTGAAAACAAGAGTCAGATGCTTAACCAGCACAGCCACCGAGGTGCCCCAGTTCATTCTGTGTTCTAACTCCGGGGCCGGCTGTTAATTAGCATTTTAAATACCCTAATCTGGAGTTGTTTCCTAAGCACTGCAAATGTTAGATTTGTTCATTAGCGTAAAAGCATCTCAGAAATAATTACCAGTGTCAAGGGTCTGTGGTTTACTGGAGGGGTTCTGGGGGCCCCTGTGTGAACACGTAGTCAGGGAGTCAGCCCCTGGCCCCACTGTGGCACAGATTCAACCGCAAGGTTGGCTGGTCTGGCTGTCCGAGCAGTGGGCAGAGGGGACCTGTGGTTTCCCCACCCACCTCTAATCCCCTGAAGCTGTAAACATTTCCCAGAAGAACCTGACAACAATCTTGACAAGCCTCTAAATCAGGCGGATGGGTTCAGATCAGCCCTTAACAAAAAAGGTCGCAATTAGGAGGTGCTCTGGTAAGTTAAAAACAGGGTCAGAAACCTAGGGAACAAAGTTCATTTCACTGGTGGTGGAGAAATAAATTGTGTGAGTAATGGATGTAAGATATATATGTGTATATGTGTATATATGTGTATATAAATATATATATTTTCCACACAGTTGTTTTCGTGAAATCATGGGGGATCCATAGTCTCAAAAGTGGGAGGCTGGTCCTCAGAACCCTTGAAATAATCTTCTCGATCAAGGGCGGACAAAGTTATGGCCCAGGGCCAAGCGAGGCAGGGCCTGTCCTATGAGTACAATCTGGAGGACGTGGCAGCTCCCAGGGGTGGTGCTGGCCGCTGCTTGCCAACGGCGGTGGCTGTCCAAGCAGCTGGACTGTGACCAGCTGCCCACAAGCCCCAAGGTGTGTACTCTCTGGTCATTTCCAGGAAAGGACTTCTGACCCCTGCTGTGAACCAAGCTCTTGTCGGGGCACTGGGGGCCGTGCCTGGAGCTTTGACTGCAGGGCTCCCAAGGCACAGGGAAGGGCAAGGCTGAGGCTGTTCCAGCCCGAGAAGGGTGTTCTGAGGCTCAGCGACGCCCACGGACGATCGTGCTGGCATCCCAATGAGCACGAGTGTCACCCACGGGGCGCTGGACTTTGCATGGAGGCTGTCGCCGGCTTGTCCCCTTTCTCCTTCCCGAACAGGGTGTGCAAGACTGGGCACCGCTGTAGATAACACAGGCAAACAGAAGCCTGTATGGAGATGTGCTGGCAGGAAGGGAGTGTCCCCAGGGCGGCGTGGACCCAATCCGGGCTGCTCCGCTGTGATAGTCCTGGGTTCCACGGCGGCCGCCCAGCGTTTGGGAGGAAGGAAAAGTGAGAACGGAGCACTCACAGGACCACAGGCCGCTGCGGAGGCCACGGGGGGGGGGGGGGGGACGAGGGAGAGCGGGGGCCTGAGAGCGATGGGAAGGGCTGGGAGAGGACAGGGGTGGTTCCGCAGACCTGTGTGTATGGCAGAGTGGGGCCAGGCACTGTGGGGGGTACACACTGCGAGCACATCCTGTGTGCCGTCCCGCCAGGGGCTGCGAGACCACAGAAACACCCCTGGCCCAGGGTGGGACACACACATCCCAGCCAGGCCGCGAGAGGCAGACACCCAGGCTGGGACCCAGGCGGCCCTGGCTTCCGGGGCGGAAAGCGCAGGGGAGCCAAGAGAGAGGCACGCTCCAGTGAGGATGGCGGGGAGCTGCGCCCTGCGCTGCGAAGGGTCCCTGAAATGACGAGCAAGGGGGCTGGGAGCTGGCGCCCAGGGCCACGGCCCTCCCACCCCATCTCACCCTGCAGCCCTGGCCAAGCCTAAGCGGGTGGCTGGAGCCTTGCTGGATACACAGAGTGTGGTACAAAAGGCCAGGGGAGAGGAGAGGCCAAGGTATTGACACGAAAATCACTGAAATGATGGGAAAAGGAATCTTTGCCGGGAGTGGGAGGCGGGGCGGCTTGGAGGTGAGGGGCTGTGAGGTCAGAGGTCTTTGTGGTTTTCGTGATTGAGGAGCCTGGGGGAAAGATAAGATTGTGGTCAGAGACTGGATGGCTTCACACAGGGCTTGATGTGGCAAGCAGGTGAACGTGAACGGTAACGGCTCTATGCTCCTCGTCCGTAGCGGCATCAGAGATTTTCAGCTTTAAGTAACTGAAAGCCAGCGCGAACTGCCTGGACAAGGCAGGGGACTGAGCAGCTCATCCTGTCAAGGGTCTGGAGGTGGGGCAGGCTTCAGGCTGGGTTTTGCAGCTCAGACGGTAAGGACAGGAGTCCACTCTTGCCTTGGTCCACTTCCCATTCCTGCTGGAATTTCCTTGCTGGTCCCTCCACTTCCAGCCCAGCAAGAAGGAGAGTCTGAGTCTCCACAAGTCCCCCCCCCAGGTCCCAGGGCTACATGTCCAGGGCGGGGGCTTGGGCAGCTGGATGTTCCCATGGGCACAAGCCAGCAGGAACACGCCCGGGCCTGGGGTGGGGTGCCCCCTCCTCGGGTGGGTGACACGGACATTCGGGCTTGTAGGAGGGGGACCGTGGGATTCTCTGCTGTGGAGGCCACCAGTATGGGTGTGAAAGCTTCACTGATTTTTATCAAGGAAAGTGGAAAGCAGACCCCCAGGAACTTTTGAACACATTGGAGGAGCAAGAAATACCTTTGGGAACATTAAAAATCAGAAAATTCGGGGGCACCTGGGTGGCCCAGTCGGTTAAGCGGCCAACTTCCGCTCAGGTCATGATCTCGCGGTTCGTGAGTTCGAGCCCCACGTCGGGCTCCGTGCTGACAGCTCGGAGCCTGGAGCCTGCTTGGGATGCTGTGTCTCCCTCTCTCTAACTCTGCCCCTCCCCTGCTCACACTCTGTCTCTCTTTCTCTCTAAAAAAATACAAAATCAGAAAGTTTTCCATAGATACTGAAACACCTTTTTTCTCCTGGTAAATTGGCAGAACGGGCAGTACTGGGACACCTGCCTACCTGGTCCCTGAAACCGTGCGAATGAGTGCGTCATTTTACATAATCCAGTGGCCACATTAAACAAAGCAAAAAGAAATGCATAAAATTAATTGTAATGTATTCTTTTGAACTCAGCATGTGAAAAGATCATGTCAACATTTCATCACTCCAGAAATTTTTAATGAGCTGTGTACGTATTTTACACTTAGCTCATCTCTATTCAGGTGCTTAACACACCTCTTCAGGCACTTAGCACATCACTTTGGGCATTTAGCACATGTCTATTCAGGCACTTAACACATCTCTGATGGGGTTTTGGAGCCTTTGGGGGGGGGGTTCAGAGCCAAAGGCCAAGAAAGAACTCTTGACATCTTGGTGCGAAAATATGATTTTATTAAAGCTCAGGGACAGGTCCCGTGGACAGAAAGAGCTGCCTTTGTAAGTGTGACTGTTTATATACTGTGGAGTGGGGGGGAGGTGAAGTCAAGAGGAAGTTTCTTAAAGGGATTTCCATCTGCTGAAGACCCACAGATCACTGGAGGCCTGGCTGTTGTCAAGCTAAGGCGGTTTTCCCTCTAGCAAAGCATTAGCCTGAAGACAGTAGGGAGTTCCCAGACATGAGGCTATTGGTAAGATGGCCCTTTTCTTGTAATTTACTAAGATATTTGTAAACTGATGGAGACTCTGGTCCTGTGATCTCTTTGAGTTTAACCATTTGTTTTCTGTCCTTTCCTGTGTTCTTGGGCAGCCAGCAGTGCCTGAGGAATGTCACATACATCCCACTTGTGTGGGCGGGGGAGGGGAAGGTGTTGTTAGCTCCTGCTTGGCCCTCAACTTGCCTTAGGCTCCCTCATCATCCCTATTCAGGCACTTAGTGCATCTGTTTGGGCACTTAGCACATCTCTATTCAGACACTTAGCATATCTCCGTTCAGGCACTTAGCACATCTCTGTTTGGACACTTAGCACAACTCTGTTCAGGCACTTAGCATATCTCCATTCAGGCACTTAGCACATCTCTGTTCAGACACTTAGCACATCTCTATTGAGGCACTTAGCATATCTCTATTGAGGCACTTAGCACACCTCTGTTCGGACACTTAGCACATCTCTATTCAGGCACTTAGCATATCTCCATTCAGGCACTTAGCACATCTCTATTCAGGCTAGCTCATCACATCTCGTGGTTTTCCGCCCCATTTATTTATTTACTTACTTACTTACCTCACGAGTCCAATCTCAGCAGGCCCTTCCTGACCTGGTCATTTTGCCTGTTTTCTCATGGGACTTTGCACCCTTTTAAAAACGACTGGCTCCACAACTGTAACCTCTCGACTACCAGATTCCCATTAGAATCCCAGTCAAAAAGGAGATAACTCTACAGCTTACAAAACACACTGACAGCATATTGTTCCAAGTAATACCCTGTCCTGCAAATGTATTATCAGCTCACGTAATCCACCGAAGGTTCCCTGGGGCAATGTCTCCTCTGGTTTGCCATCCCAGACTAGGGCCTGAGCCCTTGTGCAAGGCCTTCGCACATCTCCACGAGCGCCGTCATCCCAAGACCAGCACGATGTCTTTGACACATCACAAATTCTTGAAATGCTGTGCAGAGAGCACCGTTCTGCCCCAAGCCAGCCAACTTTCCCCCGCAAGAAACAGCACATCCCCGTGTCTCCCCGAGCTGCCACTGAGGCGGCCGGCCGGCCAGGTGGTGCTCTGTCCTGTGAGAAGCACTGGGCCTGGCCAGGTGCCCCCACTCCTTATTTGCATAAGTTCAACACACAAATGATCAAGCTTCTCTACCCACTGAGTTAAAGAGGATGGCTTTCAGGCAGGTCGAAGCAGTTAGGATCCCATCGAATCTGGAGTCAGGTGTGTGTGCATAGTTCCGTCTGTTCCTAGAACTGCCGAGTAAATGCTTAAAACCTCTTAATTTGTTGGCGATGCTTTCTTTCTCCAAAAAGCCTTCAGTCAAGTTCAGGTTCAAGTTTAGTTGAACCAAATGATCACTTACAGAAGGAATCGGGACAGAGCAATTTAAAGGCATCAAAAGCCAACCAGAAACAAGGGCAAACTCTTAGTCATAGAGAATTAGGGAGATTATATATATATGTAGGAATATTTATAAGATCATGAAGTTGGTGTTAAAATGCCATTTAAAGGGGCGCCTGGGTGGCGCAGTCGGTTAAGCGTCCGACTTCAGCCAGGTCACGATCTCGCGGTCCGGGAGTTCGAGCCCCGCATCAGGCTCTGGGCTGATGGCTCAGAGCCTGGAGCCTGTTTCCGATTCTGTGTCTCCCTCTCTCTCTGCCCCTCCCCCGTTCATGCTCTGTCTCTCTCTGTCCCCAAAATAAATAAAAACGTTGAAAAAAAATTTTTTTAAATGCCATTTAAAAATATGTTTAATAGATCAAGAACAACCCATTATCTGTACCTAACCACCTCCATTCCATATGTCCTATCCTATCAATTCCACATAAGCCAGAAATGGCTCAGCAGTGGATCCTCCAAGTGGAATTCAAACTGTTCCTTTTCCACTCATCAGCACATTTGTTTTTGGTTTCTTCTTTCTTAGAGCTTTAAGGAAATGGAATGACAGCTACTCGCCCATGCTCAGAAGCACACTGCATTCTTATTTTTGTGTAGTACCCATTTTTAGGCTGATGTGAGCTGATTCTGCTCGTAGGTCGCCCTCAGCCCTGCCGGAGGAGTCGAGGTGGGGTGAGGGGAGGAGGGGCGGTGCTACTGGCCGACAATGATTGATCCGCGCGTTAAGGGCGGAAACGACTCATTGCACTTCAGCGGCTTAAGCAAACTTACATGTCAGGATCTCAGTTTGTCTTTATTTGCTCAGTGACAGCTGCAACATTGTGCATTTAATCACAGCACAAGAAGAGAACACAGAGAGAGCCATTATCATTCCCAGAGCAGTGCAGGTGGATGCTTCTCGCCCTACTCCCCAGAGTGGGCGGGAGCAAGAAGCATGAACCCGCTGTTTGTGCAGAATTCCTTAGTTTGCATGTGGCTCCCACGTTGCAAACAGCTTGGCCATTTGACGACCACTTTGCTTAAAGGTTCTACTTCCCTCGTTCTTTTATCCTTTTCCTTGTTCTTTTCCTTGCGCTATTGCTCCTAAACGCAAGCCAACTAATTCACCCGGTGTTTAGCTGAAGAAATAACAAGCCATTTTATTGTTGCAGTAAAAACAAACAGAAAAAAGGCTTTGTTGGACTTGAACTTTGTACTACAGTGACTTCTGGATGATTTAAGATGCTCGAGTGTAATTTTAAGTGTGTTTGATCGTCACCTACGGGCTGGCTTTGTAATCAAAGCTGACGTGCAACGTGACTCCCTTATCTGCGGCTCAGAAGGATCATGAGAGAGAGAGAGAGACAGAGAGAGAGGCTCAGCGTGATGGAGAGACAGATGTGTAATGCGATCAGGGGCTGTCGGATGTCACTGAGAAGAGCTGGCATCAGGAAATGGCCTGTCGTGGCCATGGGGACGCAGAATGCATGCTGCGTCGGGTGCCCTGCAGGTGGAAGGCAGGTCTGGAGCTCAGGTGGGTGGGTGGGTGGGGGGTGCGGCTGGCATGCACTGGCAGGGCATACAGCCTGTTGAGGGCGCTGTGTATTAGGCCAAGGCATTTGGACTTCATCCCGGAGACCCATTCAGCCATTATTTCATTCAGGTGGCGAGACAGACGCGGGCCCCCTTCTCACAGCTGAGCTGGTGACCCTGAGCCCTTTGAGGGTTTCAGTCAAGGGAGACCTGGGTCGGTTCATTCTAAGTACTCATGCACACGTGCCTGCAACAATGGTAAAACATAGTATCTACCCGTGGTAAAAGTATCCAGTGTCTCCTCTGGAGACACAATCCTCCGGATTTGTCACTCACCCTACAGATATTCTGGGCACACACACTACATATATACAAAGTATTCTTCCCCTGGCTCTTTTCATTAACCACCGATCCCGTATCCCATGTATCCAGGCAGTTGATTCCAAAGTAGAGCTGACTCTGGAACAACATGGGGTTTGCACTGCACCGGTCCACTTACGTCCAGAGTTGGGTTTTTTTTTTTTTTTTCCCAAATACAGTACAGGACTGTAACTGTATTTCCTCTTCTTTATGATTTTCTGAATTACATCTTTTTTCCCCTAGTTTATTGTAAGAATACGGTATATCCTACGCGTCACATACAAATTCTGGGTTAATCGATGTGTGTGTGTGTTGTTAGTAAGACTTCCAGCCAGCAACAGGCTGTCAGGGAAGTTTTGGAGGAGTCAACGTTATACATGGATTTTCAACTGTGTGGAGCGGGAGTGACACCCCAAAGTCCCATGTTGCTCAAGGGTTCCACTGTGCTTTGCAGAGGTCTACTGCACGAGGGCAGGGGAGCTTTAATGGAAGGAGAGCTTGTCTTGTACGTGCCATCATGTAACCGGTCCCCTCTGCCGCACACTGAGGTCACTTCCAGGCTTTTCGGTAGGTGAAACACAGCCGAGGAGCCTCTTCATGGATGCATGTGTTTGCACTCACATCCAAGTGTGTTTTTGGAATAAATTCCTGGAAGTGGAGGTGTTTGGTCACCGAGTGTGTGCATTTTAAATGTGCTAGCTGTTGCTTCATTGCCCACCAAAGAGGCTGTACCAGTTCACCTGCTCAGAAATGATGCAGAAGGGTGTTTATTTCACAAAGCCTTAGGCAGACTTTTGATCTTTACAGATATTCTTTGTTAAAAAGACGACTAAAGTTGGCCACCATTTCCTGTATCTAAGAACCCCAGTTGAATTTCTGTTTCTATGCACTGCGATTTAGGTCCATGCCTATTTTGGTATCGAGTTGTTACCTGTTTTTTTCTTCTTATTGATCTATGAGAGCTCTTTATTTATGAAGCAGATTCGCTTCTTTCCTTTTATAAGTGTTATAAGTAGTTTTTTTTCCAGTTTTCTGTTTGTCTTTTGATTTTGCTCATGCTGTTGTCATTCACAAAGTTTTTTTTTAAATCAGATTTATATTCTAGATTTATGTTACAAGGAACTGCACTAGGATGAGAAGAAAGACACGTGTGAAAGATATTTTTGAGGTAGAATGGAAAGGCCATGAAATGTCTTTTGAAGTCTCTATTAAGAACTGAATTTTAGGGGCTCCTGGGTGGTTCAGTCAGTTGGGCATCTGACTCTTGGTTTGGCTCAGGTCATGATCTCACGGTTCATGAGTGAGCCTCACGTCAGACTCTGTGCTGGCAGTGCAGAGCCTGCTTGGGATTGTCTCTCTCTCTCTCTCTGCCCCCCTCCTGCTTGTGCTCTCTCTCTCTCTCTCTCTCTCTCTCTCTCTCTGTCTCAAATTAAATAAATAAATAAACTTTTAAAAAATAGCTGAATTTTAGATGCCTAAAAGCTAACTTTGGGTATCATCCATAATTAAGGGACAGGAGAAAAAAGTGGAATCAAGGACATAAAACACAGAGCTTTCTGGGACAGCAAATGCCACTGAAAAATGCGCGTCTTTTGTCTCAGGGCTGCAGAGACTTCCTGAATTAGCCCTTCAACCCGCTGGCCTTGGTCCTGACCACAGTCCCAGGGACCGGACCCTGGTGGGTGAATGGTTGTCGTCAGTGGCTATGAGCCTTGTCCTGTATTTTGGGAGGATTGCCCCTTACAGGACAATTTAAAAAATACGTTTTCTTAACTTTTTGACTTAAATAAACTTTGGATTCAAGATCTCAGTCGTAGCAGCCGCCTGGGGTATATTTATCTTTTACCTCCTTTTTTTTTTTCTCCCTCTGTTTGTATTTGTCGATAAAGGGACCACCTGGAGGCTGCAGGCCACGTGTGTATTCTGAAAGATGCCTCCGACTTGGAAAGCTCGTCCGAAATCGCCAAGCTCATCGAGGCCGAGAGCCTGGAGGCAGCACTGGCCCTTCATCTGTACAGAGGAGGCAGACTCCTGCAAGGTAACGGTCTTTCTCGTCAAAGTTGACACACCAAAAGCCATGAGAACCAGACGCACGCACAACCCCAGACTAAACAGCTGAAACGGTTTATCCTGTTTATCCGGTTCGAAACTGGGAGGGACACAATCGTCTTTCTGCTCTGGCCTTCTTTGTGAGTAAGCTTCTAAAATGACATAACCGTGCCAGTTGGGGACCGATGGGTGTTGAAGGTCTTCTGCTGCACTGAAAGTGTAACTTTCAGGAGTTAAACATACACGTCTTTTGCAAACACAGAATGGGCACGCATGAAAAACTGCATCCAACACTAAGATCCTAAAGCCCACTTAAATACCATTCCATTTGAGGAACTGGGTGTTAAATAGGTGATGTAACGCAGAACATTAGAATTCGTTTGCTATTCATGTCCAGTGAGTGGGCAGCGAACAAAGCTTTGGGGCTATCTTTTCTACGGGTGCGTTAGGCAGGGCTCCCCAGAGAGACAAGACCCAGGGGACGTGGAGAGACACATTTAAGACGAGATTTATCATGGCGAGTGGCTTGTGTGAGTGCGGAGGCCCCGAGGTCTCATGGTCTGCTGTCGGCAGGCTGGAAACACCAGAACAGCCAGTGCTGCATTTCAGGCTGAGTCTGGAGGTCTGAGAATCGGAGGGGTGGCTGGCATAAGTGGCTGGTTGAGCCTGAAAGCCCGAGAACCAGGCACTGGGATGTCCAGGCACAGGGGAAGGAAGAGGGCCGTCTCAGCTCAACAGAGAGAGTGAATTTGCTCTTCCTCCGCCTTCTTGTTGTCTCTGGGCTTCCGCTAGATTGGGTAGGACCCGCTTGCATCAGACTGGAATGCTGATTGATCCCACCCAGAAACTCCCTCACAGACACACCCAGAAATAAAGCTTACCAGCTGTCCGGGCACCGACAGGGCACAAACCTTCACCGCTGCACAGAAATGATGTACTTCTCTCTCCTTGGCCCAAAGCCGCGTAGTATTTAGTGTAGCTTTATAGAGTATGAGCTCTTTTTTTTTAATTTTTTTTTTGCAACGTTTATTTATTTTTGGGACAGAGAGAGACAGAGCATGAACGGGGGAGGGGCAGAGAGAGAGGGAGACACAGAATCGGAAACAGGCTCCAGGCTCCGAGCCATCAGCCCAGAGCCCGACGCGGGGCTCGAACTCACGGACCGCGAGATCGTGACCTGGCTGAAGTCAGATGCTTAACCGACTGCGCCACCCAGGCGCCCCCAGAGTACGAGCTCTTAATTGGTAAATAGTGAAGGTGAACAACAGTACCCTCTCTGAGAAATTAACCCATCATTGCACGCGGGACCTTCAGACACTGCTTCCCAGGGTCATTGAAAGCACGTGCACACAGTCCCTCTTTTGGGTGTAGCTACAGTTTGGGATATTTCTTGTTAACACTCACGAGGCCAGCCTGACGTCAGCGAGAGCACAGAGACCGCCAAGTGAAGGCAGAACAGATCGTTTCGTCGTAGCCGCACAACGCGCGCCTTTTTCCAAACGTGAATTAACTGACATGGCACCGGTGACACATTTAGGGAGCTTGTGTGTCACCTGAGGGCCCCAGTTATCCACGGGAGTGCAGCTTTAGTCGGAAAAACGCGCCAAGCTTCTGAAAGTTTCGGAAGCGTCATGGCCAACGGTGACGCCCTGCTTCTGAACACAGCGTCCAAAGTCACTTCCTGTTCCCAGGCTCTCCCCCCTGCCCCCCGTGCCCACCGCAGGGAGCTGGGTCCTGTCTGGATGCTCATGTCCTATCTGGGCGCATTCTACCATGTACTCTTTGTAGGGGCTCCTGGTGGCTCAGTTAAGTGTCCAACTCTTGATTTCGGCTCAGGTCCTGATCTCACGGTTCGCAAGATCAGGCCCCCCATTGGGCTCTGCCCTGATGGTGCAGAGCCTGCTTGGGATTCTCTCCCCCTCTCTCCCTCTCTCTCTCTCTCATAATAAATAAATAAACATTAAAAAAAAACCCCAGTATACTCTATAAAATTGAAGCTGCGACATGCACATGTTAAAACCTCCCTTCAGTGTAGCGCGAACGTCACGGAATGATACAGCACAAAAAGCAAACCTTTCTCCCAATTCTTATTCCACCTGTCGAATTTCTTATCCCCCGAGGCAACTACTTATCATTTCCTTGTGTGCTTTCCGGGAACTGTGTTAGAAGTCCTGTACCAGTTCTCTGTTAGTACCTAACAAACTACCCCCAAAGGCGAGCAGCATGCAGCGATGCACGTATTATCTGAATCGCTTCTGTGGGTCTGGAATCCAGAATCAGCTGCGCCGGGGGATTCTGTCTCAGGGGCTCTGGCAAGGCCGCAGTTGAGACTCCTTACCACATGCCAAGGCCGGGGCCGCGTCATCTGGAGGCCTGACCAGTCCCGCGTGAGCCATTTCATTTGCAAGGTGGCGCCGTCGCACCGGCTGTTGACAAAAGCCCTCAGTCCCTCGCCACGCGGGCCTCTGCCGAGGTTTCTGGGGTGTCCTCAAGACGGTCAGCTTCTCCAAGAGAGGGCACATGGGAAGCTGGTTTGTCTGTTATGAGCCAGTCTTCGAAGCCATACGGCGTGAGGTCTATAGCCTCTGCTGGTTACACGGGTCTTCAGGGCGGGCAGGGGCCCCACCGAGCGTGACCACCAGGCGCTGGCCATCTTGGAGGCTGGCCGCCACGTAAGCCCGTGCCCGTATTTGTATGATCTCCTCCACAAAAACATGAATGGGAGCATGCTACAAATACTGAGCATCTTGCTTTTCACCATCTAACAGTGCCTCTGGGAGGTTTTTCCACAGCAGCACAGGTATAGACGCACCTTGTGTCAGTACTTGCATAGCATACCATGCACAGGAGAGCCATCGTCTAGCCAGGCTTCGATCAGCGGGCACGCAAGTTGTCGTCAGTTATTTTCTCCTACTGTCATTGCAGCAAATATCTCTACACGGACGTCTCAGCTTCTAACCCTATGAGAATACACCTGTGCTTCCGCATTTTTGCCACCCTGCCTGGAACCGTCAGCATGAATTGTTTTCTGCCAGCAGAGAAGATGTTCCCGAGAGCATTTCTCCCGGACGGCTCTTTTCTGCTGAACAAGTTTATGACGGTGGATTCTGTTGCAAGTGTCCCGGGACACAGAGTCTGAGGTTGATCTCAAAATAGGAAAAGGAACAGTGTGACTTGCGTCGTGGAGGCCAAGATAAAGTTCACGGCTCTTCAAGCTCCTTGGGAACCTTTACGAGGTTGTCACTGACTGTCGTAGGTGCTGTGCACTCACAAGGCTTCAAGCCCTGAGGCTGGTGATTCTGTTGGCCTTCAGCTGTATTATTGTCTATAAAATGATGTCTGTTTTTTAAATGTCCTGCACACACAGGCGTGGAGCGTGTTTTGTGTCCACAAGTGGGTGACTCAGCATCTGCACGACACATCTCAGGGACCTTTCCAGATCAGTAGGGCTACGTCTGCCTCACTCTTTTTCCTGGCTGTGTGGTATACCTCTGGAAGGATGCGTCGTGTTTATTAAAAGTCTCTCCAGGTCTCGCTCTCACAAGTAACGCCACAGCAGCTCTGACCACATTTTTCACTTCACTCTGTGGGGACACTGGTGGTGTGAATTCTCTGAATAAACCAGCGGCCAGAGGACTGTGTATTCTTCGCTTGGATGGACACCAACAAGTCACCCTCTAGAAAGGCTACTCCCGTCCGTGCTTAACCAGCAGATGGGAGGACCGATTCGCCCTCACTCTGGTCACGGCCCCGGGTTTTTCCCTGCAAACTTCAGTTTTTCTCAATTTTACCGTGCTTGGCCTTTCTTTCAGATAAATGGAGGAAATGCACAATGTTGCCCAAGGCTGTGCTTTACTCTCACAATTGGTAGGAGGAAGGAAACCCTCCCGAAGCCTGTTGCACAAGGGAAAGGGATCTTACTGCTGGCGGTCCCAAATGTGGAGAAGTGAAACAGTGCCCCCCTTGGTAGATTTAGTTAGACTTTTATGTGTTTATTCCCAGCTGCCGTCTTTATGGTAGCTACACACCATTTATTCATTTATTCCCGAGGGTCATCTCTTTGAAAGTCAGCCCCGGGGCGCCTGGGTGGCACAGTCGGTTAAGCGTCCGACTTCAGCCAGGTCACGATCTCGCGGTCCGTGAGTTCGAGCCTCGCGTCGGGCTCCGTGCTGACAGCTCAGAGCCTGGAGCCTGTTTCCGATTCTGTGTCTCCCTCTCTCTGCCCCTCCCCCGTTCATGCTCTGTCTCTCTCTGTCCCAAAAAAATAAATAAACGTTGAAAAAAAAAAAAAAAGAAAGTCAGCCCCTCCTCTGAGCAGCAAACCATAGAAAGCATTAGAACCGCTGTCGGCAAGTCGAGATGGCGCCACGCACCTGGTGACTTTCACTTACCGTGTCTGGGGGTTTCCTTGCACGGGACCGCGTGGCCACCCTGTGCTGTCTCTGTGCCCTGGGCCACGGACGCCGCCCCGTGCTGGTAGCTGGCTGCGTAGGATTCCATTCTGTGCTATGTTTCTGAAACAGTCTTCATTAGATTAAACTATCTTTTAAAATATATAGCATTCAGGGGCCCCAGGGTGGCTCAGTCGGTTAAGTGTCCGACTTCACTCAGTTCGTGAGTTCGAGCCCCGCATCGGGCTCTGTGCTGACAGCTGGGAGCCTGGAGCCTGCTTCCGATTCTGTGTCTCCCTCTCTCTCTGTCCCTCCCCTGCTCATGATGTCTCTCTCTCTCTCTCTCTCTCTCTCTCTCTCTGTCTCCCCAAAATAAATAAAACATAAAAAAATTTTTGAATAAAAAAATAAAATATATGGCAATTATTGGTTTTTTAAAATTACATATAAGCAGGATTTTGAAACTTCATAAAAACACAAAGAAGGAAATACAGCACTCCCAAGTTTCACTACCCAGACATAACCACTGTTCTATGTGTTTGTTTTTATTTATTTTGTATTTTTTTTCAAAATTAAGTTTATAAAACAAGAGACACTCTTGCAACATAAACTTGCAGCTTCTTTAAAAAAAAAAAAAAAAAACATGAATTGTTGCCTGTGCCAAGAACTGTGGTAATTGCTATAAATGTCTGGTAATGTCCAGTCTCCTTCTCTCTGCAATTTGTGTATTTTAAAAACCGCGATCAATGTTTATAGCAGCGCTTTCAACAATAGCCAAATCACGGAAAGAGCCGAAATGTCCATTGACTGATGAATGGATAAAGAAGATGTGGTTTATACACAATGGAATACTACTCGGCAGTGAAAAAGAATGCAGTCTTGCCATTTGCAACAACGTGGATGGAACTAGAGGGTATTATGCGAAGCGAAATTAGTCAGAGAAAGATATATGGCTTCACTCATCCGTGGAATTTGAGAAACTCAACAGATGAACATACGGGAAGGGAAGGAAAAATAAGATGAAAACAGAGAGGGAGACAAACCCTAAGAGACAAATACAGAGAACAAACTGAGGGTTTATGGAGGGGAGGTGGGGGGGGATGGGCTACATGGGGGATGGGCATTAGGAGGGCACTTTTGGGATGGGCACTGGGTGTTGTAGGTAAGAGATGAATCAGTGGGTTCTGCTCCTGAAGCCAAGACTAAATCGTATGTTAACGAACTTGAATTTAAATAAAATAAACAAATAAATAATAAAAGCTGATCCTATGACAGTTCCACAGTCTGGTTTACCTACCAACACATCAGGGACATTTCCCCGTCACTGAATGGTCTTCGACGGCGTGATTATGAACAGCCACGTCTTACTTTCCGTTTTTCCCCTCAACTGTGAACGATGTTGTGATGAGCCGGTCTCTGCAGGAACCTTGGGGACCCGTCTCTAGGATTTTCTCAGAGTGGCACAGCAGCCTCCCAGGCATGTGCATTTTTACAGCTGCCGCCGATGCATACTGCCCAACAGTCGCTCGTCACTCATCACTTGTGTATGTCTGGGCGCGGTAAATATATCTAAATAAAACAAACCTTCACAGCATGGACAAACGGAAGTTCACTTTTCGCTTTAAAACCAGTATTTGCTGAGCGGATAATTAGGTAATCACGGTTGCTAAGACCAATAGTCAAGGGACGAGAAAAAGCACATTAACAGTATGAATATTTACTGCAGCTATATTCCGGGTGCAATGCAGTTATTAAAAAAAAAAAACCATATGAATTTCAATGCTTTATTTAAGCGACGGACCGATGACCAGATTAGCTTTCAAAGTAACACATTGTATTTGTTCTTCCCTCCTGGACATGTCTGTGAAAGACTTTTGACGTGTATACCCACCAGTCGTTCAAGTATATGGGAACAGAACTTCACAGCTACCCTTGTCTAAAATATAATAGAAGACTGCTCTTGTCCAGGACGCCCCCTGGGGTCTCCTTCATATGCCCTAAATGGCGCACCAAGCAAGTTTCCCAGGCGACCTGACGTTGGCAGGAAGCTGCATGAGAAGCGTTTTGATGACGCCCTTTCTCCGTTTCTCGTTGAGAATCTGCTCAGGCTCGAACCTGGTGAGGAAGCAGGTGGTGCTGTGTGGCTGATAAAGGAGCCGGGTTCAGGAACCTGTGGTGTTTCTTCCCAGCAGACTATTGGGAATGAGACATGTCTAGCAGAGCCACTGATCTGTGAAATATGACCAGCCACTTGGGTGGCTCTGAGTAAATGCACTTGGAAATAGTTTGTATCCCAGTTCTCAGGCTCAGCTCATTTCCACAAGGCTGTTGGAAGATTGAACTTTTAGCAGGTATCGTATTAGGAGCAAGGGGTACAAAACTAATAAGCCACAATTCCTGTTCTCCGGGATTTTCCCACCTACAAATCAATCCCAAAGCCTTACGATACATGGCCTGGCATCCAAGTGCGGTGGGTGACTTCTGAGGAACTTGGAGAAGACGTTAGCGAGAAGGGCATGGCTGAGGGAGGTTTTGAAGGGTCAGTAGGAGTTTGCAGACGTTTATACACATCATGCTCTAGCAGAGGACTTCTAGAATTTTGGGTGTGTTGCTTTGTTTTCTTAACCGTAGAACAGGTGTTGAGAAAAAGATAGAAAAGTAAATGAAATATCCCACATTCCATTCTCCCAGGTGCTGACTTAATTCAGACAGCTTCTGGATTTATGTATTTTGAAACTTCTTCAGCGTAAAGCACACTGATACTGTATCACATGGAGTCCATGCTGTACCCGTACGGCTTATGCAGGGAGCCATTTAATCTCCTGAGTACGTCAGCCAATTGTGACCTCCATTTCACAGACGAGATGGCTGAGGTTCAGAAAAACTCAGTGACTCACTCAGTTATGCATTTTCCAAGTGGAGAACCTGGATTCTGAGCCAGGGTGGTCTGGTGTTAGTCTGATGTTTTTCCCACTAAATTAGGTTTGATATATGTGAGCGCTTGCCAGTTGGCTTAATTAACTAGCGGGGCTGATCATTTTCATTCCGGAACGTTCTCATAACTTTCGAGCAGCTTCTGTGATTACTCGGTGTAATATCTTTCAGGTGTCCACTGTTCTGTCTTTGGAGATTTCAAGGAACGAGACTTCCTCTGCGATTTTCTTGCCCCTCCTAAAGTGGCAGTTTTTGTCAGGAGGATGCCATCCATATTCGCCCCCTGTCGGCACTGTCACAATTCGCACAAGCCCAGGGGCACAATACAACACACATATATGGTTCTCCAGCTCGCCAGGTCACAGAGCTGAAAGGGATCTCATGGGGCTAAAAGCAAGATGTTGGTGGGGGCTGTGTTTCTCTCTGGAGGCTTTGGTGGCAAATCTGTTTCCTTATTTTCCACCTTCTGGAGGGACACGCACTCCCATCCCGAGAGCCGGTGAGGGTCAGTCTGGTCCTCCTCACATGGCGGCCCTGGGAGCTCATTGGCCCGCCTCTTCCACCTGTAAGGCCCCCGTGATTACACTGGCCTGCCTCGGTAATCCAGGATAATGTCTCGCATTTTAGGGTTAGCTGACTGGCCCCCTCGATTCTAAATAGCTTAACCTGGGGGCGCCTGGGTGGCGCAGTCGGTTGGGCGTCCGACTTCAGCCAGGTCACGATCTCGCGGTCCGTGAGTTCGAGCCCTGCGTCAGGCTCTGGGCTGATGGCTCAGAGCCTGGAGCCTGTTTCCGATTCTGTGTCTCCCTCTCTCTCTGCCCCTCCCCCGTTCATGCTCTGTCTCTCTCTGTCCCAAAAATAAATAAACGTTGAAAAAAAAATTTTAATAAAAAAAAATAAAATAAATAGCTTAACCTGCCTCTCCCCTGAAACATTCTTAGGATCCAGGAATTAGGAATGGACATCTTTGGGGCCCATTATTCTTCCCACCTCATACCTGCCTCCCGTCCCCAAAGATCGGTGTCCGTCCCACATGCTAAACCCATTCCCCCTGTCTCGGCATCCCCAGAAGTCCACACCCATGACACGCGGTGACTTATCTCTGCCGGGAGTGGTTTTCTACAACCATCTGTGGTTTTGGTAGAGGGCATACCTGTCCATGGTAAACAGCACCGACAACATAAAATGTTAGAGTGAAAAGTAAGTTTCTGTCCCATCCCAGATCTGTGGCCTTGTGGGTCCCTTGTCCAGAGGCAATGACAACCAGTATTTTGTGTATTCTTTCACAGAACTTATACATATATACAAATGTGTATTTATATATGTATATGTATATGTGTATGTATATATGTAGATACATATACATATATATATATGCCGGTCTGCACTTGATTTATCTCATGTGACAGTAGATTGTTTTGAGTCTTTTTGTGTCCGTGTAAACACACACACACAAAACATATGCGTCTCTTGTTTCTTTTTCTTTTTAATTTTTTTAATGTTTATTTACTTTGGAGAGAGAAACAGAGAGTGGCGGAGGGGCAGAGAGAGAGAGGGAGACAAGAATCTGAAACAGGCTCCAGGCTGTGAGCTGTCAGCACAGAGCCCGACACGGGGCTTGAACTCACGGACCGCGAGATCATGACCTGAGCCGAAGTCGAGTGCCTAACTGAGCCACCCAGGTGCCCCATTTTGGAAATTTTTTTAATGTTTATCTTAGAGAGAGAGAGAGAGAGAGAGACAGCACAAGCAGGGGAGGGGCAGAGAGAGAGGGAGACACAGAATCTGAAGCAGGCTCCATGGTCTGAGCTGTCGGCGCAGAGCCCAACGCGGGGCTCAAACTCATGAACTGCGAGATCATGACCTGAGCCAAAGTCGGACACTTCACTGACTGAGCCACCCAGGTGCCCCTCTTTTTTTCTTTTTTTCTTCTTCTTTTTCTTTTTTGCTAAAGGCTGGTCTTCACTGATGTATCTGAGTTGCTTCCCATCTTTGCTTTCCCCAGCCACCTCGTGGTGCCCGTGGATGCGATTCTTGGGCTGAGTGTCCTAGAGGCTGAATCCTTAGCCGTCAGATTGCAGGGAAAGGGCCACCTTGCCAGAGAGGAAAAAAGACGGAATGTGCTAATTTGCACTGACAGAAAGAACTCTCAGGCGAAGAAGAGGGAAGGCGAGTCCCCCGTGACCGACACACTGAATCTCGGGCGGGATGGCTGGTTTGAGAAATCCCAGTAGGAACACTCCGGTTCGAGCTGGTCTGTTTGGTGGCTTGCTGGCCAGTGTCTCCTGCAATTTTTGGCCGACTCTGCAAGTCCCTCTGGGGAGTCGCTTCTGCTAAGCACGTCATGTGGCTTGATCTGTTCACACCCGATGCCTCACACGTCTGAGCTCATCCAAAGTCCCCTGACTCAGCCTGTCACCAGCCCAGAGTGCTTCACTCCAAACAGACTTGCTCCCTGGCAGATCCCCTCTTCCTTTACATGTGCAGGGTCTCGGATGGCTCGGGTTCCTACAACAGCCCTGCATCATGCTCCCTGAAGCCATGGTGGCCCCGGGGCGCCCTACGTCTCCCCTGGGCCCTCGCTAGCACGGCACCTGCTACTCTGATCCCCAGCCTGGCTGCACGTGGACTGCTCCTTCTCCGTCACAGATGCCGGATGAGCCCGTCTCCAATGAGCTCGGTTCTGGTGGATGGTGGCCACAGCACTGGTTTTCACCTGTTAAAATTTAACGCTAATTTGATTTAAAATAGTCCTGGCACCCGTGGTCTGACATGACCAATCCCCGTGTCATGTTTATAACAAGGATACCTATTCTGTTCCTCAGGCGAGCTGGATAAAATGAAACAAACAACAAAGCATGGTCCCCGGGTTTCCATTGCTTGGGGGTGGGCTGGCGAGGGCTGTTGGCAAAGCCACGCTCTGCCTCACTAACTGTCATAATTTTGCAGGTCACGGGATTCCCTTTGGAATCATCTTCGGTGGAACCGATTTAAATGAAGATGTTAACCATGGAGAGAAGAAGAAAGTGATGGGGAAAGTCCTGGAAGAAGCCAGGTAATGCCTATGAGAACTTCACGGCCGGGGAGGGGGGGAGGGGGAGTTAACCCTTCGGGGCCTGGTGCATCGAAACCCAAAGACTCAGGAGGCAGTAGCTTGGGAAGTTTCCATCTTCACATAATGAAGCCAGTGTCTGCGTTTCATTTCTTTCTTTTCTTTCTTTCACTCGGCACGTTTGAATTCTGCCAGGAAGAGTCACTGTAAACAAGTCATGGCATGAGGATACACTACGGTTAATATTGGGCCAAGCTTCGTAGAACAGGCTGGAAGGCAGGGCCCTGCTGTCCTGTAGCACAACACACGCAGGTCCCAGATCTCGGGCGCACGAAGCGGGGTGTCTGGAGTGTTCTGAGCAGGGCTCTGAGCCGCCTGGGTTTCTGAGCTATGTGAAGCCATCCGGGACAGGGGTCACCAGCGGGATTGCTCAGCGGGGTGCCCTTTGACGAACACCTTCCTGTGTCCCCCTCCCCCGGCCCCTGGCATCCACTGTCCTGCTCTCTGCTTGTCTGCATTTGACTCCTTTAGACTCTCATGTCAGTGGGACCATGCAGTGTGTGTCCTTCGTGCCTGGCTTGCTTCGCAGAGCACAATGGCCTTGATCCGTGTTGTTACAAGATGGCAGGATTTCCTCTTTTTTCAAGGCTGAATAATAGGTCACTGTATGTGCTCTCTACATTTTTTTTTTTTTTTTTTTTTTTGGTGAAACATATACTACTTAAAAATTTTCAGTTTATTTGTTTATTTTGAGAGAGAGAGAGGCAGGGAGGGCAGACAGAGAGGAGAGAGAGAGGGTCCCAAGCAGGCTCTGCACTGTCAGCACAGAGTCCGACGTGAGGCTCAAACTCATGAACCGTGAGATCATGACCTGAGCCAAACCAAGAGTCAGAGGCCCAACCGACTGAGTCACCCAGGCGCCCCTACAGTTTCTTTATCCACTTGTCTGTCGACGGACATTTAGTTTGCTCCCACGCCCCCAATAAATGGCCAACCACAAAATGTCTGGTCCGTCTCTACCCCTCTCCCAGCTGGGAAGTCGCGGTCAGGGAATCCAGAACTCTTTGAAGCTTTATGTCACCGGAGCATTCCTGATCCCTTTAAAGACAGCACTCCAGGGTCCACGGTGCAGCCTAAGGCAGCCCCCTCCCCTTTTTATAAGGTGGGAGTCAGTCTTGCCCCTGAGAGCTGGGGTTACAGCGGTGTATTCGTCCATTTCAGACCCACTTCCTCCTGACAACACCCTGGACGTGAATGTGGGGACACAACCAAGTCCAAATAGACAGTTTACTGTGTGCGTGTGTGTGTGTGCACCTGTGTGTGTGAGGGAAAGGGAGAGAGGGAGAGTGAGAGAGAGAGGAGGGTTATACAGAGTTTGGGTTTATCTTGAAAGGTGATCTATCATTATAGGTTTTCTTTATGGTTCTTACGCCCTAAAAATCTATTACCCTTTGATTCATGCAGTTTACTCTGCACGGTCTTACAGAAGGAAAATAATTCTGCTTGGTAGAAACATTATTGAGTGAATTCATCTTGTGGTATTATCATTAGCATTATTCATTGTGTTGTTATTAAAACACATTGATTTTCATCTGGGAGGGGTATTGATTGAAGCCCGTGCGTGGGAAGTCGGATGAATCCTAGATTCCCCGTCGGACAGCACACGGCGTACTTCTCTGTAAAATATTGAACTTGTGTAGCTTTATAATGAGTTTTGTTTTTAATCAAATACGTTTAAAGTAGTTATATTTTTCTTCTAAAGTCTACTTTTGAACTTTTCCAACGTTTGGAACCTTTTTCCTCTCTGGTATAATATTGAAATTACTTCAGGGACGCCTGGGTGGCGCAGTCGGTTAAGCGTCCGACTTCAGCCAGGTCACGATCTCGCGGTCCGTGAGTTCGAGCCCCGCGTCAGGCTCTGGGCTGATGGCTCGGAGCCTGGAGCCTGTTTCCGATTCTGTGTCTCCCTCTCTCTCTGCCCCTCCCCTGTTCATGCTCTGTCTCTCTCTGTCCCAAAAATAAATAAAAAATAAAAATAAAAAAAAATAAATATTGAAATTACTTCAGCATCAGCTATTTGGGTCATATTATAATGTGGTAAGTATCTGGGACTTGTAAATACTAACTTAAGTAAGGGGTTTGAGGCCTGTGGAAATTGTTTTGTGAAGGATTGTGCAGGCTCACCTTAGAGAAACCTAATGTTGCCAAGCAAATGAGCAAAAGAGCTTATGTGAGATACACTGCCTCAGAGATAGTTTCGCCGCTAGGAAATACGTAGCGCGTGATGGGTTAAAGCCCATGGGATGGTGGGTCAGAGGGTTCAGCATCAATAATTTCAGAGGGTCTTTGAGCTACAGTGTCACTAAAGATGTTTTCCAGGAGCAAAATCACGAGTCAACGTGAGTATGTTTTGAAATGGCGATATTCGTCCGAAAGTGGGAAAGCGGTAGTTTTCTTGTTTTCGTAAGAAATGCATTATTTTAGGGTCACCTGGTGGCTCAGTCGGTTGAGCATCCGACTCTTGATTTTGGCTCAGGTCATGATCCCAGGGTCACGGGATCAAGCCCCACGTCAGGCTCCAATGCTGAGCATAGAGCCTGTTTGGGACTCTCTCTCTCTCTCTCTCCCTCTCTCTCCTCTCTCTCTGCCCCCTCTGTCTGCCCCCCTCAAAATAAATAAATGAATAAAATAAATAAATATGTATTTATTAATGTCGTTTTAAATTTATTTTCTTAG
Organism: Herpailurus yagouaroundi; assembly: GCF_014898765.1. Lineage (NCBI taxonomy): Eukaryota > Metazoa > Chordata > Mammalia > Carnivora > Felidae > Herpailurus > Herpailurus yagouaroundi. Next base: position 17,644,744 of record NW_024412422.1, read on the forward strand.
GATCGTGGGGTCAGAAGCTCTCTTAGTGGTCATCTGCTGGGTGGGTGGGTGCGAACCCAGGGCAGGGGTCTGTGTGGTGAGTGAGGGGCCCCGAGAAGGAAAGGGTCACCTGCCTCTCCAGAAGAAGCAGAAATGATGGAGCTCAGTCGGTGGTCCTGCTGGCTCCGGAGACGCTTACACGTGCCCTCTTTCTTTCTTTCTTTTTTCATGTTTGTTTATTTTAGACAGAGAGAAAGACAGAGCGTGAGCAGGGGAGGGGCAGAGAGAGAGGGAGACACAGAACCCGAAGCGGGCTCCAGGCTCCCACCTGTCGGCACAGAGCCCGATGCGCCATGAGCTGTGAGACCATGACCTGGGCCGAAGTCGGATGTTTAAACTGGCTGAGCCACCCGGGCGCCCCAGCACGTGTCCTCTGTCTGATGCAAACCTTCCCAAGGCTGTCGTTGTCCCCTTGACGCCTTGACCCCCTTGAGGCCTAGGTCCTGAGCGAATGGGGCGCCCGGGCATAAGGGGTCACGGGGCGGGGTGGGCGGGGACAGCCCCTGGGCGACGGTGCCCAACCCCCCTCTTCTGCGCTCGGGCCCACGCACCTGCTCTTCCTGTTGGGATGGACGGCAGGACTGCCCTCCGTTGGCTGGTTGGTTTGTTCAGTCCGCGGGTGTTTTTGCCGCTGTGTGGGTGCCGGGCACGAGTGCAGGGCTGGGGGCCTCCAGCGCGGAGCGATACTCTCACGTGAGGGGGGGGGGGCGGTCCTGCTTGCCAAATGAGGGGATTCACTTTGGGCAAAGCACCCGGAGGATGCTTTCAACACGCCCCACCAGTCCTGAGCCATTTCTCCCGGCAGGCGGCCCCCCTGAGATGCCCCTGGCTCATCCTGTGTGTACCCAGCCCTAGTTCTGGAAACACCATTGCTCAGTGAATGTAGACACGAACATTCCGTGACCACGTGCCTTCAGTAAACTTTGAAGACGTTAGCACCGTCCTCCTGTGCTGCAGTCAGGGCTAGATGGCCTGTCCTTGGATCTTTTGCTCGTCTCCCGCTTCTGGCTTTCCGGCTTTTTCCCGGCTTCCCCGACCTTGCATGGCAGGAACAACAACAACAACAACAACAAATTGAAATTCTGAGCTTCATTTGTTTATTCCCTGCACACCCAACTTGTTTCGATGCGCGTGGAGATTAAACCTGTTGGCCTCTGACCACACGTGATAGAGATTGATAGCACCTGAAACTCAGCGCCTTGCTGTCTCTGACCAGTGGTCCCAAAGAGCTGCTCCATGGTCATGCTAATTGAATTCTGCCCTAATTGTTTTCCTCATTTTTGTTCACTTTTACTAGATTTGCCGTCGCCTTCACAGAGTCAATGAAGGAAATGGCACAAACACAGTGGGTATGTATTTATTTTGTGATGTTATTTGGGCCGTGCTGGTGAGGTTGGGGGGGGGCGCTGAAGGCACTTTGATTCGAACTGACGATGTTCCCATGGACAATGCTTACTGTGGCCACAATAGTGTATTATGTTTCCCGTATATCGATGTTTTTTATTTGTGTAGACGCTCTTTTTTTGTTTGTTTATTTATTTTTGAGAGAGACAGAGATAGAACGTGAGTGGGTTAGGGGCAGAGAGAGAGGGAGACACAGAATCTGAAGCGGGCTCCAGGCTCCGAGCGGTCAGCACAGAGCCCGACGCAGGACTCGAACTCACGAGCTCTGACATCATGACCTGAGCCGAAGTCGGACGCTCAACCCACTGAGCCACCCAGGCGCCCCTGTGTAGATACTCTTAAGACGTCACTGATTTTTTTTTTTTTTTATATTTCTGTTTTCCTTTTGTGCGCTCAGATTGGGTGATTTACAGGCTGTGCTGCAAATGTTGCAGCCAACTCAGGTGCACGCAGAGCAACAGTCTTTTAGGCGGTAGATGTAATTTCCAAGGTTGGACCATTTATCCAAAGAGCTTTAAAGCGTAGAGGACTTTTCGTAGCTCTGCAAGTTAATTCCCTTATTGACTTCTTTATTCACGGTGGCTGGGGGGAGGGGGGCAGGGGAAGGAGCTGGTGGCAGTCTGAGTTCTCAGCGGGGAGTCACAGAAAGGCCTGGCAGAGCAGGCTGGAAATGGAAGGAGCCAACCCAGAGGCCGCTTTGCCTCCCGAGCCACAAGCACAAGGCTCTGCTCTCGGGGCAGGGGGGACCTGCAGGGAGCCTCGGTCACCAGCTCACCTGCTGTGCCCAGCACTTAAGCCCTTAGCATTTGTCCGCATTATTCCTGTTGGGAGTATTTTACAGGCTAGGCACTTTCTTTATGGGATTTCTGTAAGATTTGGTGCTTGTATGCTGCCGCGTCGGGACAAGGGCAGAGGCAGTCTTTCCTAGGACCGGTCCCTCACCAAAAGCTCTGGATTCTGTGGGCACGTGGGTGCGCTCACCCCCTCGGCCGGGGCGCACACACCTTCTTTCTTCACATCAAACGCTTCCCGGGCAGGAACTGGAGGTGGCCTTTTCTGGCGCAATTTAATACATTGAGCATCTCAGAAGGAAGATCGACGAGCTTCCTGGCCCTGAGTTCCATGTTGCACCAGTTTGCCCATCTGCGTCCTCGTGGCGTGCCGGTCCTCTGAAGTGATGCTCGTCCCCCTGGGGGATCCCGGGACTCTTTCAGGGTCTCCACAAAGTGGAGCCTATTTTCGTAAGAACAGGAAGCCGCTGCGTACCCTTCTCACCATTGCGAAATGAGTGTTGAGAAACACCGCTGACCGCTTTAGTCCCGGTGAAGGCCACCAGTGGGAGCCAGTAATAGTTGATTTTTCACACCACCCACTTGTAGTTTAAAAAAGAAATCCCTTTAAGATTTCCTTGCTGAGCCAATAATATTGTTTAATTTTATCAACTCTCAACCTTTGAATGTAAGTTTTTTTAATGTCCCGTGTAATGACACAGGGAGTCTACCTAAGGCTGTCTGCTGCCTTCTGAGTGAAGCATGGTGTTTATCTGGAGATAAAGGCGCTTGTGTGGTTGAGTCGCAAATGGAACCAGATACTTGAATGATTGGCAGACAGGCTTGGGCGTTTGTCAGACATTTTTCTTCCAAACGAGTGGCTCGAGCCAGTCATGGTAAGCAACACAGCTGGCATTATCTGTTGCCCACAATAACATTTGCCCTGTCGAGCAAAAAAAAAAAATCAGAATTTCGGAAAGCCACCATGCGGTCGACAGCTTCCCTGGTCATGTTAACACAAGACTCTCCTGCTCATGTTAACACATGAGATTTTTGTTTCGATGTTGTGTCACGAAATGCCTCAACATTCGGAAGATCTGCACCGCTCAGGGAATCCAGTCTTTTTCAGATGACGGAGGTGTGGCGTGTGACATAGTCGTGCACAGGTGAAGTAGCCGTCCAGAGTGCAAGATGGACCCACGGACTTTACTGGAACAGAGCATGATACGATTTCGGGTTCCTTTAGGACATTCCCATTGGTTGAGTTTTGGTGCAAGCATCTGAGAATAATGCTTGCAGTGATCTGAAAGGCCCCCCCTTTCCAGAGACCTCTCAGGGAGATGCTGAATTTCTTCACATTTCTTCACATACCTGAGTCCAAACAGTATCCTCAAACAGGTCCAACGGAGCAGCAGATCTGGGACCCCGCCTGTCTTCTGTTAAGCCAGACAGGAAAGGAAGCTTCTACCTGTTGAAGCGTATGTTCCTGGTCTGTGAATCTGTAGCCCTCCCCCCCCGCCCCCCCCAAGCTTCTCCATCTCCAATGTCACCTCTGTCCGTTGACCCTAAGTATAGATGTGTTCACTTACTGTACGTGTTAATTTTTGTTACGTAACAAGCCACACCAAACATAGCGCCTTAGATCAAACACTTGTTATTTATTCTTTGCGTTGCCTGGGTCAGCTCAGCCAGGCTGGGTAGTCTGGGGTGGCCACCTTGCTAACACGGCTGGAGCTTCGCTAGGATGGTGGGGACAACTGAGGCCTCCCCCCTCCCCGGTCTGCTGTCCCCCATGAGGCTCCGCAGCAGGAGAGAGCAGGCACCGGTGTGAAAGCTTTCAACCTGATGCTTGCCTAATGTTTGGCCAAAGCAAGTCAAGGAGTGGAGATAGAGTCTGCCTCATAATGGGAGGGGCTTCAAGGACATGGACACAAGGAAGGATGCACTTAGCGCCGATCCGCTCCTTCGCCCTATGTGGTTGTGAGCTCCCTGAGGACAGGGACAAAGTATGGGTCGCTAGTGCGTCCCCAGAGGGGTCACACCTCCTCGTGTTCAGTACACGCTTGTTGAATTGGATTTACCAAGGAAGGACCCTGCTTGAGAACTTCTTAATGTAGAGATTTCCACACACAAGCAAAAGCAGCAGGAATGGAAGAGTGAACTCCCATCACCTGCCACCTGCTTACACCCTTCAGTGCTTACTTAATCTACCGTCATTCTTCCCGCTCGCACACACACTCACACACACATGCGTGTGCCCGCACACATACACACAC
>NW_024412422.1:17649242-17652355 GCF_014898765.1 Herpailurus yagouaroundi
CACACACTCACACACACATGCGTGTGCCCGCACACATACACACACACGCGCGCACATGCACAGTCACACACACTCACACGCACGCACTCTCACACACATGCATGTGCCTGCACACATACACACACGCACGCGCACATGCACAGTCACACACACTCTCACACGCACGCACTCTCACACACATGCATGCACACACACGCACACACTTATTTTCTGGAATATTAAAAAAATTCACGCCATTTCACCCGCAAATATATGCCATTTTACCTACAAATGCACTTTGATAATGATTTTTTTTTTTTAAACCTACGTACCACGTTCTGGACAAATTTTTGTGTGGGAAGACCGTGGGAAGCATGTAAGGAAGGAGTAAAGCGGGACTCGAGGATATTAATGTGATTTAAGATTTTTATCAACAAATTCTGGACGAGCTCGACTGAAGGAGTTTGGATGGAGAAAGGAAAGAGAACGAAATGGGAGCCCCAGGCACGCTGAATGTGAGACAGATGTGGGACTCAGTCGTAAATATCCGGAGCATCGCCGCGGCGTGAGGCTGTCCCGGGGAAGAGGGCGCAGCTGGAGATACAGAGCCGGGAGTCACCGGTGTCACAGTGATAACTGACGCGTGGGACAGTTACTCTTACGTGGGTCCAATTTCCTACGTGGTGAGGACCGCACCGAATGCACAGAGCCGCCACGGTCTGGGTGGGTGTGGCAGTAGGGGTGACGATGCCCCAGAGGTGCCCGTAGAAGGGCCAGCTTATGGCTGGGAGCTCACCTGAGACCACTCGCGTTCTCAAAGGGAGGTGGCCACACCAGAGGGACTGTAATCCCAGGTCAGTGGTCTTTGTTTTCAGAAGAGGCTCTTGCAAGTAGCATAACAAAGCTTGTTTTGTTTTGTTTTTTAAAAATTTTTTTTTTCAACGTTTATTTATTTTTGGGACAGAGAGAGACAGAGCATGAACGGGCGAGGGGCAGAGAGAGAGGGAGACACAGAATCGGAAACAGGCTCCAGGCTCTGAGCCATCAGCCCAGAGCCCGACGCGGGGCTCGAACTCACGGACCGCGAGATCGTGACCTGGCTGAAGTCGGACGCTTAACCGACTGCGCCACCCAGGCGCCCCTTGTTTTGTTTTTTAAACCAAACAGGAAGCAAATGTTCAGTCTGGGGTGATGATGTAAGAGACCGTATATACTAAAGAAAGGAGGCATCTCGTTTTAGAGTTTAAAGTGGTGGCGGTTAGTTATTACGTTCGAACATGAACCTGTGTTTTTAATACAGTGTTTTGTGCTATTTTTGGTGGATGATTTTGCAGTAAAGTTCTGCTCAATGCTTCATCTGATCAGTTTTTACAGATAAAAAAAAAAGACCTATAAATAATGTAAAGCTTCATTATTCAGCTGCGTTTGTATAATTATTTTAGATGGATTTTTGTAGACAGATGATTTTTTACTTCGGTCTTCTGAACAGAGATACGGTTTTTGAGTAATGACGTTTGACTCTTCATTATTGAATTGCCAGCTTTTGTTTTTAATTTTGTGTCCCTTCATTTCGGGAGCAGGCTTGACTCGGGTTGTTGTTTACTGCATCCTACCTAATTATTATGAAACCGGAATCAAATTCCGATAGTCTCAGATTAGAAAGATGTGTGGCGTTTGCGTCTGATTGCACAGAACTCACTGACCGTCATTGTGCTCGTGGTTGTGGTTTATTCTGTGGCTGCTCTTTATCAGGCTCAAATCGGCCCAAAGAGCCATGTAGGGCCAAGGTGCCATTGCCTTCTTCCCCGTGGAGTCCAATCATTCCACCCCCTGGTCATTGACCTGAGACAATGTGCATGGAGCATTAGCCACCCAGAGAGCTACCCAAGTTGAGGGTCCAACATTTTTATTGGAGCTTCATTCTGTAGGTTTGGGTGGTTGACGGCTCATGTGCAGGAATCCAGTGTTCGAAGGGGACAGATGCCACTTGACTCCAAGTTCCCACCCTAAATGACCCGGTTGGTCTTTGTGGCATGGCCGGCCCCCACCCTAAGCCCATTGGTTGTGACTGGCCCTGCCCTAAACAAAGACACTCCTATCATGTATCATGTAGATTATCTCCCAGAGGTCACATGCAAAGGCCAAGTTCTTTATTGTACATCGTCTAGCTCCAAAATCTTATTATTTCAGCATGTCATCAATATAAAAATGACGAATGAGATAGTTCACTTTTTTCCTGGTTTGTTTTTGTACTGTCTTCAAACCTCATCGCACCTTATACACTTAGGGCACATCTCCGTTCAGAGAAGCCCTTGTTCAAGGGTGCCCTGGTCTCCTGTGTCTGGTGGCTGGTTGGTCAGCCCAGCCCTGTACATACAAGTGGGGGATGAGCTTTTTCAAGATTGCGAAGACACACTCTCGCACAGCATTGGGGAGTGGGAGATATCTTAACGGAAATGTATCCAGAACGGGTGTATTTTGCCAGCCCCGGGTCCCTTCCCGCCCTCTGGGAAAGCCAGGGTACTACTTTGGAGGCTGCTTATGGTCCCCTATCTATCTCTGGCTGACTACACAGATTAGTTGGATTGGATTTCAATAAAGATGATTTTATTTTATCTCTTTTAATTGGAAATGCCTTTGTTTGGGCTCATCGATATTATTTTTTAGTGTTGTTTAAATCACCCTTAACGTGACAACGTGCCTACTTTGTGAAGGGCACACTCCCAGCGGGCTCTTTACCGGGTCTGCACGCTGTGTCGTTAATATTTATCACACAAGTTCAATGCCGGTTGTGTTTTGGGAAAACGCTGCTCTGTTGGTTTGTGAAATTATAACCTTGATGTGGCGTTTTTAGGAATTTGAATCACTACCCATCTCTAACTTTGATGTGTGCCTTATGGAAACGTAAAGCTAATCTATACAGAATGTTGGTTTCTTATTACTGTATGTAATACACATTTCAGCATGCAAATTTGGTTTAAAAGTGAAGGATGCTTTCTCTAAATTCACCAGACTTTCACCATAAAGTGTGACTATTTCACAGGAAGAAAGAAAGAAAGAAAGAAAGAAAGAAAGAAAGAAAGAAAAAAGGAAGGAAGGAAGGAAGGAAGGAAGGAAGGAAGGAAGGAAGGAAG
>NW_024412422.1:17652365-17700295 GCF_014898765.1 Herpailurus yagouaroundi
AAGGAAGGAAGGAAGGAAGGAAGGAAGGAAGGAAGGAAGGAAGGAAGGAAAATTAGGTATACATCTTAATGGAAGTTTTTTCTCTCCACGGAAGCAGTGATCGTGGGTTTAATATGTCTCCGTTGGGTCCAAAACCCCACAGGCTTACAGAAAATTCAACTGCACTCTTGACCCACTTTCTCTAAGAAGTTCTCTGCTGAAAGGACTTTCTCCAAATTCAAATATTTATAAGCTGTTTTGTAAACATCTTGAGTTTGAATAAACATTGCTTGAAGTGGTTATTGAATTCGAAAAACCGCAATGATAACCAAAATGGCCCATGTGACTCTCTGCCGAGGTTAGCACTGAGCTAAGCCTTCTGGTGTCTTGACATTTTGGAGTTTTTTGTTTTTTTTTAGTTTGGAGACTGTGCGTCACTGCCTGCTGGGGCTTACCGTTCTGTGGCTCACCTCGGCACTCATTAAAGAAAAATAACTTTCTCGAAGCAGTTTAGGTATAGGCAATACGTAGAGTGTACTTTTACTTTCAGTGTGTGCGTATACTCATCAAAATTCTTTTGGAAATTGCAATGCAGAAAGCAAGACAGATTTCGTGGGCTGTCACCTGTGCAGCTGGCAGGACAGGTGAGCTCACTAAGCCAATGGAGGTGCTCCCTCGTGCCCGCCCGTCTGAATGAGCCGCGTGTGAACTAATTGCTGACCTATGTACTGAATGCATGTTGTCCTGTGACCGCTTTCTCGCCTTCTTCCCGCATGGTCCACGGCTCTGTACCTGATTATCTCTGAAAATCACACCGGCAGCCGCAGGAGCCATGCAGACCACAGCTTTTGTTATGGTTCCTACTGTCATGGAAACTCAAAATCATTCCCCTCGTCAGTTTCATCCTTAGACGCCCTCCCTACTTGTATGTGGCCCTCCCTGCAAATACCCTGTAACAGAAACTCCAGGGACTGATCACACCCTAGAAAGCTAATCGTTTTTAATAACTTCCATTAAGATTGGCTTTCCTCAGAGATTTCTCGATAGAAATGCAAATGTTCTTTGCATTTTTCTTCCCCAAATGAGATCCCTGGGAATTGGAAAGTTTTAATGTAACTCAAAGAATGGAAAACTCATCAGTTCCAGAGCGTAGACCGCCCCGCCCGGCACCTTTTACACGATCATGACCTGGGGCTCAGACATCTGGAATGATCAGAAGTGCTGAGAATTTCTCAAATCACCAAGGAACAGAAAGGCCGGGGAAGCTTTTGAATCACATCAACGATTCCCAGTAAATCTATTTACTCCATAGATTTAACTGTTGTTGTTGTTGTTGTTTTTTAAGACGTCTTCCTTCAGGTTTTCCTGTTGGCGTTTCTATTTCCTGGGCTGCCAGTTAGCTTTGGATCCCATGGGACTGGATCCCGATCCAGTCTTCATTCAGAGATATTCCTCACCCCATTCATGAATCCTTTCTTTTCTTGAAAAATCTCTCTTTGTCTGGTTCAGTTGCAAGAGCTCAGTGAAAAGGCTGTGCCCCATCTATCTTCTTTCCTTGCTTAAAAACTGATTTCCAAGGGAAAGTGTAGGGAGAAAGGAAGAGAACCACGTTCCCTGAAAAGAGCCCAAGTCCTATGCGTTTTTGTTTTTATTTAACATAGGTATACTTTGAAGCTTTCCACTTATGAGCCATGAGTTTTGTAACTCTCTGAAAAGCACTTTTAACGAAGCCATCGTCAAAAGTCACGTAATTTCAAAGTAAAAATCAGTATTTCGTCACAGAGCCTGTGCGTATATTTCAAAAATAATACTTGCTGTGGTTTCTACTTGCAGAGAGCTTCATTTCAGAAGGTTATGTAAATCAAAAAACAGGGGTTTGTTGTCACTGCCTGTTATTCCATTATAAAAAGGCATCAGTTACCGTTTGGACCTGCTAGAAAGTCAGGTGTATTTGTAAGTATCTATCCGACGGGACACTGGCTTTTTTTTTTTTTTTTTAATTTATTTTTTTGAGACAGAGAGAGACAGAGCATGAACGAGGGAGGGTCAGAGAGAGGGAGACACAGAATCTGAAACAGGCTCCAGGCTCTGAGCTGTCAGCACAGAGCCTGACGCGGGGCTCAAACTCACGGACCGCGAGATCATGACCTGAGCTGAAGTCGGCCGCCCAACCGACTGAGCCACCCAGACACCCCGACACTGGCTTTTTATACCTAGTAATGGGCCAAATTAAGTAATGGTTTCTCATAGACACTTCCCCACCCCCTACATGCACACACGCTCACACACAGTCTTCTTTTTCATTTCCTGCATCAATGAGCTAATCTTGCAAGGGAAGTGATATACAAGGATTTTGACTCTTGTGCTACTTCAAGGCAAGAGAAACAATAATAAATATTGAGAAAAGAAAGCTAATTTGTACTTAGAGCATTTTAATATAGATAATGTTTTTCAAAATCAATATAAGCCAGTTGGCTTTTGCCAGATTTCTTTTATTACAGAGATTAAAAATAACCCAGGTCCAGATTTTATATATATATATATATATATATATATATATATATATATATAGTAACTGCATTTTCTCGACTTGCTAGGATGAGATCTTAAAATACCATTCATAACATGTTTTAAACATCTATATAGGACTTGATACTTATTTTCTCATGGTCTAGTAGATTTAGGGGAAATAATGCTCAGATATATGCCAAGACCAGCAGATAGATCCAGAAGTTTCCACACAGAGTCCATTCATTCTGCTTATGGAGTTTGGATAGCAGTTTAATTAATTTTTGTTTGTGTCAGATGGAATTTTCTTGAAGGCAGCATTTTGGGCTTATGCATTTCTACAGTAGATGGAGCGTATTTCCAATGAAAACAGCGGCAAGGCAAAAACCCCATTTTGCCTTCCCTCAATTAATCAAATCTGTGTAGAATTATATTGAGTCTGTTTTTGTCAAACGCTGGTGTTCACGTTAATGTTCAGATGCCAGGCTGGTCTGTGTCTGCCAGTGTGTTAGCCTCGCTTTCCGAGCCAAGGTTTTAGACTTGGGGCTGGCCGAAGGCACCCACAGGCAACTCCATACTCCAGTAAAAGTCTCTCCAGCCTTCCAGTGAAATTACAATTACACAAAAGGAGTATTTTAGGGCTCGGAACTTCTATTTCTAATTTCAAATTGTTGTTAGTAGCCATTTTTTTCCATTAAAGTTAACTTTTTTTTTTTTTTTAACTGGTAGGGAGGAGAATTTTTTAAACTTTTTTTAATGGTTTATTATTTTAAGGGCATTTTATTTTATTTTAAAAATTGTTTAATGTTTATTTTTTGAGGGGGGCAGAGAGAGGCAGTGTGTGAGTCGGGGGCAGGGGGAGAAAGAGAGAGAGGGAGACACAGAATCCGAAGCAGGCTCCAGGCTCCAAGCTGTCATCACAGAGCCCGATGCGGGGCTCGAACTCACGGACCGTGAGATCATGACCTGAGCCGAAGCCGGACACTCAACTGACTGAGCCGCCCAGGCGCTGCTTAGGGGCTTTTTAAAAGGGGGGTTCCTCCCTGCTTTATGGAGAATTGAGGATGGTCCAGGCTTTTGAGGTCTTGGGTGCTTCTAAGGATTCGATAGAAAACGTAACACTCAGGACCAAAGCAAAGAGCACCAAGTCTCCTGTCTGTGTACCAAGTTGCATTCAGCTCCCTGGAGACGGCGGGATGCTGTGCCTCCCACCCCCTTCCCATCCACCGGGTGGAAGGCAGGGTCACCCCCTTCTCCCTGTCCACTGGCCTCCTTGGTGGGACCGCTTCAGCGTTGGCTAGTTTTCCAAACCTAGAACTGATTGAGGGTGTGGGTGGAAGCGGGTCTGCACCCACGTGCACCAGCATGGGCTCCACGTCACCTTGGGGGTGACGGCACCCATCCACACACATGCAGTTGGGGGAACACCATTCCTGAGCTGGACTGGTCCCCTCACGCACCGGTGGCATGCGTAGGTCTCATGACAAACCGGTAAAGACCTTACCTTCCCATCACGTCCTAAACAGCCATTGGCGCCTATGTGACCCCACAGCCTTCCGCGCTTTGTGTCGAAACTCGATTTTAAAAGTATTTAAGCCACCGATGCCAAATGAGTTTAAGAAATGGATTCTTTTCCTCTCTAGTAGTTTTCTGAAGGTCCACCAGAAAACACCGCCAGGAGTAGTAAGTTTATATCTTGGTGCAAACGTGCTCCGTCATGCAAAGTGCCGCCGGGTCCAAGTCAGAGAGGCACTCGGGGAGGGTCCTTACGGGGTCCTGGAGACCAGTCCCTCCCTCGCCTTGAAGAATCTGCCCCCACCCCCCCACCGTGCCTGTTTTCCTGTTTCTCAACATACTGGATGTGCTTGTCCCCTGGGGGCTGGGGAGTGTATTGCTTCCGTTCAAGGATATGTGTCCCCAAACCGCCAGGGCACAAGGTAGACAGACACCACACGGGCTCTGCTGCTGGCTTGTTCTGTGTCTGACCTTCAGTAACTTTTCTACTAACGTCGTAACTGGAAGATTGTGATAACGCACTGCGCCTAATTTAAGGGACCTCTTTCTTTGTGCTTCTGACCTTAAAGATGCTGTGTTTTAATGGGCTAACCCCATTAAAGGCAGAAGGTAGTCTGCTTTTAGAAAGTAACTAGTCTGTGAGCATCTGTGTGGATGATCCTTTGTGATGTTTCCAAGGCGATTTTTTTTAATGGCCTTCCTTTTACTTCTAAAAGACACTTGTAACGGGCTGTCCGATTTACTCTGTTTTCTCTCTCCTCTCTTTTCAAAAGCCGCATGCTAGGGGTAAGATCTGTGTCCAGAGTCAAGGTAAGAATTTTAAAATGTACGTATTTTTAAAACATGAGTCCATTCAGAGACCTGTCCCGAAGTGTTTGTGGATGAATACAGTGTCTTAGACTTACCTAATAATGATTAGTAGAATGGGTATGCTTGGTATTTCCTTACACGAAGATGAAGGACAGACATGAGAGCATTATAAAAGGGTCATTTTAAATGCAGTTCAGTTAACACTTTCCACCAGCAGAAGCACGGTGCGCGCTCTCGATGGCGTGTTTACAACAGGAGACCCGAGTGTGTCTGTTTTAGTTGAGATGAGGGGAAGTGACCCCCCGCTTCCTGCCCTCACCCAATCCCAGCCTTTCCCGGAAGCTCTCAGCATCTCCTCAACACAGTGAGGAAACCACTGTCTTATTTTTTTCTAATGTTTATTTATTTATTTTGAGAGAGAGAGAGAGAGAGAGAGAGCAGGGGAGGGGCAGAGGGAGAGGATCCCAAGCAGGCTCCGCACTGTCAGCACAGAGCCCTACACGGGGCTCGAACTCGTATACCGTGAGATCGTGACGCGAGCCGAAATCAAGAGTCAGACGCTCAACTCACAGAGCCACCCAGGCGCCTGAAAGCGCTGTATTATTGTTTACACAACAGAAATCACAGAAAGAAGTGGTTCCAAAGAACGTGTAGCTGCAAGCTTAGGTCAGCACAGGTGTTGCGGCCAAGGCCATGAGTTCTAGTTTCGTGAGGAGTTTTCCAAGGTGCTGAGCCCCAGAGGGGCCCGGGGCCCCCAGATCCCACCTCAGCCGCACGGTATAAATCCTCTAGGGGGTTCGGTGATATCTGTAGCAGAAGAATCACTTATCAAATAAACCCTTTCTTGGAACTCCCACTTTAAAAAGGATGCCGTGACTCAGTATGTACAGAAGGCGTGTGAGTGTCAGGGCAGGTGCGGGGTTAACACCTCCCTGTTCCTCCGTCGTGGCCTGATTTATAGCCGGGGAGCACATGGGTGCACCACGAAAACACGGCTTTGAAGCACACATGGGTTTGGACGCAGCCTCTACCCCCTACGTCCTGAGTCGCTGTGAACACCGTTTGAACCTTAGTTTCCATGAACCTTAGTTTCCAGCCAGATAAACCGGAGGGGTCAGTCTGCCTGGCGAGGCTTTAAGGGTTTCCAGGAGTGCGTGGGCGCCTGTGCCCAGGGCAGGCATGTGTGCATGCTCATTAAGTAGGACAAAACTGAGTAAATCTGCATAGCTCAGGGCAGATGACAGTCTCACAGGTACATTGCAGACAGGGTTACATGACTTAACTTACATTTCATAAAATGTCAGATTTTCCCCGTTACCAAGATAAGCTGTTAAGCGTTGCCTCTGAATTTTCTACATCTTAAGATGTGCAACTCAGAGAACGTTAAACTTAAATCCATCCGAGGCGATGATACAGGTAACAGGATGTGTGATTTGGAGAGGGTTGAGATCAGGAATTTTAGATTAAGAGGTAATTGCTACAGGGGGGCTGTGTTTTAGAGGCCCGTAACTTGCATGCATTTTTTAGGGACTTGCATTTTCCATGACCTGGCGACTGTCCCGCCCAGTAACAGATGGTGAAGTTGAGGGGGTGCACCTTTTCTAGTTGGGGACCCGTGAGCTCCCATGCTGGAGGGATGAACAGGCGTTCACGAAGCACTCAGAACGTTGAGTTCTTTGTAAGAACCACGCGTGAGACCATTATGTAAACATCAGCACAAAATAGCTGGTTACTTCTCATCATCACGAACTTTCTGTCTCTTTCCCAGGAATTGTGACAGGACCAAACTCTGCCTTTAACTGGAACACCTTTCTTCGCCAGTCAGGTGAGAGATGAATCTTCTTACATGAGTTTGACTGGAGTGCATCTTGTCACTGGCGTCGGGTACATGGCATGCTCACGTGGCTTTGGAAACGAGGCCCGAAGAAAGGGGCTTCCTCAGGTCAAAGAAGTCTATGGTTTTAGGTGAACAAGGGAAGGAGGTAGCAGGAATGGGAGCCAGACAGGATTAGGACAAACGTGGCTTCTCTCCGTTTCCAGAGACGTCATTAGTGGTCTCATCCTTGGGAGAGCAGGAGGAAGCACGGGTTTGTAGGAGGATTTTTTAAATCTGTTCTGGGTTCAAATCTTCTATTAGATACATGTATATACGGGGGCACCTGGGTGGCTCAGTGGGTTAAGTGTCCGACTCTTGATTTTGGCTCAGGTCATGATCTCACCGTTCATGAGATCAAGTCCCACATCCAACACTATGCCAACAGCACGAAGCCTGCTTGGGATTCTCTCTCTCTCACTCTCTTTCTCTCTCTCTCTCTCTGTCCCTCCTCTGCTCACGTGCTCTCTTTCAAAATAAGTAAACTAAAAAAAAAAAAGAAGGTACATGTATATATGTGAATATTTTCTCCTATTTCCTCTGGTTTACCTTTTCATTTTCTCCTAGCTCACCCATTTTTATTTAATGGTTAATTAGCACAGTTTGAGCCCTAAGAAACCTTTGCCTGTTCACAGTTCACAGAGAGATTTCCCCTATTTCTTTTCCTCCAGAGGAGGAAGTGTTTTAGTGTTTTGGCTCTTTCATTAGGATCATAATCCATCTGAAATTAATTTTTAATGGACTGAGCCACCCAGGCCCTTCCATCTGAAGTTAATTTTTGTTGTTGTTGTTGTTGTTGTTGTTGTTGTTTTAAAATTTTTTTAATGTTTATTTATTTTTGAGAGAGACAGAGACACATTGTGAGTGGGTTAGGGGTAGAGAGAGAGGGAGACACAGAATCCGAAGCAGGCTCCAGGCTCCGAGCTGTCAGCACAGAGCCCGACGTGGGGCTTGAACTCATGAGCTGTGAGATCATGACCTGAGCCGAAGTCGGACACTCAACCGACGGAGCCACCCAGGTGCCCCTGAAGTTCATTTTCATGTGTGGTGTGAGATAGGGAGGAAATTCATTTCTTTCTGAAAGTGGTTCTAGTCTCATTCGTTGAAAGTGTTTTTCTTTCTCCGTCGAAATGCTTTGCTGAAAATCAGCTTTCCATCTACCAGTGTCCGTTGATCTATGTACGTCTGTCCTTATGCTGATATCACGTTGTCTCCTGCTGTTGGTTTATATAGCATGTCGAGAAATCAGGTAGTGTGAGTCGACAGCTCTGTGTCGGCTAACCTAGGTTTTTTGCATTTCCGTATACACTTAATACACCTTGTCAGTCTCTATAAAATCTATAGATCAAGTTAGGGAGAATTGACATCTTAAAAATAATTTGTCTTAAAATCTATGAACATGATATATCTGTCCTCTTACCTAAGTCTCATTTATCTTCATAATGATTTGTACAGGTCTTTATGCCTTTTTAAAAAAAAATTATTCTTAGGGATTTTCTTATCTTTGTTGCTATTATAAAGGCTTTTTAAGTTTTACTTTTGAATCGTTTGTTGCTCATATGTAAAAACACAATTGAGTTTCGACGTTATATTCTGAAATCTTATGCACTTGACTTATTAATTCTAATTACATCATGAATTTCCATTCCTTTATAGTGTTATTTTGAATTCTGTAAACTTATTTGATCCATCCCTTCTTAAACTTTTGGATATGTAGTGGCGGAGATGCTAGGATTTCAGTCTTCGTATATTTGCCGAGTTGTTGTCTTTGGAACACCTAAAAACAGAAGCTCTGGGTTAGGTTATGCCCTTAATCAGAGCATTCGTACGTTGTGCGCAACGTCTCCTGGAAAGGGAGCATCGCTGTGCATGTCTGTCAGCCATGCTGCGAGGGTGCCATTTTCCATACACGCGGTGGAAGTAACAGTCAAGCCTTTGTATCTTCCGTATATGGTGGATCCAAGTGCAGTCACAATGTTGAAACAAAACTTTGTCGCACAACATCTTTAAATGTAGAGAGTTTGCGGTCCACAGATGAGGCCCCTAAGTGTATTCTATTGGGGACTATCACTCCGCTATAGTCTGACCAACCCGGTAGCTCTGCTCAAGATGTGGGAACAGCTGAATGGACTCACCAAATGCAATGTCAAGTTTCGGAATACTTCTGTTTTAACCTGAACTGCTTCTCCCGAGAGTCAACGGTGCGAGGGGACTGTAGGTGGGGAGCTGACGTTGCAAGCCCACTGGTACCTTCGGAGAAGAGGCCGAAAAGACAAGACTCCAGGCGCCGTCCACAGCCAGCATCTGCATAGCTGGTTTTCGCTCCAAGCACAGCAGACAAAAGCCCACACCCCCCCCCCCCCCCCGAACGTCAGAGTCAGGTTCCCTTGGAAGAAGAACATTTCCAAGCATTTTATTAGAAACAGTTTTTGAAGTGCATCCATCAACCTCAGGGCCAGCAGCAGGGCCGTCCTCTGCCTCGCGAGTGAACCCTCGCTGTCCCGCTGCTCTGTCACGCCAGCAGGTGTGGGCCATTATTCAGAACCGGTGCGCCCATTTGAAATCGCCTCTTGTGCAGTGACTTCATCATCCATATCTCACGGGACGCCCGTTGTGGTGTGCCTAAGAGTCATCATTCCCAATGGGGGAGAGATTTCTCATCAAGCCCGGAGTCTCATGGCTCATCGTTTCACCGGTCTTCCTACCGAGTGATTAACGGAACAGCCGGGAGACATTCAAGACGCCTCAAGACGGCCCTTCCCGCAGAGACCCGCTTGGCGGCTCCGTCTCGACGTGGACAACTACACGCTGTAACTGTGTCCAGGATACACGGCAGAGGCGAGCTCGCTGGGGTCGTGGTAGCCGGCTCTGTCGGATCTTGGCGCAAGGGTGGATGCGGAATTCATCGGCGTCTCCGGGTTTGGTGACCAGGCGTCCAATCTCATTTGTGGAGCCGTTTATCTTTGTCGCAGGTGACTCTGGAGAGAGACTGCCTTCCCCACCCACCCTCGATCGTACCCTGGCCTCCACAGCCCGTGATGGTGATTTGTCACTTCTGCTTTGAGCTTCAGACAGCAAAGACAGAAGAGACGGTGAATTGGACACAGGCTGTTAGTGATCAAATACTCACCCTCAGAATCCTTGTGAACTGTGTAACCTTGCGATCAAGGGGAGGGGGTGGGGAAGGGCCTTGGTTAGCAGCCCAGACCCACAGGGGGGTACTCGATTAGTCACCAAAGTGTAGGGTCTGTTTCCTCAGTATCTGATGTCGATTTGATGACGCATCCTTCCTCGCGGTATGACACAGGTTTTGCCAAAAATGCTCAGTTCTCTCTCCAAGTCCTAAGTTTCAGATTACTGAAACTTTTGAGTCCAAAACATTGCTTTTATGCTAACCAGATTCCATTTTCCAACAGATCAACTAGGAAAAAATAAAGACTAAAGTAGAAGGGCACCTGGGTGGCTCAATCGGTTAAGCGTCCGACTTCGGCTCAGGTCATGATCTCCTAGTTTGTGAGTTTGAGCCCCGCGTCGGGCTCTGTGCTGACAGCTCAGAGCCTGGAGCCTGCTTCGGATTCTGTGTCTCCTTCTCTCTCTGCCCCTCCCCCACTTGTGCTCTGTCTCTCTCTATTAAAAATAAATAAATGTAAAAAAAAAAAAAGACTAAAGTAGAATTTTTTCACATGATATTTACAAAAGTTATCCTGATCAGGAAATAAAAGCACAGACCTCAGGTTGGTTACCTTGGAGTCTGTGCATTTGCAGGTACAACTTAAACATTGTTATGGTTCAGTGACGGATGATTCTTGCTTCTCGATGGCAATGACCGACACATCGAAAGTTAGTGATTCTTTGTTGGTCATCAAACCCCAAAACTATGAAACCTTAAATTTGACCGTACCTTCCCAGTGTTCTGTTTCCCGTTTTACTCAATTTCTATTGTTAATTTGTTTATTTCATTTTCTGCCTCTCTCCTTTTGTAAACTATACTTCTATTTTCCTGTGTTTCATATGGAGAATTCACGTTACCAGATCCCGCGATATATCCACAGCCTCCAAATCAGATTTTTCAGCTAACATTCACCATGTCTACTGCACTCAACTGAAGTTCTTGGATTCTTTTCTCCTTATAATAACCCATGAGAAAAATACACAGAAGACAGCAGACAACATGGCTCACTGCGGACTGGGTTTGTGTCATGGAGTCATCTGACGAATCACTGGGGGGCTGGGCAGTGGGACTGGCACCTAGCCTGCCGGGGCCCATACGGTGCCAGACCGCGAGAGCGACTCACTCACTCTGTTTTGGAGACAAAAATACCACTCTCCAGGAAATGGTAACATCGGAAGGACGGACGTGTAAATCGTGCATTTGGGAGGGATGAGTTCAGACCTTGAGTCACGGTAAACGTGATTGCTCATAGAAAAACAAAGGGAAGAAAACTAAGCGTGGAGTTAAAAGGAAGAAATGAAATCCACTAAAACGTTGCCGAGGCGTCTGCATCACCTCCAGATGTCCACGGGCCCATTTCTTTTAATTCTGTTTTGAAATCTAAGAATGGCCACCGTACATGCCCGTAACCCCGGCCAGGGACACAAGGGGAGGCTGTGCTTCTGTGTGCTGCTTCGGCACATGCTTGTTTGATCATGATTTTCCAGCTGTTATCTTTATGTCTTTGACAATGCTACCGTTGTGTGTGAGAAGCACACAGAAGCTGTTCAAACCCAAAAGCTGCGTCTGCATTTTATTTTTAAAAATCTTGGAAGTCCTAGAATAAAGCAGAGCATTTAGTCCTTTGTCCTGCCGTTGGCTAACTTCGTTTCCTAAAGTCTCATGACGTTTAATCTCAACCCGGGAAGGAGATGAGGAGAGAGGCGAGAGAATATTAGGTTAGCACTGTGTCCCTCCAGGGTCTGGTGGGTCGGGGCCCTCAAAATCCGTGAGCGAGTTGGGGGCCAGCACATTTAAAACTTGAAATGAGATGAAAGGAATACTTCCATCAGAGTTCCTTGTATGTAATAAGGCTAATATTGTTTGGAACTGTGTGCGTATACAAGCTGTATCAAGTGTATGAGGTCTCAGTACGGTACGTATATCTTACCATAAGTCGTGGACCATTTTGAAGATCAATGTTGTAAACCGTGCGTTGCTCTCTCTCAAGGTCGGCTCCCCAGGCATCTGGGGTTGGGGGCAGGTGGGACCTCTGAGCAGAAGGCCAGCACATCTCCCGAGCCTGCTGTTCCAGGTAGCTAACGTGTGTCGCATCCAAACAGAGGAACACAGCAGGTGTCCACATCTGTGCTTGCCGCACCGCAAAAATACAGAAGAGAGTGGAGTCTTTTTACCAAGACGTCACCTAAGTCCTTAGAATACTGCCGCTTTGCCTGCCGTCTCTGGACGCCATCTTGCCGCGTTTGCTTCGGCATTGTTCCTTTCCTCGGTTCGGTAACACAGGTTCTCTGATTTTCCCCATGTGGGCACTCCATGGTCCTTCTGTCTTCTCTCCTCCTCCTCCTCCTCCTCCTCTTCCTCCTCTTCCTCCCCCCTCCTCCTCCCCCCTCCTTCTTTTCTTCTCCTTCGCCTTCTTCTTATCCTATAATTGAATAGATATTCCGTGTACATCATGATGATGATGCCCGTGATGTCGCGCCCTGCCCAGTGGGCCACATGTGGAGATACATCACATCAGTTTCTCCCTCACTGGGGATTTTTTAAAAATATAAACTGAGTGCATGTTTATGTGTGTGTGTGTGTGTGTGTGTGCACGCGCGCGCGTGCACATACCTTGTGCCCTGGGCTAAGGCTTCCTCCCCTAGTTAAGTGGGTGTCCCCTGAGTTTTTCCTTGTACAGCTGTTACCTTTCTGTTGTAATTAATAAATAATTTCCATGAAGGCACTTGTCATTTTTGTCCTCACCACCCGTTCACTCTCTGGCTTCAGTGTTCATTGAGGTTCTGGCCTAGTGATGTGATTTATCTTTCTCACGCCTGACCTTCCTATCCTTAAAGGTATTTGTCAACTTCATTATTTATTAAAGGGAAGAGCTTGTGTCCTGGCCTCAAACCCCTCCACTCTTGAATTCAGATTCTGCACATAGCTTCTAGCTTCAACTTTTGGTCAAACAAATACTAAACTTTGTATTTTTTTTTAATTTTTTAAGGTTTATTCGTTTTTCAGAGACAGAGCACGAGTCTGGGTGGGGCAGAGAGAGAGGGAGACAGAGAATTCGAAGCAGGCTCCGGGCTCTGAGCTGTCAACGCAGAGCCCAACGTGGGGCTTGAACTCACAGACCATGAGAACATGATCTGAGCCAAAGTCAGACGCTTAACCTACTGAGCCACCCAGGTGCCCCTAAGCTTCGTATTTCTAAGCTTAGTCTCAGGGTACTCAGGATATTGGGGAAATATTTTACAAATGCAACATATGTCAATGCAATTGTCAACAGTTACTTTAAAGACTGTGATGTATTTTGAAGGGTTTTCTCAGAGGTACATCCCAACCTTAGCCTCTCAGTAGAGAGTTTTCTGAGACTTGGTCACACACGAGTGTTGTGATTCTCCAGCGTTTGTGATTGTGCGAAGGTGGCATCATTGTGTCTTCTCACAGTCACCCCGATTATATTACTGTCCAAGGTCCGCAAAAGCACAGAGTAACTGAAACTTTTTGTATTAAGTCATGGGGGAAATGAAATGCATGAATGAGAACCCCCCCACCTCGTGATTTTACGTCATCATATGTGTGGAAATGATGAAGTCATAGGTCAGCTTGCACTAATTATACGGGTAATTTCTACTGAGTCACTTACCTGCAGCCCCACATCAACGCACCTCAACATTAAGGGGCT
The DNA here is from genome assembly GCF_014898765.1 of Herpailurus yagouaroundi. Classification (NCBI taxonomy): domain Eukaryota; kingdom Metazoa; phylum Chordata; class Mammalia; order Carnivora; family Felidae; genus Herpailurus; species Herpailurus yagouaroundi. Next base: position 17,665,896 of record NW_024412422.1, read on the forward strand.
TCAGACACCAGCTGGTCTCTCACGATGGAGTGGCTGGCAGCTTGGCCCAGGCCCGGGGAGCGGCACCTGCCGGCTTCACCTGCCTGTGGCTGGGCTCATGCTCCCTTTGCAGTGGGCTGAGGCCCACCAGTCCTGCGTGTGGCCTCCCTGAGCGGGGGTGGTGAGGCGTCTGGCCGCAGAGCCTCATTATCGAGGAGGCCAGATCGGAAGGTAGTGATGCTCCAGTGGGCAAGCGAGACTGATGCACGCGCCTCCCACGGCTGTGACTCGGAAGTCACTCCCTGTCCTTCCCCTGGGCTCTGCTGGTCGATGCTGTCACCAAGGCAGCCCAGAGCAGAGGGGTGAAGAAGCGGGTTTCGGCTCTCCAGGAGAGGGGCCACGCTGAGACCTAACCCCTTTATATTATGGATTTGTGGGCACATCCGCGTTCAGTGTGGGAACCTATGTGTACATGTGCGGACCCGAGAGCATATGACTATACAAAACCGCATCTTACTGGCATTGTCTCCAGATATTTTCCAGGGCCACATTTCTGTAATAATTACCCCTTCTCACTGCACAGAGGAGTTGTGTCTACTGGGCTGAGCTCCGCTCAGCTTTCCCACCAGGACAAACTATTCCCCGCCGTGTTGTGTGAAGGTTAGAGGTCGGGGCCCCGTGGCTTCTGAGCTCTACCCTCATGGTATCAAGCTGCCCTCTCTTCTCTGAAAACATCTCAACTCCTCTGTTGCAGGGATTAACCAAAGTGCTGATAATTTACACATCTTCCTCCTGGTGTGTGGGCTGAGACAAGTGAAGGACCCTCTCTATCTGGTGGACGCATTCTCAGGTACATCTGGTTTATGGAGCTCTGTTTGGGGGTCTGGCCTTTGCGTTTCCGTCGTTAGGGTTTTGAGTTTTGCTGTCTCTGTGTTTCCACACGACCAGAACGGCTTCTCGATGGTTACTCTGAAACAACCAGAAAAGGAACCATGCTGCATAGTGACCTCCAGTGCCCTTGGCGTCTGAGGAAATAACAAAAATAGTGAATAATTGCAAGAATAATGTAAATGAATCCAAAAATATTTTACACATGTCAGTTTGTACGATGCATTTGGACTTTTGTTGCATAGCTTGAGTTAAATGCTTTGGTGGGTGCATCCCAAATTCCATGCTGGTTTGCTCAGTGATCACTCCTGGTGGTCCAGTCAGTGGGAGATCTGGACAGTGCGTAACGTTCCAAAAGGGAGCATTTTACGTAAAAGCATAAGGTATTCAACGTTTACATTTCAAATACAGGAAAACCTTGGTTTGAGAGCATAATTCGTTCCAGAAACATGCTTGTAATCCAAAGCACTTGTCTATCAAAGCAAATTTCCCCATAAGAAATAATGGACACTCAGATGATTCGTTACACAACCCATCATATAAAAGTGATTACAATACTGTAATATAACACAAAATAATAAAGAAAATACAAAGCATAGAGAAAAATAAACAAATTAACCTGAACTTACTTTTGAAAACTTTCGTGGCTGATGTGAGGGAGATGAGAGTGGAGGGTTATTTTGTAGGACGACTTTCACAATCACTAACAGAACCACTGCCATCTACTGGCTCCATGGAACCTTTTTCTGCATGGGGACCATTATATATGCTCACACGGATGTTGACTTTATTAATAAACTCTTGTCATATTCTGTATTTAATGTAACTGGCAATAAGGTGGCAGAGGAACGGGTCTATATCCGCAGGCAGCCTGACCTGGAATGAAGCAAAGCATTCCTAAGCTCACTCTTGTCTGGAAAAGCAAAGGACTGTCCACAGGTGCTTTGAGGTGACAGAAAATACACCAGTGCCCATTGTGGGCACCTGCTAACATTCTGAAAAATCACTGATTTCTGCCAGACACCACAGCCTGAGACCGAGTGTGGGAGATAATCACCCACCATCCTGCAGAGAAAGAGAGAGAGAACCATTGGCTCAGCTGTGATCAAGTGACATTGCACATCATGTATGACTCGTATTGCAAGGCATCGCTCATTTATCAAGTTAAAATTTATTAGAAATGTTTGCTCGTTTTGTGGAACACATGCAGAACAAGTTACTCACAATCCAGGGTTTTATTTTACATATAATTTGACTGTATGAACGAGAGCCAAATAGTATGAAATAACTCATATTATCACGAACTTAATGTTAAACTTAATAATGTTTTCAGCTGTGACATAAAACCATTAACGTTATTTTTTTTCTCTTTTTCTTCCCAAGAATGGCATCGAGAAGAGCCTAATGTTTACATGGTGATCGTGGGTCCTGAAGTAAGTTGATGCGCCATACACGTGGCCCTCATCCCTGCTTTCTTCTTTCTACGGATTTCCCAAAAGTAGCCGACGTTCCTTTTCTAGCCAAATTTCTTCCTTTTTAAATAACTAGAGTCTGCCTTTTTAAAAATGAAAACCACACCAAGATTATGAGGCTTTGTAAGTCTTTACAGCTAGTTTATCGCTACAAAGGCTAGGTTTGTACAGAAACACGGAGGAGTCACGTAAGGAGAAAGTCCCGTGAAGAGAAAGTCTAAGCTGGTGCATAGGCACGCCTTATGTGTGGCCCACATGGTCTCTGAAAGCCCCCGAAACTGCACGACAAACCAACACAGAGCTATTTCTTCAGCCGAGCAGCAGATTAACTGGCTGACTCACATGTAGGAGCCAAGTGGCTTGGAAAACGGCTGTCTGTAAGCACGAGAAAGCCACTCGGCCCGGGGAGATGCTCGTAGCCGTTGTCCGGGGAGTGCAGGCCGGTGGAAGGCCCGGGGGACCCTGCCTCTCGTTCCACGGGCCTCTGGGGTATCCGCTTGTCCCCTGGACGGGGACGCAGGTCCAGCAGGTGCTGCTCTGTTCCACACGCAGGTCTGAGTGCTCAGGATTCGGAGACTCTGGGGGGACACATCTCTTGAGAACGAACCTTGATTTCCTCCAAGCAGCTTGGAAAATGAAGCACGCTTGGTGTTTCAAGCCGGCAGGGGTGTGACACTGTAGGAGCAGCTCCTGTCCTCCGGGGGGCAGCAGACGGCACCTGCCTTGGGAACAGCATCGCCCACTTCCTTTGTCCTCTCTGCCATCCTGGGTTTAGCTGAGCTTGTGACCTCGCCGTGTTCCCCCACTTTATACGACGGGGGCGCCCCTGAGAACCCGATTGAGTGTGGATTCCCACACGACTCCGACTCCTATCTGTCTTGCAGTGTCCCCGCTGTAGGTTTTCTGGTTCCCTGGGGGCCCACAAGGCACGTGGTGGGGGACACACACTTGTCTCAAGGACTTTGGGAAAACAACCCGTCTACCTGGAAAAAGGCTACTTAACCTAATAAATGTATCAAGGGCTAGAATCTGCAACATGGAAAATGAACGGCCCCGTAATCCCCCCACGTGTTTGGTGGAACACACACTCACACTCATACGTTACACGCGCATATACAGCTGCTCAGTGCCAGCCCGTCAGTGGCAACAAGATTATACCCAGTGACTAATTAATGGTAAGTCCCATAGTGGCAGAGTTGTTTATTATGATTTAAAAAAATTTTTTTTAATTTTTTTCATGTTTATTTATTTTTGAGAGAGGCAGAGACAGAATGCGAGTGGGTTAGGGGCAGAGAGAAAGGGAGACACAGAATCCGAAGCGGGCTCCAGACTGCGAGCTGTCAGCACAGAGCCCGACGCGGGGCTTGAACTCACGGACTGTGAGATCATGGCCTGAGCTGAAGTCGGACGCTCAACTGACTGAGCTACCCAGGCGCCCCTAAAAAAATTTGTTTTAATGTTTATTTTTGAAAGAGAGAGAGAGACAGAGTGGGAGTGGGGAAGGGGCAGAGAGAGAGGGAGACACAGAATCTGAAGCAGCTCCAGGCTCTGAGCTGTCAGCACAGAGCCTGATGCAGGGCTCGAACTCATGAACCACAAGATCATGACCTGAGCCCAAATCAGATGCTTAACGAACTGAGCCACCCAGGCACCCCTATTATGATGATTATTTTAATTCTCTTTCCACCCTTCTGTTGGAAGAGTGTATTTGGAAGAGAAAGTTTTCGTTTGATGCTAAAATCCTTGCTAACCAAGAGAGAAGGCCTCAGGCTCAGACAGAATTTAACGATGTGGTTTTTGTTTTCCACTGTTTCCATTTTCATGGCTACATTCTATTTATGGCGCATGATCCTGGCTTTCCAACTATGAACACTGTCTTTAAAAATAAATGGAATTGGCTTCAAAAAAAGTATTAAATCAGCAGCAGTACAGATGGTATGCAGATAGGACAAATTATGAAAATGCACGTAAGTGGCCGAAGTTGGGGGAACAGTTGTTATAAAGTGCTCGCGTTCGGGGTGGAAGAAACACGGGGAGGAAGGCTTGGTGAGCAGAAGATGACCCGACTCCTCCAGCAGACCCTTCCTGTGCCGTGTTTCCTGGAAGGAAACCTGTCGGGAGGTGGCCCTCTTGGAATCACACGTGAAGCACCAAGTGCATGACAGAGACCCCTTTCCGGGAAAGTAGTGACCAGGAGGCACAGGAGCTGGTGTGTGTGTGGCGGGGGGAGGGGGCCATGGTCCTTTCCTGCACCGCCCCCCCACCCCGCCCCGGGATCCTCCCCTCAAGCCCCGTCGCCTCCAGGTGAGGGACGCAGTGCCCCCACGTTCTTGAGGCTTCTCAATCCAAAGCCTTTCAGGAGAGACACGGCCATTATTTTGTTGTGTGTACTGACCAGTCAACCGCTATTTCTCACTTCCCAGAGGAAAGATGTCTTTTCTCCCATCTGCCTTCAGAACACATCCCTTTCCTCTAACTTTTGCCTGCCTACTTCTGAAAGAACAGTGCACGTCCAGAAATGTGTCTCTTCCCCCCTAATTTCAGTGCAGGGAAACTTGTGGGCTCGGGCAGGAGGTCGGACAGCAGAGGGGGGGCACCGAGGGGACAGTGGTTCAGCTGCACGTTTTTGTGCCCAGACCTGCAGGCCCTCTCTGGACTCCCCAGAGGAGCCGCGGGTCCACACGGCCGCCTGGAAATGGGCGTGCGAAGTGTCTATTTTTAAGCGGGTGCTGGGAAGTAACTAAACACACCCATGTGTGCACACACATACACGCACAGAGGCCCTACAACTCGCCCCCTTGTAGTTTCTTTTTATTTCTTTAACTCCTGGAAGGAGGTGACAAGTGGCTTTGCCAAAGGCTGTGACAACTCCGCCTCGTGATGAGCTGGTTGGACCCGATGTTCCAGGATGAGGGGCCCGGCGGCGGTGCGGAGCCCGGTGAGGCGAAGCTGGGCCACGGTGACGCTGGAGAGCATGTCGCCAGAAGCCTTCTTGATTCCCTAAGCTCCAGGGGCCCCTCCTCGCTCTTTCCAAGCTAGCCTGATAAGCCCACGACACCTGGGGACAGGCGCTTGCTTAACGAATGCAGACCCAAGACGAGCCCCTGCCGACTGGACCACCTACCGGGGCCCTGAGGACCGTCTGGTGCGCCAATAGCCCACACACTCCTCTGCTTGCGTGCAGCTCGGAACCCAAAGTGGCGACGGGAGAGGGGAGCCCGGGAAGGGGCACTTCAGGAGGGGTCCTGGGACCCTCGGTGAAGGGTTATGACCTGAGAGTCGCTGGCCATAAGTGACTCAGGATTCTAAAGCACCGTTTCCACAAGGCCAGTCCCCGCAGGAGATGGGGAAGCACATCCACTGGGTGCACATTTGCTGCTCGGCAAAAGCAGGAGCCTGCACGGCAACCTGGAGCTCCGCTAGGGTGCACCCGCCTCCTGCACCGCCGAGGGAGACCACGTCTTCCAGGCCCGAGTCCGCTTAGGGTAACACAGCGCCGCGCCCTGGAGAGGGCCTGCGTGCAGAAGCGAAGCCTTGGGGTCTCGCCAGTTGTACGCGTCTTGGTCCCTTCAGGCGGCTGCGACAGAATCCCACTGGCGCGATGGCGAACCAGCCACAGAAAACTATTTCTCACGGTCGTGGAGGCTGGAAGCCTGAGAGGAAGGTGCCAGCACAGTCGGGTCCTGGTGCGGCCACTTTCTCCCTGTGTCTTCACGTCAGGGAAGGGGACAAGGACGATCTCCGGGGTCATTTGGGAGACCTGATCCCTATTCCCGAGGGCTCCACCGCCTTGACCCACTCACCTCCCAAAGACCTCACCTCCTGACACCATTGTCTTTGAGAGCCAGGATTTCAATGTATGAATTTGGGGGGCGGGGACACAACACTGAGGCCACAGCAACATATCCCTGTTCATAAAATGTCGTTATCAAATCTAAGGGACAACGAAAGTCACCAACAAAACCTTGATGTGTCACCGAGCAGACACAATAACTTGAGCTTCTAAATAAGGCCGCGTTGAACCAACGAGTCACAGATTCGCGCAGACAACCTGTCTTCTTGATTCCCTGTGTCCCACAAAAGATATAAAACTGATCTATCGAGACACACATCTCAGATCCTCCAGTGACTCACGCGGCTAGCGTCTTGTTTGTTTGCTTCGTGACCAAAACGGGGGGTGGGGATGCTGGTAAGTGCTCAACAGCTAGTTCTCCTGGGGAGCAGGACAGGGGAGCCCTATTGCCTGGAAGCCCGACTGGCCTATTTCCACGGTATAGAAGCTTCTAGCATGGTCAGTTTCAAGTTATCAGGGGAGATGATTCTAAAGAGAGTTGAGATATGTGTGTGCATATGTGGCTGGCGTGGGCAGGAACCAACCCAGCACACGGTAACGTGGTGCCCTGCTCAGGTGCGTGCAAACGCACACACACGTAGGAACACGCACACGCACGGGGGCACATGCACCAGAAACCAGCTTTACTAGACAAAGGCTTCTACAGCTTCCTTCAGTTCTGTTCTCCGGTCCTTTCTAAAAGACTGCTCTACCCCACTCTTCGCTGCTGTCTTCCGTGTCCCTTTTAAAAAGCTTGTTTTTACCCCAAAGTCGATTTCATGATTTGCTTCCCAATCTGAAGTGTGAACATCACCGACTTGGCCACGCTGGCTGGCGTGGTTGAGTGAGAGTCCCGCTAAACGCATGCGCCCTCCAAGGCCCCAGATGCAGGCCTGGCTCTGTGGGGACCTGACGGCTCCGTGGAAACCAGCTTTCCCTTCGTCATTACAAGATTTCCAAACATCTGTCGGCTTTCACCACCAAGGATTCAACCCAACATCACTTGGGAGCACGAGGAGGGCACTCCAACTTTGCACTTGAATTTGAGTCCTTACTGCGACATCAGTGGGTTAATGGAGTTGAGAAGTGGGTCAGAGTCAAACCTTGGGACACACCGAAACCCACGCTTCAATGGCTGTGTCATGTGCGAGATCGACCACCCCGAACATTACCGTTATTTTTGGCGTCTGATGTGAGTCCGGTCCTCCTCACTCCGTCCCCTCCTTTGTTAACCGCCAAGCTCAGAGGCTGAATAAACTCTTTAGGTACGAAGTACACACTTTGGGAGGGCTGTGGCTTTTCCAGGTCCTATGCAGGGCCTCTCAGCATTGACTTGGTTAGCCAAGGTGTCTCGAACAGTGCGCCATCTAGTATTAGGGAATTAGTGAGGTGTGGGCAGCAGTGGCCCCTCTCGTCCTGTCTGCATGGAGCTCGGCCACAGGGAGACCCCAGGGCAGAAGAAAGTGCTGCCCAGCCAGTGCCCCTCGGCTGCAAGCGTCAGACCAACCCCAGCAAATGCAACTTACTGGAAGATGACAAGAATCACCAAGAGAAGTGTTGGGAGGCTGGAGACCGGGCTTGGGTTTCTGCAAGAGCCCGGAAGCTCCAGAGGCCAGGGGAGTCTTAGCCGGGGACGTTCCATGCAAGGCGCCCCATGGGAGAGGGGGACAAAAATGAGCTCTATCCACTTCTTAGTCTCTGGATCCTTCTATTCAAGGTCTGAGTTCCAGCTTGGGTTACGTCCCACCCTTTTGTAAGAAGAGGACCAGGCACCCAGTTGATTCTACTTTGAGCAACCATGTCCAGGGGGAGGGGACGAGGAAAAGCCCAAAAGAAGGTAGACTCTGGCAGAAGAGGGGATGCCGAAGAGTCACAGAAAAAAACAGATGCTCGCGGCATGTGTGGTTTCCCTGTTTGTTTTAACGATCGGACACAAGTGGATACTTAAAAATTTTTTTTTAATATTTATTTATTTTTGAGAGACAGAGAGAGACAGAGCATGAGCAGGGGAGGGGCAGAGAGAGAGGGGGACACAGAGTCCAAAGCAGGGTTCATTCAGGCTCTGAGCTGTCAGTACAGAGCCCGACGCGGGGTTCGAACTCACGGACCATGAGATCATGACCTGAGACGAAGTCGAGTGCCTAACTGAGCCACCCAGGTGCCCCATTTTGAAAATTTTTTTAATGTTTATCTTAGAGAGAGGGAGAGACAGAGACAGAGTGTGAGAGGGGAAAGGGCAGAGAGGGAGGGAGACACAGAATCCAAAGCAGCTCCAGGCTCCGAGCTGTCAACACACAGCCTGATGCGGGGCTCGAACTCACGAACCGTGAGATTGTGACCTGAGTCAAAGTCGGACACTTAACTGACTGAGCCGCCCTGGCGCCCCAAAAGTGAATACTTTTATAGGTCAATTGATGGGAATAATACAGCCACTCTCTTTGGTCCCTAGCATTTATTCAGGGCTTTTCCTTTAGGGAAACAGAAAGAATGCCCCTGAGCAGTGACAATTGTGCTTATGGGTGAAGCTACAGTGTGTCCCTTGCTGTGTCATCCTTTACGGACGTGTCACTGTATGACAGAGCTCATGGGCAAAGCGTCAAGAGGAGACTTGGTTATTTTTATTTATTTCATCGCTCATTTTCATAGACAATATGTGTGTGTGTGTTTATGTGTGTGTATGTATGTGTGTGTGTGCACGTATGTTTACACGTATAAAACCTAACTCCCCTAGGCAATCCTTCAAGAAATACTTACCGAGGGCCACCGTGTTGTGGGCACGTGGACGTGTCCCAGTGAATAGCGCAGACGTGCCCCCCGCCCTCATGGAGCACGTAGTTCAATGCAGACAGAAGCCCACAGATAATTAGGGGCTGGGGGCGTGTCAGCAAAGGAGAGCCAGGGGCTGCCGGGCATTCACGCGGGCTCCTGCCGCTTCCCACGGCCCAGCCCAGAGGGCAGGTGCCACACCGCTCTTCCGAATATCGTGGCTCTGCCTTTCGATGAGCATTTATCGACTCTAGCATCTGTTTAGAAAATGGCGTGCATGTTCTTAGGTCGCTGGAAAAAAAACCAATGATGTTGTGTACGTTTTATCCTGTAGATGCCACGCATATGTTAATGTTTGTTGCAGTTGTTAGCAAGCACATTCTAGAAAGCTGGCTCTCAGTCCCATACGGAATCTACAGAATCACACATTTGCTGCTAACCACTGGCGGGTGAGTTAACGCCCTTGGACCAAAGGGCATCGTCTGTGTCGCGGACAGGGAAGTTCTGCATGGCCGTGTAGTACGGCGGCTACATTCACAGACTCCGGAGTCAGCTCATGATCGGTGCGCTCGGTGCCTCAGATTCCCCATCTGTGAGGTGGGTACGACCCAGAAAGTGCTGCCTGCCTCACCGTCTGCTGTGGGGACCAGACGGTCGAGCTCTAGTATGGTGCCTGGTTCCCAGGCAGCATCGTTCGACGTTGAGGGAAAAAAGACTTCCCCATGCCAGTGTCTCCTTTCGGCGTGGACACACTAGGATCCTGCCTTAGCAGCAGGATGGTTTGAGTCTGGCCTTGGTTTTCTAGTAAAGCTTCCTTGATCTCTCAGTTCAACCATTTTTGCAAAGCGTGTGGCAAGCTCTTGAGTGGGTACGTTTCCTGGGCTCTTTGATAAGGAGTGTGGTATGAACACTGGGTTTGAGCACAGCAGTTTAATGACTTCCCACGGTTACTTCTTATATCAAAGATTATTCTCCTTAAGCCTGGGAGTTGAAACAATATATTTTGCTCAGAAATAAATAAGCGGAGAAGGAGGAAATGAGAATTTTCTTTGATGCCTGAAATGCTTTTGCTTTTTAAAATTTCATAACATGTGCTTTCATTACCTGGAAAAAAAAATCTACCCTTCTTTGTTTCTTTATCTTGCGTTTTGTTCCACTTGGCTTCACTAGGAGATTTGAAAATGAACTGATGTGGAAGATAAATCCAGAAAACTTTCATCCAGTTTGTATTTCCAACTTGAAAGTTATTGTTCATACCTTCAGCTACATTTTAGTTAACACGCTGGGTATTTCAGCAGATTTCCAAAATTTTCCCCGATGAATTACTTTTCTCTAATAGCTAATCATGAGGTCAGAGCATGCTAATAAAATTAAAAACGGGGGGTCTCTAACTAAAACTTATCGTAAAATACGAATTTGAAAATCAATATGTAAAGCCAAAAGAAGGTTTTCATTAGGCTGTTTCCTTTTTCATGAAAAGATGTTAGGGTTGTGATGCAATTCAATTATTTAAAATCACTTCAACGAAGAATCAGAAAAGAGAGACGAAAAGGGTAGGGAAGCCGTGCATTTAGCAAATATCGTCAAGCAGAGAGCTGAATGAAAGAACCCGGGCCTGGCCTCGGAGGGAAATGGATGTGCATATGGGGACAAGACGGACATGTACCAGACCAGGCAGGCCTGCATTTGGTAGCAGCTGGAAGGAAGGTTGGGGAGGAGATACTGCTTCCGGTGTAGATGATCGGGGAAGTGGCTTGTGCCTTTGCCTTGGGGCTGAATAGGTGTTAGGGATGGAGGGGTGGCATTCCTGGTAGTGAGAATGGCAATAATCCCGGGGTGGGGGTGGGGGGGTTAGAAATAGAAAGCTACAGGTGGTAAATCATGGGGAAATAAATAGGTAATCCACGTCGGCTTTTTATGAACTATTTGATCAAATCCATGAGTAGACACCAGAGAGGCAGTGGAGGACAGTTTTGAGAATTCAGTCTCCTGGCCCAGCACCTGTGCAGCTCAGTGGTCCTGGTTAAATCACAGAAGCTCTGTGAGCGTCACTGTCCTCTTGTGTAAAATGGGGTACCAATAGCATTGTTGGCAAGAGCAGCTTAGTAGAACTTAGCCTAGAACTTAGCCACGTTGGGCCCAGAGTACGTGGCGAATAAATATTGACTCCTGACAGCAGTAAACAACAAATCGTCCGTAAGTATGAGTTTTTGCTCCTCAAAGATCCATCTAGGAACAGGGGTGTGTTCGCAGCCTCCGCACGTCTGTCTCTAACCCCCCAGCCCAGCGGATGGCTGGCCGAGCTCCACCGCGGGAGGAAGCTGGGAGGTGAGGAGGCCCCTAGACCACGGTTCCTGCAGAACCTACTGCCTGCGGGTTGACCAGCCGACCGGTGGTGAGGGCCCCGCCAATGAGTGGCACCGGCAAGCGTGTGCCCTCTGCTGGGGGCTGAAGAAGTTTCACCCTTCCGGGCCCGCCCGCACGGGGTGCTCAGGGAGAACTGTCCTTCCCGGAAGTGACGCAGGGACTTCGCTTCCCAACATCCGGTGCACAAATTGCTTGGGACTCCTGAACACATCTGAGCGTCCAGGGCGAGGCTGTTGCTGGTTACCAAGAGGTGAGCGAGGCCTGTCTGGTTGTCCTTGGGGAAGACACCGGCCTGTGTGACACCCCCGCAAAGTCTGTAGGGACTTTGCCAAGGGACACACGGCCAGCACGCGGCACACACGGAGGACATGCTTAAGAATCCTCTAAAACGGGAAACTGCTTGTTCTGAAAACAAAAGCTCTCCTCTTGTTATCAGTGGTCCCGAATATTAGAGATTCCCCCCCCCCCCAGGGGGCCAAAAGGCACCCACCTATGTGATCATGAGTGTAAAAACAGGGGCAGAAATCAGGCATTGGCAACTTCTCCTTTTTCATTTGTGTGCGAATTTTTCGTCTAAAAGTGGAGATTTAAAGCATGAAGGCAGGTCGAAGTGCCCCAGCGAGAAAGTTCAGCAAACAGATTTTATAACAATTATACACAAGCCTGTTAAGTTTTCCTGGATCGTGCAAGCGTTTGGGGTTTCTCAGCAAACTGTTTGTCGATGGCAACCAAAAGGTGTTGCCGAATTGTACCCGCACGGTGGATTCCGCCCGTTTATACTCTCTCCTCACTGAGGTGTCTACACCCAAGTACATCTGTCCTCTGTGCTGTTCCTGTAAGTTCGCTATGCAAATATGTTAAACTCTAAAATATTTTTTTTTTCTGGGAATAATCTCAGTGTTCCTTATGCATCCACGTTTGCTGTGTTAGCTTTGTGGGATACATCTCAAGTCATGCCGGTTGTTTGAAGGATTTGGGGTCCAACACACGTGCACACGCGCGCGCACACACACACACACACACACACACACACACAGTGCTTCCTGGCCAAAAGAAATGAAAAGAAAGTTTCAGGAAAGCAACCCGGTTTTTTTTTTTTCTTCTGTTTGCATGATAAAGTACAGGGATATTGTCATATTCATTAAACTGGCTTGTTTTGTCATTCCTAACACCTGCTGGCAAAGCGTGGATGAGACTAGAAATTGAATCTGCCCTTGCTGCTAGCTCACAGGGAGTAACGGGCCAAGCCAGCAGGCACCATATCAGTAAAATGTGTTTATGCCCTCATTATCTGTATCTTTGGTGACGTGCTCAGAATTTCATGTCACACTGGCAGAAACTTAATATTTGTTATTCTTCATGTTTGTTTATTTTTTGAGCGGTGGGGAGGGACAGAGAGAGAGGGAGACTCAGAATCCGAAGCAGGCTCCAGGCCTGCGGGGCTCGAACCCACCGAACTGTGAGATCATGACCTGAGCCGAAGTCGGACGTTTAACCGACTGAGCCATCCAGGCTCCCCAAACTATTTTAAAAGCGTCTTCATTGTTGATGACACCAGGGGAGGAAGGGCCAAGGGCAAACCGTGGTCTGCTGGTTGTGTCTGCATTTGGGTGAACACCCGCCCAGGGGGTCCCCTCATGTTCTCCTGGTCCCTTAGAGAGTAAGCTCGATGGATAAGAGGTCACGTGCACCCGCGGTGTCGCGGCCTGGGCTCCGAGGGCCAGGCAGGGTGCGAACCTGTGGGCACCGGGCACCTGGCACCTGGCTCTGCGCCTGTCAGTCCTGCGCGTTGAGAAGTGAGGCAGCGTCGCGGGCACCGTGCGTGTGAGGCGAGGTTTACAGGCCTCGCCGGTGCCGTGGTGCCGTCCGCAGCTCTTTCTAGGACATTCAGCCTTTTCTTCTGCTGTTCCTAACGGTCATGGCCCTGCACTGACGCCTTTGGTCCTCCCTGCAACCCTGAGGCGCTGCTCCGACGCTCACTCGGCGGCCGAGGAAACTGAGGCCGGGAGAGGCGCACGAATGCAGGTGCGGCCGGGGGCTCTGAGGGGCCTGGGAGGATCTGAGCCCCGCTGGCCTGCACCCCCCCTTTCCCGTCCCTTCCCCGTCTGGGAATGCGTTTGCTGACAACCACGCGGCCTCTCTTCCGGGACGACACAGTACGGCTACGTCAGTTCAGCACGTCCCTCAGCAGGGCTACAAGAGACAAAGCCCGGGCCCTTTCCCTGGGGACAGACGTGGAGTGGGAGCAAACTCCAGGCTCGAGGACATGAGGTTGTGACTAATTAAAGTTTCACTTGCCGCCCCACCTTTTCTTGAGATATAATTCATAGGCCATCAAAATCACCATCTTAAAGTATGTGATGCAGTGGTTGTTAGTGTCTTCACATAGTTATGCAACCATCACCCTTACCTAATTCTGGAACATTTTCCTCACCGCACTGGAAACCCCATGCTTATTAGCGGCCACTCCCCATTGTCTCCACCCCCCCCCCCCCCATTGTCTCCACCCCCACCACCAGTCCCTGGCAGCTGCTTACCTGGTTTCTCTCCTTTTGGATTCGCCGCATTCCGGACGTTCCCTGTAAATGGGGTCACATGGTATGAGGCCCCTTTGTGACCACTGATTTCACCGAATGTCTTGTTTTAAGGGTCACGCATGGTGTGACAGGCGTCCGTGATTCTCCCCTTCGTGTGACTGAGTTATATTCCATCGTGGGGGTGGACCTATTTGTGTATCCACACATCCGCCGATGGACACGCCCTTGGCTTTAAAATTGCGTTTCCACGAAGACGCCCTGTCAAAAATAAAACTTTGGGGCGTCTGGGTGGCTCAGTCCGTTAAGCGTCTGACTCTTGATTTCGGCTCAGGCCGTCATCTCCCGGCATGAGACTGGGCCCCACATCCAGCTCTGTGCTGACAGTGTGGGGTGTGCTTGGGATCCTCTCTCTCCCTCCCTCTCTCTCTCTCAAATAAGTAAATAAAATTAAAAACTATTTTTTAGAAATAAAATACAATGTTAATTCTGTTGGATCCTTTGTCTTAGTTCTGCTAAGGATTCCGACTCATTCTGCCCGAAAGGTTTAGGACAAGAGCCACCAGACCTTCACGGGACAGCTGTGTGGCCGGCAGACCGCACTGGCTGTGGATGACTTCTGCTCGACACCGTCGGTGGCTGTCCCCGGGGCTCCCCCAGGCTTTGTGTGACAGGCTGAAGAGCAGACACGAGGTCATGTGTGTTTCTCTGAACTTCGTCCCCAGTGCGACTCTGTCCCTCATCGCTATTACCTAGGAGCAGAACCCATTTGACTTGGTTTTCTCCTTCCTGAGTTGTTGAGTCTGACTCTGTTGCCGTGACATGAAATTCTCTTGAGACCGAGGCTCTTCCTAAAATGTGTCCTGTTGTCTTTTCAGGTGGACCCAGTGTTTACAAGGGAAGTGGGAGCCAGAGTAAAGAGGTAAGTGTGGGACGTGAACAAGCATTTCGCAGGACAGGAAACCTGGAGGCTGGTACATCCCCCGCCCCCGACTCACGGTGCCCAGGCTCTGTTCCCGGCCCTTCCGAGCGTCACCCCCTGTAATGTCCCGATGATCCCGGGAGGTCCGAGGTGCTCTCCCTCCCCCCACTCGACAGGAAGGACACCGTGCAGGTAGCGTAATAAATCCCCGCGGTAGTGGCGATGCCCAGCCTCGCTCGCTCAGGGAGACGCGGATGAAGAACACTTAGAATCGTCACTGGTCACACTGGCCAGAGCTGAAAAGACCTGAACTGTCCAGAGCGCGGTTGACCCGGGGGGAAACAGAAACACAGGCTTCAACAATTGCTCACATAAGAAACAACCCGGACCAAGTATGAGTCCAGTGACTGGGGTCCTGTCTCTCTGTCCCACTGTCCTCGACCTGAGGGTGGCAGGTGGACACTGTCGCCCGTCCCCCTTCCTGCCCCCTCCCCACACGATTCGCAGGGACAGAAGCACGTCCCCACTCGTGTTTCAGGGCTGCGGGCGTGCGGCTGATCCGAGAGATGCCCCAGGGGGACCTACACGCAGCGCTCAAGAACTGCTTCGCGGTGGTGAACAGCTCAGTCTCCGAGGGCATGTCTGCGGCCATCCTGGAGGTAAGCACCGGCCCCGGTCCCAGCACAGGAGCCGGCAGAGGGCCCCTCCTTCCCGCTCTCCTGGGCGGAGGGGGCGTCCTGGTCAGTCGAGGTCCCCACTTCTCACAGCTGCAGGGGGCAAAACAGCATTCCCTGGGATTTTCGGAAGCCGGTTTTAAGTTCTACGCGGGACTTAACACCATTTCCTGTCTCTTGGCCGTTTGTCCTTGCCAGCTACAAAACAAGACAAAACTCGCTGGCCTCTCTGAGCCGCTAAATCTCTGTGATGGGAAGGCGCTGACTTGTAAGAGGCTGGGCCGGGAACTGGGAGGGGGGGGGGCGTTATTGTGGCACGAGGCCTTCTGTTTCTTGATTTCTTCTCCCCCTTTTCAGTACGCTCTCTAATCCCAGAATTCCCGGGATGAGGACGGGTCGGACTTTGGCCTGTGGCAGGGTGGGGGCGGGGACGTGGAAGGGGGGGTTGCAGGGGCAGGGGGAGGGGCCGGGCCGAGCGGATCCCCTCACCCAGCATCCGGCTTCCTAGGCACAGAGACTCACCTGTTCTGCGGGGGTGGGGGGTGGGGGGGTGGGAATGGAGCCTGTCTACTTGGGGGTCCTGAAACAGGAGTGGGCACATGCTGTGTCCCTCCACCCCAACATGTTGTGGGGGGTGGGCGGCAGGCTGTGGCTTCTGAGAACGGGCTCCATCCAAGCCCTTGAACCTTCCGGCTTGAGCCTCTGCAGTGGCCGGCTGGCTCACCAGGGTATCTCGGCGGTTTCTTGGGGGGCCAGCATGCGTCCAGCCCAGAGGACCTCCCTTCCCCTTGCTGTCACTTCATCTCACTCTGGAGCCCTTTTCCAGAGGGGGCTGAGCAGGGGGCGGCCTGCGTTGGCCTGTGGCCCTGACAGCACGTCACGAGTTGCAGCACATACCTGGGTCTCACGGCCCCGAGCACGCGCCTTGCACGCGGTAGGCACGGCCAGGGTCTAGGGCAGGATAAGCCCTGCTTGGAGAAGGAAACGGTGGCCATCGGGCCTCCAGGACCGTGGACCGGGTTTCTCGTTTTCTTTCTCGCTACGTGGCTTTCTCCTTCCGACGGCTACCTGGAGCGTTGCCGTCTTTTGTGGTCCGTAAGATCCATTTCTTCCCTCGGACACCAGTCGAATTTACCGAACTTGCGGGCAACAGGTACCATCCGGTGTCTCACAGAACACGGTTCGTAACTAAAGCAGGAAAAGGAATAAGCCTCCCTAAACTAAGGAACGACTGATGTGGGTGCCTAATATTTTCTCGTGGGATCGTTTAAAGAAGCTAAACCCAAACAGCATCAGGAACAGGGGTAGAAGCTGAACACGGGTGCCAGGCGCCCCCAGAGCGCACAGCGTGGACCGAAACCCGCTTGTCGTCAGGCACAGCCGGGACCTCCATCCGAGCTGGATGATGAGCGTCTGTCTCCACGAGGCTTGTGCCCGGGGTCAGTGCAGGCCTTGGGGAGACGCCTTCCACTCCTGTCCCAGCTTCACAAGCGCACCTCTCGCAGCCCCAGTCCTTGAGCTGGTGCCGATCGGCTCCTTTGTATGTAAATACACATTTTCTTGTTCAAGTTCACTAAGATTCAGTGCAGTCAAATCCAGGAATGATTTCATAACCAGCACACGCAGCATCTGACAAGGCAGCTGGGAGCGGATCCGACCGCCCCCTGTGTAGCTGTTGTGCGCCTCCTGAGAACCCCAAGTGACCGTTGGGTTGAGGGTTTTGAATGAAACTGATTTTAGGGGAGTGGTCTGGGTCCTCGTCATTAGTGGCCATTCAGAGAAGCAAAGTGGTGAATCACAGAATGAATGCCTATCACTTTTGAAGGAAGCGATCTTCCGACCTGTCAGAATTAGCTTTGTTCTGTTTTGTTTTGTTTTTCATGGAAGCAAATAAAAATCTCACTTGCTAAAACACATCTCTTCCCAAGAAACTCCAAGAATCAAGCCCTAGCTGGGTGTGTGGGCGGTAGGGTGAAAATTCCTACGGCAAATTCGTGGTTTCAAGTTTGGACTCATTATGGAGTTGAAGTCCCCTGGAATCAAACTGAAGTAATATAAAAAAGTATGCTCTTACTCCAGTCTTCCTACTTAGGGCCTCCTCCCCAACCCAGAACACACACACACACACACACACACACACACACACACACCACTCTGTGGGTCAAAGTTTCTGATGCTGGTGAGGGAAGGAAGGCTGTATTCTAATGGTTGTTTTTTTTTTTTTTTTTTTTTTTTTTTAAAGAGAGAGATAGAGTACGAGGGGGGAGGGGGCAGAGAGAGAGAGAGAGAGAGAGAGAGACAGAGAATATCAAGCAAGCTCCATGCTTGGCACAGAGAATTTATGTCCTTGTTTGGGGCAGAAAGAAGGAGCTGGAAATAGGAAGGAGGAAACCCATAAATGAAGGTGGGGTTTTGGGCAAGTAATCACTGCTTGGCAAGAAAGGCGGCTGCATGATTGGGACAGGGTGGGAGGTGAGGCAGCGGTCAGTGGTCGGGGAGGGAGTGGTGGTCAGTGGTGAGGGTTAGTGGCTGAGCTGTGTCCCTGCAGGAGCTCGGGTGTCGGAGTCCTAGCCCCCAGAATGCAGTCTCTTCTGGAGAGGGGGCCTCTACAGAGGTGGTCACACAAAGATGAGTGGTTAGGGTGGAGCCCAAGCCACCACGCCGGGTGTCCTCGTGAGAAGAGGCCATCTAGACAGACAGGTGCACACGGAGACAGGGAGAAGATGGCATCTCAGAGCCAAGGAGGGAGGCCCGGACCAGATCGATCCTTCCCACGCCCTCGGAAGGAACTGACCCTGAGCCTTGATCTCAGACTCCCCACCTCCGGAATTGCGACCGCGCATCCCGCATGGCTTAAGCCGCCCTGCTGCCGTGCTGCGTTAGCCCTCGCACACCACTGCGGTGGGAGGGGTGCCCGACCTCGACGCTAGGCATTGTGGGGAGCTGCACCCATCGGGATCCAGGGGAAGAGGGACACAGCGGGACGACTAGTGGGGCCCCGAGAACCAAACGCATTCCTGCTTCCTGCCTGATTCTAAGCTGCTTTCCTTCCGGGAGGGATGGTGGGGCTTTTACAGAAAACAAGTGTCCCCACCAGGCTGTGTAGCTGCATCCACCTCGATCCTGTGTGCTCCTCGACACTGGGGAACACGCCTGTCCCGTGACCTCACCTGTTGCCGACCAAGGCAATCTCCAGTAAGCGCTGTTTTTGTACGGCCAGGACAAGGCATTAAAGAAAGACAAAGCCACAACATTTATCACCGGACTGAAAACGAAGAAGTTTCCGAGATAAAGAAACTCATTAATTTGTGTTCAGTGACATCACCAGCCGTACACACAGCATTTTATCGGATTTAGTACGGTAACAGTAAAAAGTTAGCAACAAAGTAGTCGCTTACTGTGCAAATAAGTTCATTGACAAACGATATTTGGGCATGCGTTTTACAGATTGTTATCCTGGGCTTTTGTTCTGGACTGTGGGGCCCACTCTGAATATAGTGAGAGGTATTTCACACTGTGTCTTTTTTAAATGCTTCTTTAATACAACAATTTTATTGAGCTATAATCCACATAATGAGCGTGTACATTAGTTCACTCATTGAAAGCATCAGTTCATTCCAAGTGTGCAGATTCAGTAGCTCTTAGTCTATTCGCAAGTTGTGAGCCATTAGCAGCTTTAGAAAATTTTCATCGCCTCCCCCCCACCCCAAACATTGCACACATCATCAGTCACTCGCCGTTTCCCCAGCATCCCCTGCCCCCACACCAAGCCCAGCCTGAGACAACCACTGGTCTGCTCTCTGGTGTCACAGATTTGCCTCTTCCGGACGTTTCTTATAAAGGGATCTGACAACACGTGGGCGTTTGAGACCTGCTTCCATCACCGGCACAATGTCATGTTCTAGGATGTGTGGGTAGCTCCTTCCTTTTCACTGCTAAACGCACCATGGTAGGAACACACCGCGCGTACAGGTCCACGCACCGGCTGATGGACGTCTGGGTGGTTTGCACTTTTTGGCCGTTATGAATGCTGCCGCTGTGGACACCTGTGTACAGAACTATCTGCTTGACCACGTGGTTCCACTTCTCTTGGGTTTACATCCAGGAGTGGAGCTGCTGTCCCTTCGAGGAGGAGCCAGTCTGTCTTCCAAAGTGGCTGCATCATCTCATATCCCACCATCAGGCCCTGGGGAAGATCCAGGTCCTCCACACCCTCGTCAACGTGTTACTGTCTTCTTGGCGACAGCCGTCCTATGCTGTGTGACGTGGTCGCACATTGTGCACTTGACCCATGATTCTCTATAGATGAAGGATATTGAGCATCTTTTCGGGCGTTTCTTGTCCTATTTATATCTTCTTTGAAGAAATCCCTTCTCAAATCTCTTGCCCATGTTTTAAAACAATTTTTCTTAACATTTGTTCATTTTTGAGAGAGAGAGAGAGGCAGAGACAGAGACAGAGAATGAGTGGGGGAGGGGCAGAGGGAGAGAGGGAGGCACAGAATCTGAAGCAGGCTCCAGGCTCTGAACTGTCAGCACAGAGCCTGATGTGGGGCTTGAACTCATGAACCTCGAGATCATGAGCTGAACCTAAGTTGGACACTTAACCAACTGAGCCACTCAGGCACCCCTCTCTTGCCCATTTTTAAATTGGGTTGTTTCACTCATTATTGAGTTGTAAGAGTTCTTTATATATTAGAGATACAAGTCCCTTACCAGATACATGCTTTACAAATGTTTTCTCCCATTCTATGGGTTGTCTTTTCATTTTCTGAACGGTTTCCTTTGAAGTTCAAAAACTTAAAATTTTTATAAGTCCAATGTATCTATGTTTGTTGTTATTACTGTTGCTTGCGTTTTTGGTGTCATATCTAAGATTGCTTGCCTAATCCAAGGTCTCAAAGATTTACTCGTGTATTTTCTCCTAGGAGTTTTATGAGTTTAGCTCTTCCATCGGGTTGATGATTCATTTTGAGTTAATTTTCATGTATGGTCTAAGAAAAGGGTCCAAGTTTATTCTTTTGCTTGTGTATACTATAATTTTTATTCCAAACTTTAATATAATTTAATTTACTTTCTTTCCAGCTCCCTAGTTCCTAAGGGCACCTGTTATTTATTTGGGATTTGGGGGTTTGGAATGCAGTCTTGAGCTCTGGGACATGTAGTTTTGCTGTGTGAATCTTACTGATTCAGGTAGAGAAACCATCAGCAACCTTAATCTTACTTGTAATGATAACTCTCTGTCCCAAAAATAAATAAACATTGAAAAAAAAAATCCACATGTAAGTGGGCCCACATGTAAGTGGGACCCTGTTGTTGAAAGGTCAGCTATACGTAAAAGGACCAGGATTCAGACCCGGTCAGAATAGCTTCAGAGCTTTTACTTTAAGAAAATTATTATTATTATTTTTTATCTTTAAAAGTTTAAGCCTCAAGTTTAAATCCTGTTACGCAGGGTCTTTCTTACCCCCCCTCCACTCCATATTTACATTCCCTTCTCCCACAGCCACACTCTGGTTCCCAAAAATGTGATCAGAGAACATACTTTTTATGATTTCAGTCATTTTGAATGTATGGAGGCTTACTCCTTTTGACTTAACATATGGTATGTTCCGGAGGGAAAAAACCATGTGCGCTTGGGAAGAATGTGTCTTCTGTAGTCATTGGAGGCTTGTGCTGAGAATGTCAGGTTAATTTGGTTAGTCCTGTTCAGGTCGTCTGTCTCCTTGATGGTTGTCTGTCTGGTTACTCTATCGGTTATTGAGAGTGGGGTATTGAGATGTCCCATTATTATTATTAAATTGCCTATTTCTCCTTTCAATTCTGTCAGTTTTTGCTTCACATGTTGTGGGGCCTTGTGTTTAGGTGTGTGCACGTCTATAATTTTTATGTTGTCCTGATGTATCGATCCTTTTGTCATTATGAAATGTCCCTCTTTGTCTCCAGTAACAGGTCTTGCCCTAAAGTCCATTTCATCTGGTGTTAACACAGCCAGGGCAGTTCTTACGGTTACTGTTTTCGTGGTATATTTTCTCATCCTTTTACTTTCACACTTTTGCGTCTTTGAATCCAAAGCGTATCTCTTGTAGGCAGTGAATATAGTTGCGTCTTGCTGTTTTTAACGGAGCTCACAATTTCTTCCTTTTTAGTGCAGTGTTTAGTCCGTTCACATTTAATGTAGTGACTGAAATGGTTGGTTTCCATCATTTTTTTTATGTGCTTCTGGATTCTGTTTGCTACTCTTTTCTTTAGGAATTTTATGGAGAGATTTATATGTGAGATTGGCCTGTGGCTTTCTTTCCTGTGCCATCTGTCTCATGCTTCGGTATTATTGTTGAGCTTGTTTCATAACAACTATTTGGAACGTTTCTTTCCTCTCTGTGATCTGGAACAGTTCCTGGAGCCCTAGGATTATGCAGCTTGATGATTTTGTCCAATTCTCTTGTGACACCGTCTGAGATGATCCTTTTGTTGTAGACGGTTTCCTTGATGACTTCTCTGTTTCTTTTATAGAAATTGATCTGTTTTAGCTTTTCTACTTCTACCACGTTTAATTCAGTAAGATGCATTTTTCTTGGAAACTACCCATTTCAGTTAGATTTTCAAACTTATTTGCAAAGATTTCTATAAATATCCTCCCAGAACTTTAAACTTCTTTGTTTCAATGGTTACTTTCCCCCCTCGGTCTGTCTTATTTGCTTTCTCCTTTCTTCTGGTGATCAGGGTGCTGGTGACTTCTTTGTTTCATTGGCTTTTCTCCCTCCAATGAATCTCCACATCAGTTCCTTTGTTTTTGTTTCCTATTTCATTAATTACACTTCTATTGTTGCCTTTCTCCTACTTCCTTTGTTGTTGTTGTTGTTGTTGTTGTTGTTGTTGTCTTCTTTTCAGGCCTTTTGAGTCCAGTAAGTCTCCTCTACTGTGTAATACCACCTCGTTACCTCCCCTCAATCAGCTGGTCCCGTCACCTAAGCCTCCTGCATCCTGCCATTTGCAGGTTGATAACAAATGTTTATCAAATGAGTGGACAACTCTCAGCGGTGTGCAGCCTTACGTGTAGGGTGGGCGCTCGATGAGCGCTGGCTGGGTTGATATGCGAATGAGTCTACACAACAGGAGGGGTGATGATAAGATCATTTTTGCGTGAAACAGGGATATGAACTCTGTCATCCCTCAGGATCGGCGGGTCCTGTGACTCTCTGATCACCGGTTTTACAAATCTACCCTTGTCTCTTTAGCGCTACATCTACCTCTGTAGATATCTCCTCTCAATCTCTGTATCTGCCACAGATTCCTCACAAATACTCCGGTGCTCAACCCAAGTCGGGGGATGAACGTACCGCTCGAGTATGCAAGTGCTGTGGGGGCTGCCTGGGACAGAGGAACACGCCACGGGGCTCGCCATGCACCCTGACGTGTGGCTCATCTTCTTTCTGAACTCTGCCCTGACACGAGGCAGTGGGTGAAACAAGACAATCTCAAAGGTCTCATCCGTGCGGAGGATTCGGCAGTTAGTTGACAAACGTCTAGAAATGAAATCACAGTGTGTTGCGTGAGTTTAACAAGCTACGACCTGCACTGTGTGACAAGCAGAGAGACAAGCCATATGACTCATAGCTTCAGTCACCATAATTATGTTACGACCTCGTAACTGATGTAGTTGATGTGCCAGTCAGCTTATGCCACAAACCACATAATGGTGTTTGCACAAAATGACATCTGAATTTTTCATGCACTGTGGAGAGGAGAGTTTAGTCCCTTCTTCCCAAATGATGCAGCCAAGACCCAGGGAGACGTCCAGGACCTCGACAGTATACTTGCTCCCTTGGCGGTTCTTGGATTGAACAATAGGAACTTTCACAAATGCCTCACTGTGGGGTGGGTGGCATGGGGCAGGAGCCCGGTCAGTTTTCCTCCAGCCCTCCAGGCAACTGGGCTGTACTCCAATGGGGACACCCACTGTGTTCGCCTGGAACAAAGATAATAAGACCGGGATCTTAATTCAAGACCAAGGCCTCTTGATCCCCAGCCCGTGCCGTCATCCAGGATGCCAGACCATGCCTGCAATGTGTCAGAACCCAAGGGGCCCAACCAGGAATCCATAAGCACTTGAGACCTAGCGTTGGGACGTGACCATTTCAGGTTACTTTTCCCTGGTGCCATCGAGGTTCCTCGTTCCCGAGTGTGATGACCATTCAAGATCCTGGTCTTGGCCCTACAAAAGGAAAATGGAAAATCTGACTTGGAGACCTTCTGTGTGCTTGAAACGCCAACAAGAGAGACTGACCAAGACGGACCCATCACTGTGTTGGGGACGCAGCCGGGCGGCTGGGGAGGAGCAGTTCAGCAGGGGCTCTCATCCACAAGTCAACCTCTACCGCTTTCCCCGATGGTGGAAGCAAAGTAGCCCCAGAGGAGTGCCGACAGGAAGGGTGTCTCCAGCTCCTGCATTCTCTAGGGCCTGGATCCTGAGCTCAAAGTAGACCTGGAAGGGGTAGGTGATGAAGAGACAGAAAACAAGGCGAGCCCACAAAGCAACAGCGGGTGGTTAAGATGGCCACGGTGAACAACGCAACTGAGAATTCACTCTGCGGATGCTCCTGGGGCATTGGCCCCACAATATTTCTTGAGCGTTTACTATGTGTGACGTCGGGCTCTGGTGTTCGGTGGGTGTTGCTGACGTCCCTGCCTTACGAAGGCTCTGGTGTCACAGACCTTCCCACTGCGGTGCACGAAGCGGCTGTGGTTGGGTAGACTTACGTTTCTGAGACTGGAGTATCACCGCTTCGTCAGCAAACTTTGATTCCACAGAAGTAGACGCCGCAGGCAGAGGCAGCGTGCCCACGACGTGCTTTTGTGGAATGAGAGCCAGGTTATCGGTCTGCTGTTGGTGCAAGCCAGTCCTGCCCGTGGGCACCAGGCTGCAAAGGGCGTCCCTCTTACCCGCCGGACGGCACCCCCCGCACGAAAGTCCCAGGTGATAGTAGCCACCGGATACTCACTGTCAGAGGCCGGAATGGACCCGGAAGAGCTGGCCTCTCCCGATACCCTTGCAGGCCGAGCTCCCCAAAACTGCAGGAAGAGAACCAGAGAGGTGCTTCCTTGCCAGGTGGGCGAGGCCAAGTCTTCCCGCTGTGCTCGCGGGCACCGCCCGAGGTCTCCGTGCCAGCTCCTGCTGGGCTGCAGATGCCATGTGCGGGCCCCATTCCCTGGGGGGTGGAGAAGCCGCTTGGTGAATAATCAGGATGATGAGTCACACCCCTTCTTTCTCTCGTGTGCGTGCCGAGGAGACGTGCTCAGTCCTCCCGTTCTCACTGCTTGTGCTGCGGGCAGATTACCCGCCGGGGGAGTGATGAGGGTAATTAAAGAGGTGTACCGCAGGCTGGCGCTGCCCAGGTGTCCAGGGAGCGTTTGGAGAGAGCGCGTTTCTCTGTGACACTGTGGCAACCGTGTCAGACAGAGCCTCACGGTATGTAGCTTTCCAGAACTAAAATTCAGCACGTACTTTGACAATGGCGTGCTTCGATTGGCTCATCGCTCTGGCAAGCGGTGTTTCTACGAGCTGCCGGAGGTCCGGTTGCCATAGAAGTTATTCCCCCCACAAACTGGCTCAGGCCGCCGGAGAAGCTCCCGATCGCGACTGCCCACCTGTCTCCTCTCTCTCTTACGTCCTCAGGCGATGGATCTGGAAGTTCCCGTGCTGGCCAGGAACATCCCCGGGAACGCGGCAGTGGTGAAGCATGAAGTCACAGGGCTGTTGTTCTCAGACCCTCAGGTAAGGGAGGTGGGGTCCCCGGGATCGGCTCATCAGAATGATTTTCGTTCCGCGGTTCCCATCTTTTCTCCAGCGCCCAGCACCCGCCTCCCGCCTGCTCCCCCTCGGCGGGAGCCCTGCGTGCAGCGTGTGTCCCCGCCCAGAACAGTCTGATCCTGCCTCCAACAGGTGGCGTGGCCTCGGGCAAGTCAGGTCACCTGTGAGACGCCTGGCTGTCTCGCTTCCAAAGCGGGCACGGCCTTCTATTTCTAGAATACCTGCTGGTTTCTAGAAGGTCGCCGTCTATCCGATCACCTGTAATGCCTCACAACAATGTACAGGATAAGCGGGGGACTTGCATCTATGCACGCGCACACATGTGTATTTTGGAAGTAAGACAGGATGGTGCCTCTGAGAGCGGGCACGGCTGGGGCACGCGTATGTGTGCGCCTGGACGTCCGGGAAGCGTGTGAAGGGGTTTCCCGTTTGCAAGCTGCTGAGGTTTCCAGAGTACTCGTGTCTGCCTGCACCCGAAGCCCCAGGGACCGCGTGCGAGGCGTGCGGCCGGGTCTCCAAGCCCGGTTTTGTCCTCTGGACACGTGCAGCCCATTGCACCTCCTGCCGCCTGGAGGTGTGAGGGGGGACACGCAGGGCTGAGCGTGTTCACGCCCGTGGCAGAGCCCTGGACCTGTCATCACAGAAGGAGAGGCACTACCACTGACAGCGCCTTGTGTCAGGCGGTCGTAAAGGAAGAGTCTCAGGCCCGAGTTCTGTTCTTCAAGTCCTTAAAAATCAGGTTCTACTTCCCCGCGTCTTTATTAAAGCACATGTTCTATTCAGAAATGTACGGATGTGTGCTTAAAAATTACAGTCGCTTCACCTGTTTGAGAATGCGGTTCTTCAGACTTCCCTGCGGCAGGTGTTTAATCCGAGGCGGCCCTCCCTTTCCCTGGCTATGACGATGGGTCACCTCTCGTCACGGCTGACTGGCGCGTTGGCTCGCCCGGAGGGCAGGTGCACCAGCCGGGGGGGGGGCCGGGGGCTTACCCTCGGCACCAGGGCCTTCCCTTTCGGCAGCAACACAAGCCACAGCGATACGAGCCTGTGAAGCCTTTAGAGTGGGCACTTGCTGATTCTCCAAGCACCGGTTTCTGGATCTGTCAAAATCAGCCGCAGCCAAGCTTTTCGGCCCGACGGCATCGTCTGCACCCTGGCAGCTGCTGTCACTTCCATCTCCCAAAGGCCACGTCTACTTATTTTATAGCTCAATTTCAGAGTCTCTCCGGTGGGGGATGCCTTCTAACATCAGCAAGTAACCGCCCCCCCCCCCCCCCGCCATAGGTCAGGTCACTTCTGCCGGTGACTGGCGTTCCGACTCTCAGACACGGAGCCTTGGCACTCACAGAGTTAAGTCAAGGACTTACTTTGATTCCAACACCTCTACGTTGGTTTTCACAAAGGATGTTTTTCAAAAATGATTTGGATTGCACATGGTGGGGGGGGGGGTGGTGGCTGTGTTTTTTAACAGACTTTAAAAACCGCGCTAGACGCGGCTGTCACGCACGGCGTTGTCTGTCTTCTTTGCGGTTGGGACCAGACTCGCCCAAGCCCAGAGTGGGAGCTTCCTTCCAAAGCAACATGCGTTTTAAATAAACCAGCACCTCTGGTTATAGTCACGTCAACCGAGGGGCTCCAGTGGGACAGGCCGCTGCCTGGCTAGTTCAGCGCTAGCCCTCGGTCCCCGGGGACGGGACGCAGAAACCTGACGAGGCCCCTGGCTCACGGGCTCCATTCCCCGCTGGCCCACCCTTCCACCCTTCGAAGCAGAAGACACGCTTCGCATAAGTTCTGCCTGAATTCAGGGCATCAGCGGTTCTCGGGGGGCATCCGTATCATCTGGCTCATTTTGTGAACCTTTTATTAAAACTAACACAACAGCAGGGGCAGAGACGTGACCTTTCCCCCGAGAGCGTAGCCCATACTCGGCGGCGGTCCCCATCAGGGCCCTCACTCCCTGACCCCTTCCCTGTGCACCCGTGGCCCCGTCTTCACACTCCGTGCCAGCCAGCCTGCCCGTGGCCGGGGGGGGGGGGGCACCAACCTCGTGCTGAGCCCTGAGGGCTCACGTCTTCCCGCCATCGGGTTCGGAGCCAAGCCAGCTCTGTGTGCAGGCCTTCTCCCAGAGCCCCTGGTGGTGCCCGTGTCTGGCCAGAAGGTAAATGATCAGGGCGGCGGCAGGGGCCACGGTCATACCTGGTCAGCCCGGACGGCAGAAGTGAGGTCGGGGGAGGAGGCGCGTGACGTATGCGCGTGGCCGGGAGCGGGGAGAGGGAGGAGCGCAGAAGCGGGTGTGAATGGGGCTCTCTCGGGGCCAGGTGGCTGGTGCCCTCATGTGTGAGGCACGCGGTGGAGACCACACCCCCTGGGGGGAGTGAGTGCCAGCCACCCCGGGCCCTCGGCTGGACTCACGGTCGTTGTCCTGTTTGAAGACAGGCTGGAAATCCCAGATTGTGCTTGGCTTTTACCAATTTGTAAATCTCGATATTTCGGTTTTTAAAGTCATTAAACACAGCACGGGCCTGTCCCAGCATGCAGGGGAAGACTGGCCGTGCAGGCCGCCGGCTTGATGTCTGCTCCGGACGAGGGCGGCCCCGTCTCTGCAGGAAGGAGAGATGGACATTCCCAGCGAGGTCGTGTCCCAGGTGGCGCATTCCTAGGCCCGAGGCTGCGTCTTGCCCTCCGGGCCGCAGGGTCTCATGAGCCAGAAAGAGGGGTTTGGGCGGGAAGGACAAGGGTGGGGGGTTCTCCCCGTGTCTGTGCTACAAGGCACGTGAACCAGTTCACGCACGAGACGGGTGAGGCAGAGGACTTTTACTGAGCCTCCGGTGTAGCAGGCGCTGAGCTCAGTCCTGGGGACAAATGCTGGGAGAGAAAGGGTCCAGGCCCCCTGGGGCTCACGGTCTAGGCAGGTGGTGGCAGGATAGGGCAGTGTGTCCCTTTCAGGGCCCTCAGCACGAGGGGCACCACCCCTGATGGGAGGCTGGCCCCGTGCTTCCCAGGGATGGACTCCTGTCACGCTCACAGGTCCTGCCTGCGGTGGACAAGGCCGGTCTGGAAAGAGGGAGGTTCCCTGCAGGGAAGGGCACTGGGGGTCGGCAGGGCCCCGCGCGCGGAAGCTGGGGTGCGTGAGGGCGTGCGTCGCGGGAGAGCTGGAGGCAGTGCAGTGCGCCGCAGGGAACAGCATGAACGAACGAGAACTCACGAGTAGGGTGGCTGGGACTCAGGAACGTGGGGGGCACAGATCTGGTGGGGTCCCCGCGGTCTCCGTGTCCCGGTGCTAGGCTGTGATTGTTTACATGGTATATTTTTTATAGGAAAGTTGACAGCATAAAAATTAACAAGTGGCCACAACTGGCCATTTGGAGACAGCCTCCTCTTTCTCCAGGACACGAGCACACATGGCCCACCCCTTCCTGCGTGGACGGGCCACTCTGTCCAATCTTGGTTTGGTGACACGTCGTGAGCTGCTGTTGTGTCCACGGCCACGGGACGGAGTCTCGCTCCCGTGGATGTAGAGACAGGGCGCCTTTTCTCCCCGGGGCGCCGCACAGCAGAGGTCGGGTGTGTGTCCAGCAGAGCAGGTGGGGGGCGGGGCACGCTGACCCGATGCCCGGGTTCCTTGCCAAGTACTCGCTCCTGCTTTGTTGGGGCCGTTCCCGGAGCTGGTGGTCCCGGAAAGCGTGGCCTTCAGCTACCGCCCCCGGGAGGCATGGCTGGTGGCTGAGGTCCGAGGGAAGGAGAGCGTGACCGCCACGAGCGAGGCTGTGTGCGGACATCCGTGTGGACGAGGGCGGTGGCTGTCACCCTCCCCTACGGGTTTGTGGGCCGAGGCGGCCACGCCCGGACTCAGCAGGACAGCGCTGGTCAGGAGGCTTTGCAGGGGCCGGAGGGGGTCTCGGCCAGGCTCTGCCCTGACCCCCCGGGCCTGCCTCTCACAGCCCGCCGCAGCCAGCCTCGTATCTCGTGTCCCCGAAGGGCGGCCGGGCTACCTTCATGGCCGCTCTCCTTACGCATTTCTCGAGGGCTTTGCTCTTTTTGGCTCACTCTGTGAGGCTCCTGACCCTGCTGTGGTCACCGTGCATCCCCCAGAACCGTCCCCCGGCCACCTCTCCTCCCAACGCCGTCTCTCCCATTCTGGTTCTTTGCTTCCCGAGACCGGAGGCTGAAGGGTCTGAGTGTGATTCCGGCTTCCGCCACTTTGCCTCTTACTGTGTGACCCCGAGCACAGTTCCTGGACCTCTCTGTGCTCCTGCCTCCCTGTCTGTGCGAGGAGCCGTGAGAACAGCGCAGGGTCCCCGTCCCTTTCTGCAATTCCGAAATCCAGAAAAGCGCTTGGAAGACAATCTAATTTTCCGTGAGCTTCGTGCCAAGACCGACTTGGCAGCGAAGTCGTATCTGAGCCGACGCGAAGTTATTTGTGGCTTTGTTTATCCTGCTTAGGGTGACCGTTCGGACGTTCTGATTCGGAAATCGCGGTTTGTCGCGTACGGGGCGCCGTCTGAAGCCACCGCAGGGCGCGCGGAAATGGAAAAGGGCACAAACGCCATCGTTAAATCCCCCAAATCCCGGATTCTGATCATGAGCCGCTGCCCGGCAGAGAGCACGTGACAGGCGCCGGCTGCCGTTTGCTGCTGATCTGCGGCCCGTCCCAGCCCCGCTGGAGGCTCTGGGCCAGACTCCAGCCGTCCTCGCGGGGACGAGAGTTGGAGCAGGCTTGCACCTCCCCGAGGCTCTCTCCTTGACTTGCTCGGGAGCCGGAGAGAACGGGGAGGGGATT
This sequence comes from Herpailurus yagouaroundi, assembly GCF_014898765.1. Classification (NCBI taxonomy): domain Eukaryota; kingdom Metazoa; phylum Chordata; class Mammalia; order Carnivora; family Felidae; genus Herpailurus; species Herpailurus yagouaroundi. The sequence goes on from NW_024412422.1 coordinate 17,695,920, forward strand.
AGCTTTCCCACCACGTGGACCACATGGGCTGCCCTTTCCCCGCCTGTGCCACGCAGCCCGGGGGGTCAGAACACGCGCCCAGGCCTCCGGCACGCTGTCCCTCGTCCCGGGGCATCGCCGGCTTCGGGGGCCTCGTCTGTGGGGTGACCGGTTGGGCACGAGCCAGGTGCCGTCCTACAAAGTGGCCTGAGCGAGGGGGTTGTTTGATAGCCCGAAGCTCGGCTTTCATATGGTCGGGTCTGGCTTCTCTTGGAGGAATAAGGATAAATGGCTCAGAGAAGGTGGTTGGAGGGTAGAACTCTTGAGAACCATCTAGTTAAGCACCAGTGCGGCATTCCGGCTGCAAGGGCGCTGCTTTCCAGGGAGGCTTCCCCCCTGCCCTGTGGCGTTAGGGGGACGTTGTTGTGACAAGGGTCCCAACAGGGCTTTAAATGTCAGTTCTGTGAAACTGCCCCGGCTCGCCATGCCCTGGACCTTGGCGGGTGCCACCGGGAGAGAAGGCGGGTCAGACGGACTCCGTGGCGAGTTTCCCACCAGCCACGGAAGACTCCTCAGGGAGGAAGGGGATCAGAAAATGGCAAACCGCTCGCCGAATCGTTGGGAAAACGAAACGACGCTCTTTCGCGCTGAGTTTCGTGTTTAACTTTAGACACGTGTGACCTGAGCCCTGGTTTGCACACCTGTGGCCCTCGGGTGGCTCGGGTCCACACCTGCGTCTCACTTACTTTGCCACGTGCTTCACGTTGTGCATGACTTGTTGGGATTTATCGCGGAGAGCTTTTATGTAAACATCCGCAATCTGGGCCTCTCTTGAGGAGCATGGAGAATGTGACCTCCAGTCCAGGCCTGTATTTTCTGTGGCTCGGGTGGGCGCTCGAGTTTCCAACGCTGGCCTAGAACCCTGTCTGGATCTGGATCTGTCTTTGAGCTCTCTACGGTGGGATGTGGGACGTGGGATGCCCATACCTGGCTCTGTTTCTTTCTTTTCTTTTCTTTTCTTTTCTTTTTTTCTTTTCTTTTTTCTCTTCTCTTCTCTTTTCTTTTCTTTCTTAAAGCTCATTTATTTTTCAGAGAGAGAGTGGGGAGAGGGGTAGTGCAGAGAGAGAGGGAGAGAGAAAATCCCAATCAGCAAAGAGAGAATCCGCTGACAATGCAGAGCCCGATGCGGGGCTTGACCTCACGAGCCGCGAGATCATGACCTAAGCTGAAACCCAGAGCCGGGCGCTTAACCGACTGAGCCCCCCGGGCCCCCACATTTCTGTTTCCTCTTAACTGTCTCAGCGGATGTGCCTTTCACACCTTTTAACTTATTCTGAACGACCGGCAAGAGTAGACCGTTACGCTGCATGAAGCCCCTGATGAACGTCCCCGCCCCCAGTATTTGCCCCAGGGGGGGAGAGTCAGCTAGCTGATCAGTTTTCTGGCAAGTTCTACGGCCAACAGCTCTGCAGAATCCAGGGCATTCTGGCTGGCCCGCTGATGCCTTGGGACCTGTGCTGGTTTCCGAGCAGCTCTGCTGAAACTCTCACCGCCTCGCTGCCCGGCGTGTTTGGTGAGCCATGCCTCCGCCCCGGTCCTGGCGGGCATCTCTGTCCACGTGCTGTCGTCCTCAGGCAGGCCAGCTCGGGTTTCTCCAAGCGGCGACCTCAGGGCCCGAATGCGAGCAGGAGATGCCCGGGGGCTTTGCGTGGAGGTCAGACACATCACCCGTGACACATCCCGCCGGTCAAGCAGGGATTCAAGAGCTGGGGACCCACCCCCACCTGGTGTGCGGGAGGAGTGGCTGAGTCGTACTACAGAGCAGGGTGTACGTGGGGACGGGGGTTGTGGCCACGCCCTCGTGTGCAGTCGGCCCCCGGCAGGTGCGCCGCCATCTGTCCACCGGCGTTCTTCAGGGTCCATGGGTGTACCCTCCGCGTGTGGCCTTGGCGGTCACTCAGAAGCTGGTTTAGTCCAGAGGAAAACAGTCCCAGAGCCCCCGGGGAGGGAGTCTGACCACCCACCAGTCAGGTTCCCCTTTTCTCTTCCCTGATACTTCTCTCCCTTTACCTCCGGCCACTCACCCAGGGTTTTGTTATGTGATGGCCACGGTGTTTCTGATTCCCCACCTGAGTCTCTCGTGCTAATTTATTTAAGTCTGCGTTCTGTTTGGTCTTCTGTGCTGAGAGGAGACAGTGCACTTTGTCACATTCCATCCGTCCAAGCTCCATCATTCAGGATTTTGCTGTCAAACAGTCACACATTCTGTAGAAATCATAATGTCCGTGCGTTAGATAAATCCAAGATATGACCAGAGTCGTAAAATAATATGCCAAAGCCATAAGCCTCTCGAATAATTTTTATAAGAATGTTGTTCTACTATAAGGTGAGAATAAATATGTTACGTTTTTATTATAGAAGAACACCCATTTACTAAAAACTATATACATAACACATAAAAATATAATTCCACTCTATCATAAATATCGCTGTTTATATTGCTAGCTATAAAGAGCATTCAACGTTTAATTAACAATAATTTTGAGAGCATGTGGGCATTCCTTTCAAACAGCAAAGCATCGTATGTTAATCCGAGTCCTGGCTGTCTTCTTGGCGTTTGCACAGGCTTCCCGGAGTCCTGGAGACGGTGATGGCCAAGCGTGTGCCGGGCTGTGCCCGGGGCCCTCTGACCTGACTCGTTCAATCCCATAAGCATATCACGAAGCAGATGCTGTAATTGTCCCTCAGTTACAGATGAGGAAACACAGGCACAGAGGGGTTAGGAAGCGTCCCCATCTGGAAGTGGGGTGTGAGGGTAAACGCAGGCCTCCTGGCTCACGAACTTGGCTCTTGGCTGAAATGCAGTATTAACACGTATGCGTATGACCCTCCTCTCTCTGAATACTGTTGAACAACCGAAAAATAATCATTCTAATTCTTTCCAGCTTTGAAGGGCTTTGATATCCGAAACCCGTCAGCAGGACCGCACTTGGGTTAGTGACGACTGCCTGAGGGTGTCAATAGATAACGTCAATAGATAGTACAGTTAGTTAACGGAGGAAAAGCCCAGAAAACCAAGGACATTCGGTCTCCTCTCCCTCCTTCACCCGGGGAGTCTGGGGCAGGGTTGGGCTGACCCATCTGGTGCCACTGACCCTGAAGAGAGGGTAAACGTGAGACTCAGAGAGTTAACTGGCTTGGCCAAAGGCACACAGCTCACTTAGGTCCTGCAGAAGGATTTGAGCCCAGCTCTGACTCTGCAGCCTGGCACTCGCCCCCCACGGCAGAGCATCTGAAGACAGGCTCCGTGCCCGGGAGAGAGGAAAGAAGGCCCAGCACGGTGGGAAACCGATGGGGCAGGGGTAGCATCGGACAGCGTGTGGGGCTCAGATCCTGGGGCAGGACCCAGGTCACCTCTCAGCCGACACTCATGAGCGAGGGACCAGAGAGTGGACCTAAGAGTCATTGCAGAGGAAGGAAACAGCAGCTCTCGGCAATCCAGGGAAGAGAGGGGGGAGGCATGGTTGGTGGCTCCGCGAGCTTTCCCCGGACGGTCACCCAGCACGTGGGTGTGTTTGCTTACACCTGTCTCTCTCCCACCCGTCTCTCGGCAGGAGTTTGTGCAGCTGGCAAAGAGACTGGTCAGCGACCCCGCACTAGAGAGAGAAATCGTGGCCAACGGAAGGGAGTACGTGAGAGCGCATCACTCGTGGCAGGCGGAGAGATGCACCTACCAGAACCTCATCAGGACCCTCGAGGGAAGCATCCAGGACTAAGGGCGCTCGCCTGGTGCCCTCACGCGCCCGCCTGTGGCCGCCACCAGATGCGCAGCCCTGGGCAGATACCCAGAGACAGAGCTCTGGGCCACCGGGTCCATCCCGGGACAAGTCACACCAGTTTTATCGGAATCCTAGATAAACAACATCAGTTATAAGGCAGAACCTCATCCGGATGTCTGTGCTTCCAGATAACATCCCGGATGTGTTTACAGATCGGTCCTGATGGAGACGCGGCAGCTCCTGGGCTCATGGGGGTGGGGGGTGGGGATGGGGGAGACCACGTTAGCTGCCGTGGGACCCCAGGTACCACAGGGCCTCATCTGCAAACCACCCAGTGCAGACGCTTCCCTGTGGGGCTTCTGATGACTTAGGACCCGTCGTTGTTCAAAAAGCAAAAGCAAAATCGCACGTCCGCACAGAGGGGTCCTGGCAGGTACGTGCACGGGGCCCCCGGCTCGGGGAGGTTTGCTCCTTGGGACACCAGAGATAGGGCTGTGGGTGAGTCTCCCGGCAGCACGGCTCGCTCAGCAGTTCCATAGCTGAGAGGCATGGCATGCTCCCTGGGAAAGCAGGCAGTCCACACTGCAGGCTCCTCCTGGGAAAGCGGGCAGTCCACAC
>NW_024412422.1:17700305-17703721 GCF_014898765.1 Herpailurus yagouaroundi
TCCTCCTGGGAAAGCGGGAGCAAGGGGACGGGGTACACGGTGCTCACAGCCTGGAAGACACTCCAGCAACCCCCAGATGGAGCTTGGGTCATTGCGGTCAGCGTCAGGGACCCAGGGGTGGGGGCCCAGCAGGTCACAAGCTTCCAGCCCGTGGCAGGACCGGCCGTCTGGTGACGTTACCCAACACCCCACCTTGGAGACCCAGTGTGGCGAGTTTAGCCAAGTGGAGCTGTCACTGGCGTGATGTCCCTGCCGCAGCAGCACGGCGTCCCCAGAACCGGTGCCTACTCGCCTTTGGAGGCCACACCGGCCCCTGGTGGGTCTTGAGTCACCGCGTTCCCGGGGCCGTGCCATGGCAGCAAAGGGAGTGGAGAGTTCCACCGCGTGGTGGGAGGTAGAAAGCAGTGGGGACTTGAGAAGGTAGAGCAGCCTCGGGAGCCCACGGCACGTGGTGCTTCGTGGGTCGGTCTAGACGCCGGCAGACCTGGGGGCAAGCAGTCACCTCGACTGGGGCTCCATCCAGGATGCAAGGACACGTTCAGGGTCTGGACGCTCCCTGTCCACCTTGCTCAGAGCCGCGCCAGGAAGGCAGCCGCTCCTCACGGCTGGGGTTTGCACTCGTGACTCTGCCGGGGCCGAGGTTCCTTGGGGGCACAGCAAGGAGGGGACTCGAGGGAGAAGCCGAGCCCGAGGCGGCTCCCTCTGAATCTGGAACTGGCAGTGCCCCTTAGAGAGAGCCTCGTGATGGCTCAGGGGCCACCCAGCGGTGCTGCTGGTTAGAAAACTCTGGTTGTTCGGAAGCTTGAACCCATTCCCTGTTGGAATGCTGCAGTAGATGCTTGATCACGCCGTGCCTGAACGCCATCGGTTTGCGTCCCTAGATAAACATGCTCCCAAGCTGGACGCACTTTGGGGATGGGCGTGTTTCTGAACGAATAAAGCGCGCCACCATCAGCCCAGGGAGACGGCTGCCGTGTGTTCACGTTGTGTGCGGCGCTCTGCGAGAAAGCGCCGCCCGCCCCCACCCCCCGCCGCCTCCAGCCCCCACCCAAGAGGTGCCAACGCTCCAGAACCTCATCAAGAGGGGTTTCAAACACCATCGCTGTTTTAATGCCGAAGCGCAGACGAGAAACGGTGCTTTTCCACAAACATGGCAGATGATTCTACTTTCATACGCAGTTAACTTTACGCTTAAACGTTTTGTGTATCGTTTTCAAATTTGCCGACGCACAGGCTTGAGTGACGCCAGGACTGGATCTCCAGATAGAGCTGAGACACGACAGCCTTCACATACGGAGGGAAACTGCATTTTAAGGAGGCATCGTGTGAGGGAGCCAAGGGGCGCTGCCTCCTCGCGGCCTCTGGTCCCGCGACAGCTGGCGCTGCTGGCTTCCCGTTGAACACCCCCCTTCCCTTCCACCCTGTTCTGGAAGAGCTCACTGCCTCGGGGCCCTTCTGATCTGAAAGCTTCCTCACAGGCGTTCAAGGCTTACAGACGCAGACCACGTGGGCTCTCTGGGGGCGGCTCTTGGTAGCGGGACTTGCCTGGCGTTGACCCCGAGCTTTCCGCCATGTGGGGAGGGCAGCTCTTACGCGTTTTCCCGATGAAGGACGCAGTCCGTGTCTTGCTCCCACCCCCGAGTTCCTCTTTCCTTGCCTCTCCCCACGCCCCACCCTCACTTCTCCTTCCTGACCCAAAGTCCTGGGAGGGTCAGGGGGCTCATCTGGAAAGACCTCCCCACCAGGCAAGCCGCCCTCATGGGAGAGGCCACTTTTTTTTTTTTTTTTAAGTTTGCTTATTTGAGAGAGGGGGAGAGAGAGAGCACAAATTGGGGAGGGACACAGGGAGAGGAAGACAGAGAATCCCAAGCAGGCTCCACACTGACAGCGCTGAACCGTGAGATCCTGACGGGAGCAGAAGTCAGACGCTTCACTGACTGAGCCACCCAGGCGCCCCAGGGACAGGCCACTTGTCGAAGCAGTGGTTCGGAGCCTTGGCTTTTAAACTCCTGGTGCGCGGGCCGCATGGCAGACCAGTGCCATTGGCTCTCGGGCGTGTAGGCTCCCAGGCCCACAGCTTCTCAACCATCCGGGCTGCCACCGAGAGGGACCCCTGCCGTCTTCGATGCTCCATCTGAATAGGGACCAGAAGTTCGCTGAAAACGAACTTCTAGGAAGGGGTTGGATCGTGACCTTGTATTGAGAAGTGAATCCAGAATTAAGCACATGCGTTACATTTGCCTCATGTTTAAGATGATTTGCTTACACACGTAGAATTGAAACTCCAAGGGCAGGGCCGAGATGTACTTCCCCCGGAGTAAAAGGCAAGCACGACAAAAGCCCCAGGACCTGGCGCGTGTCCCCAGCGCCTCTCCTTCCTCTGACCGTTCTGTCTGCAGGTGCAGCGGCTACGAGATGCCCTGGCTGCAGACTCTGCCGTTGCTTCGGGCATCCCACTTGGTTTTTTTACAAAAAAAATTTATTTTTAACGTTTATTTACTTTTGAGACAGAGAGAGACAGAGGATGAACGGGGAAGGGTCAGAGAGAGAGAGGGAGACACAGAGTCTGAAACAGGCTCCAGGCTCCGAGCCGTCAGCCCAGAGCCCGACGCGGGGCTCGAACTCACAAACCACGAGATTATAACCTGAGCCGAAGTCAGACGCTGAACCGTCTGAGCCACCCAGGCGCCCCTCGGGCATCCCACTTTGTACTACTCGCTGGGTACTTTCTAATGCCAAGAGAAGTGTTTCTTTCCCACGAGGTTTTAATTTACCCACCCAGACACAGCTCACCTTTTCTCCCCAAGATCTCATTTGCATACAAGCTCTCAGCTAGTGCAGAGGATCGATTAGTGCCTCACACCCCGCAGATCCTAAATTAAAGGCTCTGAGTCAAAGAACACGGGTTTTCTTTAAAAAAAAAATTTTTTTTTCCAACATTTTTATTTATTTTTGGGACAGAGACAGACAGAGCATGAACGGGGGAGGGGCAGAGAGAGAGGGAGACACAGAATCGGAAACAGGCTCCAGGCTCCGAGCCGTCAGCCCAGGGCCCGACGCGGGGCTCGAACTCACGCGAGATCACGTGAGACCTCGCGAGATCGTGACCCGGCTGAAGTCGGACGCTTAACCGACTGCGCCACCCAGGCGCCCCCAAAGAACACGGGTTTGCACCTGGATCTCCTAAGAGGTTCACCCGTCTTGGGTGAGACACCACCCTGGAAGACACAATAAAACGGTTAAATGGGAATATGTAATTCCAGCCACTCTAAACATTCTCGTGATCGCCCTGGACGCGTAGGCAGGTCACCGTTCACGTTAGAAGGTCTTGGGAAATTGATATCTTTTCTGAAGGGATCCGTGAGTCACAGTTTCGCCCAAAGGAAGAGTTTACGTCAAAAAGAAGATACAGGGGC